>NC_061513.1:104025946-104123878 GCF_022539505.1 Lolium rigidum
CGCCACCGCCGGCACCACACGGGCAAGACCCGACAGCGCACGCCGACGGCGGCGGCAGGGGAAAGGAGGGGACGGGGACCTAGGTGCTAGACGCAGAGAAGCGCGCCCGGCCGCCGCATGGGGGCGGCGCAGGTCGCCTGAGGGGAAAGTCAATCTTATACTGATGCCCAATAGAGTCGATCCATGGAATTCCGTTACGGTTTATGAGAGATTCACTTTATCTTCTTCATGCATTGAGTAAAAGCTTTTTCTGTAACAGTATCCGATGATAGCTATCTGCAGTACAAATGAAAGATTTCTTAACATTATATGATTTCCTGGTGCGCGGAAGATAGTGCCTTATACTCTTTTCATCTATTTTATTTCTAAAATCTATCTATTTTCCGTGTAGTTTTGAAATATATGTTAGCTGCAAAGGTCTTGAGCTTGCCAAGGAAGATTGGATATGTTCATGATTAGTTTGGTGATTTATCCAGTCAAGAAGTACGAGCCTATGTAGAACCTCAAGAAAAAAAATATGTTTTGATTTTTTTTCCATAGTAATCCGATCAGTTTTTTATTCTTGATGTGCATGTTTTCTGCTGCTATTTTTGGTACAGTTCTGATGATATTTTATTTTTCTTAATGACAAACCTAGATTGTGCAAGTTGATGGATACGAGTATGATGATGTAGTGGCTACCTTAACAGAGCAAGCATTAATAAATGTTTATAGACTTGTTAGTGGTTTAATGGATAGTCTTCATGCGGCTGATATCTGAAGATGTTGATTTAGTAATACGCATTCCTGAGATTGGTCAATAGTCCTTCTATACACTGATGCATTATGTTGAACAGGATGATCGGTCCAAACTGAAGATTTAGGTCTGAACGAGTGTATCTATTGTCTACTAATTTGCGTTCATTTTATTTATTTATTATGTGCAGTCTTATTTCTATATTGTCAACTAATTAGATATGGATCAGCTTGGATTACACCCGCATCTTTGGAGGCTCTGTTGGACAAGGCAACGCTTAGGCATCTCTTAAGCACGCTTAGGCACAAGACGACGGAAAAACGCCTCGCCTATGGCATAAGCGGAAGTCTAGGCAGTGTAACCAAGAAATTTGCTTCCACAGTAAGAAATCATGCAATACTTCACGATTGAGTTAGATGGGCATTATTTTCAAGATATTTATTGGAAATTTACACATTTACATGCTCTGAATTAATGTTTATTCACATATAATAACCCATATACATACTTGTTGGTATAAACTATGCTCGCCTAGGCTGCGCCTATGCCGCTTAAGCATCGCCTAGGCACTAGGCGAACGACAATCGCCTCGCTTACGCCTAGCGCTTTTTCCAACCTTGTTTGGGGGTAATTATCTGATTTTGTTTTTTCAGTTCCTCATCCATGTGAATATGGTAGACATGATTTGCCCTTAGCTCATGCATAGTATGACCTTAAATTCGGCAGTATGATGACAAAGATCGAAGGTTGTACAAAGTTGTTGGAAGTGAGGTCGTTTACAAATTCTTACTTTTATTATATTTCACTTTAGTTAGAAGTTGGGTTCTATTTGCTGATTAAATCTTGAGAATTTACAAAATGACTTTGCTGTTTTTCTTACTCTATATATTGGGACTTGTTGACTACATACATTGTGAATTTTGCATAGTTGAAACATGCAATATTCCTTAAGTTTGTGGTAGTTGACATATATGGTTCAATCTCAAGAGGCGCACATCTTGCATGCTCATGTATATTTGTATGCTACTTGTGACCTGGTTAGTTTAAGGGATACGGAAGATGGTGGAGTTTGTCGCATTTGTTCTCAAAAGTTTGTACTCAAATCAGTGCATGATTATTTTATTTCTGATCATCCTTGCAAGACCAATCATGTCGTGTCTAACTAATTTGAATAAGAATGGTTGGTATAGGTTTACCGTTCATTGCTCAGAATTTCTCATCTCTTAACTTTCTTTAAGTTAAAATGTAATGAATGCTTGTAATTGTCAAGGAAACACACCAGGGGCACAAGAAATCTTTCTACCATACACATATTCATCTATTTACTCTTTGTTGATCTGTAGTTATTCATATCGGATGATTAGAGCCACATCCACTCTTCTGATACCATAGTTTATATTAGTTTATTTTTTCTTACAATAGTACAGTTCTGATGTAGAGGTGGTTATGTTTGATTATTCACAAGCATTAGGAACTACGGACTTCTGTGCTAACACCGGGTTTGCCTGCTGATGGCCAAGCTAGGCAAATGTCGTATAAGCCTTTTGATTTCCGGTAGAGGTTTTTCAGTTATAATAACTACACCGCCGACGTGAAAACATAATTTCTTGGTATTACTACCTGTTATCATTTTGCTCTCGGTTTTCGTTACTCGTGAAAATAGTGTCAGCTATACTTACCGTGGGGCACCGGACTAGCTGTCCGAAACACCCGTTATGTATACACATTCACGATCCCATGATCAGTGTATCATGAAAGCATAACCAAACTGGTATCAAATACATCATCCATTATATTACCGAATAAAAAGATTACAATAGGTCACATGACCAACACTTACATAAGATCCATGATGACAGGAGATCAACCTTCACACATCGGAAATACTTCAGACGAAAGCGTTCGCATGACCCAAGTCACGCCATAACCCTATAGACAACTGACTGGGAGAATGTTCCTAGCTCGTATAGACGTTGTCGACTTCTTCTTCATCTGTCGAATTCCACCAAATCTGGCCAAGTAAATAGCCAGGGACAAAATGAGTACATTATGAATTGTACTCGCAATCCACCTTAGAGAGAAGTAAAGAATATGCATATTTGGCAGTAGCAAGGAACATACAATATTCTAGGGTTACAAGGAGTGGGAGATAGTTTCTCTCGAGAATATGACAACTCTATTTTTTTTATTTGAAAAACCTTTTTGAAAACAAGTTTCTTTTTGAAGACTAATAGGTAAGGGTGACCCATTTACCTTTCCGACCATCTTAGTATGACCAAAACAACTTTTCCAACTTTCCATCGGTACCTCCTAGGTATATTTCCACCAACTGGTATTCATCCGTACTTCTCAGGTACACTTCCACCAGTCCCACTGGTATCATTTCCCAAAATATTTCTTTGAGAAAATACTTTTATAAACCAAAACTCTTCATGCTAAGCAACAACCTTCCCAACCGCCCATAACCGCGGACACGACTATTCGAATAGTTTTCACTCTGCAGAGTTCGTACACTTTCCCCACAAGATCCTTGGTTCGCCAACCGTCAAAACGCGAGGCTCGCATAACCAATCTCAGTTTTTCGCTTGCTTGCCTTAGCCTAAGACATGCCGCCTAGAGTTGTACCTCCCAACACCAGAGTCCGAGGGATCGTTTACCCAGGAGTTGCAAAGTCCCCGACCAGCTCGACCCTCCGGAATACCGCGACCAACTGCGAGGCATATTTCAATGGGAGCTCATAGGTTGTACCCTTGCCATCTGTACGAAATTGAAAGGCGTCCCCGGTTCTTCGAGAAGGCCACGGTCGATAGGTGTCCATGCTCGGACTACCCCCTACACTTGCAGGACCCAAACTAAGGCGAGACAAACTACTACTCTACGCCCCGTGCCCATGTTGGGGTAATGTGGTTGCACTGTCTTTTAGTCTGGGTAAGTACTTGGGCCCTAAAGTTTTCGAATACATTTTCGTTCCTCCACTTGCCTCCAGCAATATTTTTCGCAAAACCTTTTTTTCCTTTTCATAAACTCACACTTGGGCAGGGCTACCCCGTTCCAAGTTTTTCGAAGAACTTCCTTTCTTGAAAAATTTTCCACAAACCTTTTCCAAAAGGGTTCCCAACCTATAGTACAACTTTTCTTGGAAAACAACGACAAGAAGGATAAGATGTTAAGCACCATATCACTAATTAAGCATCTATTTGTTCAATAGGTACCAACGAGGGTTGTGCCCGTAAGGGTGGAATAATAAAACTCCGAGTGGCATGACCACTCTCATAAATAAATGGAACTATGCAATTTATAAAACGTGTAATAATGCATGAATAAGATAATTAGGACAATGTATGCATCAAGAGGTGGCTTGCCTTTGTTGCTATTTGTCCCTAGACTTCACCTTCCCGAGCCATCTACTCTTCCTTCCTCTTCGATATCCTCACCGAGATTCTCTCCTTCTCTGATAGTGTTCGCATTCTAATGTCGCAAAAAAAGGAGAAGACGGTCAATCCCTATCCAAAGCATCAAACCACACAAAAAACACACCACAACAAACCACTAAATTAGGGATACAGAACAATTCAGGCAATTAGCACGTAGGGAAAAAGTGATCCTATTTACAAAGGAATTATCTGTCATTACTAAAAAGGACTTAATAGAACATCTATTTGCTAAAAAGGGTTCAACTACACACCAAACCACAATCCGCACAAGTACTGGTGGTTAATGACTTTCGGAAATCACCAGAGGAGCTCTGGTGCCAAAGTTCATTGTAAAACATTTTTTAAACAAAAACACTCAAAATTTCTAGTGGTAATAATGCCTAGAATTTTAATTAATTATCCAAAACCTCTCAGTACCAAACCACTTGGTAAACTTTGTATCTAAAGTTAGGTATGATCTGAGAGAGATTAACCAAAATGGTTTTGGTTCAAAAAACCTTTATAAAATAATTTTAAACATTTTCTAAAAACCAAAAACCATCTAACTCTTTTTTTAAAACAAACATGTCACCAAAGCACCATAGCAAACAAGACATATACCCCTGGATAGGTATTCAAACACGTGCTCACACAAAACTGGATTTGCAAAATTTGGAGCTATAAACTAATTTCTAGAATTTTTAAACTTAAAAAGGGCTCTATTCTGTTCCAAAAATTCCTATAAATAATCTAGAGCTTAAAAATATATATCCTCATGCACACTAGTAACCTAATATGATACCTAACTCTGGGAATTGGGTTTGTTTCAAAAACATTTTTATTGTTAAAAAAATCACACAAGTCTCAGCTGACCAGATCTAACTTTCTAAGCCACACGAAAATCATGAAGCTAATGCTAGTGAAACATACACAAAAATGAGGCTACTGAGACCTACTTTACCACAAAACTTGCCCTACTGCAAAAATATTGACAGAACATTCACAAATAATTAAATACTTCAGAGGCAACATTTCACAAGGATAAATACCAACAATTATTCCTAACAGTAAAGGAAAGCATGCAAGTGGAGGTGATTAAGGATTTTCTTAGGAACATGTAGAAATTTGAATCATGTGATTTGGTAGTTCGAGGAATATTTGGTTGATTTAAAATGAAGAAGTTATAAACAACATGACTTATTGACAGAAATATAAGAAAAAGGAGTAAGAAAAAGGAGGGGCTCGGGCCATATCGGTCGGAACCTGGGCCATGCAGCACCGGGCCGGCCCACTTCCACATCGTGCATGCGTGGGAGGGTGTTTTTGAAACGGTGGGGATGTGGCCCTGCAGCGCTGGCGCGCGGGACCCGCGGAAATCGGTATGTAGCCGTTGGATCGTCATCCAACGACGGTCGCGTTTTCTTCCCCGACACGAACCAGCGACCTGCGGGATCTAACCCTAGCTGAACGGCACGGACCAGGAGCTCACCTAGGGCGTCGAGGGATATGGTGGAGACTCAGGGATCGGTGAGGAGAGCCATGGTGGCTCAGCTCATCGACATGGAAACGCGACGAAGATCTCGGCCGGGACACAGACATCGACGATTGGCCGGTGGTGTCACGGCCTTATTCGATGATGTCAGCCTCCACGAGCGTTACTCGATGGCGACGGCGTCGTGGGCATCCTGGCGGAAGATGCAGAGGCTCAACTAGGTTGTCGGGGACATGCAGACGAGCGCCAAAACAACCGCAGGGTCGGGGCGAGCTCCGTGCTGCGGACGGGACCGCCACGGACATGCTCGGGGGGAGGGAGGGGGGGAGACCAAGACGAGCTGCAGATGAAAAGGGAAATGGTCAGGGCTTTCCCGATTTTGGTCAAAAGAGGACGAGACAAGGGAAGAGAGGCGGATGTGGATGCCAGTCATGGCTACGGCAAGCGACCGACGGATTAGGTCTGGCTTAGTTTCTTATTTGGAGAAGAAGGGATTGGAGCCGGGCTCCTCCACGGTGCTTCAGAGAGGAGATATGAGGAGTAGAGGAGTGTAGGATGGCTCAGGGAATCTCTTTTACAAGCGGCCAGAGGTGCACTGTGGGCAGGGTCTAGGGTGACCAAGACGTTGTCATTCTGGCCCGCAATTGGGTGCGCTAGCGGTGTCCACTTGCACGACGTGCTAAGAGGAGTACAAAGCATGCGAGGAACAACTCTCGGGATGCCTGATGGGACTAGAGAGAGATGGAGCATAATGACAGGGTACATGCTTTTGACATGGTCCTCTCGGCCGCGAGGGGTCAGCTGTGGAAAGCGGTGATTTTATCACGACTATAGCACGGTGCTTTTGAGTCCTGGAGCTTGCAGTGGCATCTGGTTCACTCCTAGACTGGGAACGTGAGTGACGTCCATCGCAATGGTGACCACGAGCTAGACGGGCATGCACTAGAGGCTGAGGAGTGAGTTTTGCCTCGGGAGCGTGCGAGCAGCAGAGAGGGGAGACAGAGGAGGCTACTAGCACGACCACTCGTGCAGGAGAGGCCAAGTCACAGCTGACCTTGTATGGCGTCCATCTAGAGAGAGAGAGAGAGAGAGAGAGAGAGAGAGAGAGAGAGAGAGAGAGAAGGGGAGGGTACTGCAGTGTGGTTCAGCTCGTGACACCGTCGTGTGGGTCATGCTGGTGATCTGGAGGTGTCCTGGAAGGAGATTGGGGGTCTGGTTTGGGTAGAGGGGTGAGAGAGTGTTGCACCAAATCTGGTGCAAGGTTCGCATCAGTTTCCAATGCTCCTCTTCACCTCCAAATGGATACTTCCAAATATGGGATTGTAGCAGCTGTGGTGGTCGTCCAAGGACAAAGAGAAAGGAGCTGGAGGGTTTAGGGGGAAGGTCTGGTATTGATCCAATGCAAAAGAACAAGAATGAGAGAGAGATGCAGAAGATGGTGTGTGTATGCCTTACATGGCCGGTTTCTACCTCCTTCCCCTAGCACTTGGACAAAAATAAATTCGTTCAAGGGCAAGTTAAGTCGACCAAGGCTAATGGGTGGTCATGGATGGTCATTTTGGTGAGTTGAGGAAGTTTTGCATATGGTGTGAGAGATAGAGAGGAGAATAAATAATAATGCCAATGTTGATGTTGATGGCATTTGACCAAATCATGGCTTGAGTAAATTGCTGATGTAGATAGATAGTTCAGAGAGGTGTATTTGTTGTCCAAGGGTTGACATTTAAATTGAATTCAAAAGATGGTTGTTTGGATCACTTTCTATGACATGGCCAAATGGAGAGAAATTCATTTTGAATGGGTGTTGAAAAACATGAGATAGCAAGAGGGTACTTGGAGTTCAATATTTTCTACTTCTTTAACTAAGCAAGGAAGATTTTCTCCACCATTTTAAATAAGCAAGGACATACAAGGGTTGGCGTAAGTACCATAAATATGCATTTTTGTAAAAAGGAAACAAAATAAAGTGAATACTTTTATAGGAAATATTTTTGGGGTTTGAGAAGAGAGATGATATAAAATCCCACTCACCTTTCATATGTTAAAAATAATTATTTGGAAAGGTTTAACATAACTAGAATAGTTTTGGGATTTAAAACTAGAGAAGGAAAATAAATAGGGTTGTGGAAATTTTGTTAAAAGAGAGTAAAAATAATTTTAGGAAATATGATCTCAAGGGTAGATGATGACTACATATAGTATCTATCATCGGCATACCTTGGGTTTTGAAAATATAGCCTTGGGTTAGATGAAACAATAAATAGGAGTGGAAAAGGGATCTTGAGCTGAAATAATGACTAGGGTACAAGATCAAGTTGGAAAAATGGGTTGCAAGATTCCCATGGGACATGCAAGACGTTGGAGTTGTGGAGGGAGTTGCATAGATGAGATCCATGCCTTGAGTTCACCTATACCAGTTGTGGGTGCTTAGAGATCAACTGCCAAAGTTTAAATATTTTAACACTGCTAAAAACAGATTATTGACTTGGCCTCGAAACAATCACGGAAAAGTGTGTAGGTGAGAGATCTGATCCAAAATATTGGTAGGGTTGAGAAGTGCATATGACAGGGTAGGTCAAGGGCTAAGTGCATTGCCTCAGATGAAAAAGTATAAATAAGGCTAGGGGCTCCAAAATTTATTCTGATAACAGTTTTAGGACTTAGCCTAATATGGAGTTTGTTCCAAGGTTGGTGTCTAGGGTTCAAGATATAAAAGGATTAGGGAGTAGATAATTTTCAAAACTTGAATAAATAATAGGGTGAGCTAAACTGCATCACAAGGAGGATCTCAAGGTAGGTGCATTCATGGTTCCACAAGTGGAAGGGTTTTGCTATTTGGCAGCTCAAGATGATTTTAAACAAGAGATCAAGGCAATTCATCTAATCTTACTATTAGAAATTTTTTTGTTCCCCCTATTTTTTTCACATTGGACACATAAACAGGTTGCAAAAGTTGGGGTGTTACACTTACCTTTGCAAGTTTTAGTGGTAACCTTTTCTGGCAGAGCAACTATTACATTATATTTATTGTTACTGGACTCTTACTGATGCATGAACCTTTTCTTGACAGAGCGGCTCTTGTATTTTGTTTGATGTTAATAAACTAAGTCTTGTCTTTGTTTCCAGAGATCTATTCGTCTATTCCATTAGTTTCTTCCCATTCAGATGCAATGACAAACCCATTTGCTAAGATTTCGTAGCGAACAGAGACATGATATGTAGGATAAGCATTATTGTCTATGTGCTTTTATTCTAAGTTACACTATGTTTGGGTTAATCCAATGCAGGAAGATATTACGGAATTCTGAGCTGATTATTAACATTGTGGCATGTGCAGGTGAGAAAGAAGCCAGTTGTTCAAGATTAGGTTGGCTAGAGAGTTTAGGTCAAAAGAATAACGCTCGCCACACTCTATATCTGTCGAACGCCTTAATGTCGTCCAAGCATCACAAATGTAAGAGGAATGGTTGTCTTTTTAATTGTTGGGAAAATTCTACTTAGTGGTTTTGTCCTTCAGCTAGATTTTCTCATCTCCTCGCATGTTGTCTTTCGTCTGAGCTCTTATAGTCTCTGCAACTGTTCAATGGCGATAGCGACGCTAACACCATTCATTGCGCTAGGTGGAACTCAACATCTTGGACTATAACAATGGTTGCATCAAAGAATATGGGGTAACCTTGATGGTAAGAACAACTACCACTTGTACATCAATGTCGCACTCCTTGCCATCAACACTGATGAAGCCGAAGACAAAATTTTGGATGTTTTATAGTGGGCATCCAAAAGGAGGCATGGAGTAGATCTTGGTGAATAACAAATAAGTAGTTCAACCCTTGTTTTCTATTCATGACATTTAATTAGCTTTACCAAAATATGTTGCAAGGAAATTGGATTCGTATTATTTTTAGAAAAAATATTCAAATTGGCTACCAAGAGTATACGCTCCATACACTAAGAAGATATCTTTTCTATATGCATGCATTTTCACATGGATCATATTTGAATATGACGCGAAAATGAAGAGGCCGAGGGGGAGGGAGCTAAAGAAATGTTTTACTGAAAAAGATAGTTCATATTTTACTTTGGAATTTACTAAAAAGGATAGTTCATATTTAAATTTGGAAATGAGATACTATGATCAATTATGGCTTTTTAACATTATTGCTTACGATACTATGTTGCTTGGCTTACTACACATTTTTTGACTGGAAAACTGTACTCTTCCTCTTTGGTTTCAATTTAAATGATGATTTGATATACTGAGGGAGCTAGCTGTTTGACTTAAATGCAATTCAGTGCATCGTGTGATTTTGTTTGGAGTCTCAAAATTGATATGTGTTAAAATGGTCAATTATTCATTTATATTTCTTCAGATGTTTTGCATAGAGGAGGGACATGTGACAGTGGGGCAGGATAGAGGAGGAATATAAATCATTCTCGTCTTGCACTTTAGGGTTATAAGGGGGTAAGAAGGAGCGGGTGCGGTAAAAGATTAACGCATAGTTGAAATAATACGATAGGTACGTCCGTAGCAACACAAGAGCATTCAGCTAGTACCTAATAATAAAGGAGCTAAGGTTTTTGCCAAAAGTTTCATCAACAACATTTTCTGAACAATTTTCCCTCTCACCAATCTTCATAATACCGCACAAGTGCCACGCCACGTTACATACCAGTTCGTTTAGTTCGGTCTCTGTTTGTCGGTCGATCGCTCGGCGCTGCTTCCCCTATCTCTGGGCCGATCTTTTGCTACCGCTGCGGCCCAACACATTCACGCACATGTACTTTCTTGTGTCAATAGTTCCACAACGCTTTTATATACCGAGTTCAATCAATTTATGTACACAAGTTTTTGGGTTACAGCAAGCTGCCTTGGAAACTAAAAGCACCATCTATCGGAAGCGAATTAAAGAAGAGAATTGTACGAGAAATATGAGAGAAAAAGTTGCGGGATAAGAAGAATTTTGGGAAATTGGATGAGGGAATTGTATGAGAAATATGAAGAAACAAAGGCTCTGCGGGATCAGAAGAATTTGGGAAATTGGATGTCGATGGTGCTCCTCGGCAATGCCCTCCGATAGGGGCTTAGGGTTGATGGAATCCTGCAAGCTGACACGAGACATCGGTTCACAGACAAGCGGGGAGAGCGATTTACCCAGGTTTGGGGCCCTCGATGAGGTAAAACCCTTACGTCCTGCCTGTCTGTTCTTGATTATGATGATAATGGGTTACAATGGGGTGCCGAATAGTTTGGCTAAGATCTCGTCGAGATGGCTAAGCGCTAAAGTGACATAGCTTTAAGCTTCTGTTGGCTAAGATTGCTAAAGTTGATTGTGTCCCTCGACAGCCCCTCTCCTGGCCCTTATATAGGAGGCCAGGTCTCAAGAGGTCTAATCGGATACGACTAGGTTTACATTAGATCTATCTCTAGGCTTTCCTTGTTCGGTTCCTTCCGCGTCTTGTACTTCAAGGAATCTTCCGTTGCACCGTCCTGGCGGCCTAGCTTGCCCTCGAGTGCCTTCATGGGCCTCCAACTAGGAAATACAGGATAGGGCAACATTGGTTACCCGAAGGGTAATGCCCACGTCAGTAGCCCCGAGTGTCTAGCCGAAGGTAGTTCGGGTAGAGACTAAAGCATGCCTCCACCCAATGTTCTTCTTGAATCTGCATCATCTTCTTCTGTCGGGTGCGCGTCAGCGCTCCCGATGGGAGTAGCCCCCGAGTCTAGGTACGGATACTTGCAATCCGTGCGTAGACTCAAGTCGTACCACTCGAACATTTTGCTCTGCCGAAGTTTTTCCGCGAGCCTTCGTGGGTCATCCGATATATTTTCCTCATGCAAGGGATAATGAGTAACGTGCCCAACTTTTGCTGGTTAACTGCCGATGGCAAAACAACGTTACCCTACACAGAATCAAGTCCCCGGGCTTGACCCTGAAGTGCGAAAAAATTTCTGTCGGGTGCGCGTCCAGCGCTCCCGATGGGAGTAGCCCCCGAGTCTAGGTGCGGATGCTTGCAATCCGTGCGTAGACTCAGGTCAAACAACCACCTTTTCCTTCACTTTTTCTTCGAGTCCTTGATTTATCGGGTGCGCGTCAGCGCACCCGATGGGAGTAGCCCCCGAGTCTAAGTGCAGATGTTCCACAATCCGTGCTTAGACTCAAATTTTTCATCCGATAACTTTTCGTTTTTTCTTCGAGTGCTTGCAACAATCTCTATGACGTCACTGTTGACGTGCGGCTGCTGTGGTTTGATTGACAAGACTTGACCTGACGGGCCCACCCTAGTTCTGCGCGGGCAGTTTGTAGGACTTGAGCAGTGCACGCGCGGCGACCGAGGCGTCCCCTCGATTTTCGCACAACGTGGGAATAATGGGCCGCCGGTTCCGTTCTCCTTTCAAGTGCCACGTGTACAACCAAATCCGCTCCACTTCCCACGATGCCTGTGGAGTTATGGCCACGATCTCGCACAAATTGTTACGGCATAAATAGAGGGCCTCCATGTTTTTACCTCTCACACCTTTTACTGCTCATCTTCCTCACCCAAACCTTCCTGCTTCCTCTGCTTCTTCGTCAAAAGTCTCGCACGCCACGGGCAAGAGGAAGAGCGCCAGCACCTCAGACGCGGCCAAGGTTAGCCATGATTGGAGTGCCTCCGCCATTTCCAACCGCGACATCAACAAGCTGCGCGCCCTCGGCTTCATCTCCGCATCTGAAGATGATATTCGTCTTCTAGGTGCGGTTTCTCACCCAAAGCCCCCAAAGGGTTTCACTGTCATGTTTGTTGCCTTTTTGTTCCGTGGCTTTCTCTTCCGGGCCACGAGTTCCTTCGCTCCCTTCTTTCTTTTACCGGATCCAGCTCTGGCAGCTGACTCCAAACTGCATCCTCCATCTCTCTATCTTCATCACTCTTTGTGAGGCCTTCCTTGGCATTGACCCTCACTGGGGTCTTTGGAGGAAGATCTTCTACGTGAAGCGCCACAACGGCAGCAATGGCCCCCCTGTCATCGGTGGCGTTGGCTTTGTTGTTAGGAAGGAGGTCAACTACTTCGACTATCCAATGAAGGAGTCCGTCCAGGGCTGGCGCAACAAGTGGTTTTATCTGCGCGATCCCATAGTGCCCGGGCGGCGCTCAAATCTTCCTCACTTTGATGACGTCATGGTGGCTCACAAGAAAAAGTCCTGGCGAAACACCCTTTCTCCCGAAGAGAGGGCAACAGCCGACAGACTGTTTGAGCGGGTCATCGTCCTGAAGAACACGGGAGGCTTGACGATGTGCGGCACTGAAGTAGTTTCAGTGTTCCTACAACGTCGAGTGCAACCGCTGATGTCTCGACCCCACCAGTTATGGCTATACACCGGCAAGACCGACAAGTCGAGGATCAGCTCTGCCGACCTGTCGGCAGATGAGCTCCGGGACGAGGTTCGTCGTCTGATGTGCCTTAGCATGAAGGACAACATCATCCTGACATCGGCTCGTCCTCCTTGTGATTTTGATCATCTTCCAACCGAGGTAATCCCCTGTTATTTTCCGCTTGCTATTATTACTCCTTTTTCCGTTGTGTCTCACAAGTTTCTTTTCTTCGACAGGCTCCCGCCGTTGCTCAATGCTATCCTCCTACACCCGAGAGCGGTGTGGTACTCGAGGATGATGATGATGATTCTGAAGGGACCGAGGATGCTCAGCATGCCCTCGAGGCCAGTGATGTTCAAGAGGAAGAAGCTGATGAGGTTGATGCCTTCCTCGAGAGCGGCACGTCGTAAGCAGGTACACGACGATTTCATTACAACGGCTGAATCAAGTCCTAGCGGAGGAGATAATGATGCCGATGGAACCGCTTCGCATCCTCCTGCTAAGAAGAGTTCAACGAGTTTATTCGCCGGCGAGGATGATCTGGACCTGTGAGCATCTATACTCTTTTCCTGATTTATTCCCTATCATTTTGTATGCTAACCGTGCAGTGCACTTAAGTAGCTCTGATGATGATGATGATGAAGTTCCTCGCGAAGAGGGCCAAATTAGCCTCTGAAAGAGCGGCATCGGCTAAGGAATCAAATCCTTCTCCCGCAAAGTCGACACCTCCCTCGCGAACGGGCGTAGAGAAGATTCCAGTGTCGAAAGTTATTCCTTCTGGCAATTCTCCCACTCCGTCGGCTGGCCGCGATCATGTAAGTATTTAATCTACCCTGCTTTGTCGAGTTTCTGTCAACTGATTCCTCTTGATTTTTCTGGCTGCAGCCGATTTACGTTACAGTTGATGCTGTAGCGGATTTCGCCGAGCAATTCACCCGTCTCGAGGCTGAAAACTCCCAACTTCGAAAGGCTATCAAATCTTCGGCTGACCAGGTGCTTGAGGCCAACAGGCTTGCTACCGATGCCAAGAATGAGAACGCCTTGCTGAAGGAGGAGGTGAAGAAGCTGAAGCGGCAGATGAAGGATGAACAAGATGCCAGGCGTGCGGCGGCGGCTGCAGTCGACAAGAAGGAAGGCGTCCTCCGCGAATCCATCAAGGATTTATTAGGTAAAACCCATGGTACACCGCTTTTTTCTTGGTGTTTTTTCATTGATTATTGATCTGTCTTTCTTTCAGAGGCCGCCGACATAACTGTCACTCGACGTCATCAGCTTCGGGAGGACTCTACAGCCGATGCCTTGTCGCTTGCCGCTGAGTCTAATGTCCAAGTCCTTGGACTTCTGCAAAAGACCAAAGGAGCGTTGTCGAGGCTATACTCGATGATCTTCCCGAAGATGAAGCAGGACAGGACTCTCGATGAGATGGCGGATGCTTTCCTTGTTGATTCTTCCGAGCCTGTGGAGGTATTGAAACGCCGTAACCGCTTATTTGGGGCGGTTCTTACTTTCCAGTTGCTCATGGGCCATGGGATGGGGTCAGAATTGGTTAAGTTATCTAAGGCATTGCCTGTCGATGATGACAACCATTTAGTCGACCTTGAGCCTTTCAAAAGATCGGCAGTAACTTGTGCCAATCAACTTCTGAAGCTGGTAGATGAAGCAAAAGCCGAGCCTATTCCTGAATCTGCCCTTGGTTCATCATCGGCGAACCCTTGAACTTTTGTTTGACTTGTTGTAAATAAGATCAGCCGTAACTTGATGTAGTCCAGTTTTAATTCGGCTCTGTTGCCAATTCAAACATCCTTTTGAATGTACAATGTATGCCAAGCGCTCCCGATGGGAGTTTTTATGTTAATGCTGGTCTGAACTGGGGACTGTACTGCAGATTCCTTCATTTTCTTCCCGTGCCGAGCTTTTTCCGAACCCTTCGAGTGACGATGAATCGGGCCTTGTTCGCCGCTTACGTGACCAAGTGTCTTGTCTAAATAAAGACACCACTTCTCTTCGCGCGATGGCAGCCTTGGTGAAGAAAAAGGGAGAGATAGCGACTGCTATCGAACAATATGCTCTCGACGGTCTTCATATTGCTACCGAAAGTTTGGGCTGTAAGTATTAGCTCATCTTCTGATTTCTGGCATAGCTTGAATGTTCTTTTAACTGACATTCGCTCCTTTTCCAGTCGTAGCTTCAGATGCAACTGAGGAGAACAAGAAGATCCACGAAGAGGTCGAGGCGATGACCGACATTGCGCACCCGACGCACGGTTTGTGGCTGCATCGTCCGAAGGCTGTTGTCATGGCGAAGTTTAAGTACCGGGTGGGGAAGGCGCATTACTACTTCGATAAGTACCATTCTCATCTCACGATGGTTTGGAACACCTTGTTCCCTCTGGACCAAGCACCCGAAACCTTATCTGGCCTGTTCACCCGATTCAAGTCTCCCGAGAGGATTCGACAGTTGGTGCGGAAAGAGCTTATAGCTGGTGCTGAGCTTGCCTTTGCTTCGATATTGGTGTGCCATCCGTCTTTAGACTTGAGAGCTGTAAAAACACTGAGAGGAATTTAGGCCAGTATTATGATGTTGCTAGAGGTCCTGCTTACACCATTGTTTCTCGGATGGATTCATGCCTCGAGAAGGAACTGAAGGACCACTGGGACCGGGGAGCCCGATCATGAATGTAATAACCTTATACCTGCATAAGATTGCTTTGTATGAATTTATTGCGTGCGTTGCACGCTATGTTAGTTTGATTGATATTTTATTGTCAAGGGCGGCTGAGTGATCAGTTCAACCTGCTCTCTCGACGACTTCATTGAATTATGCAATGTTATTGCGAAGCCTATATGTAAGTTTTGTAAGAGCGAGACCCATCGACTTAGTCGATGGAATTAGACGCTTGGCTTCGTCACGCGGTGCACCGGTTTGAGCCTTATTTTGTGATAATGTAACCATCGACTGCAGCACTCGTGTATTTTCTCGAGGCTTGGATTGGTTGTTTTCTTTTGTGCATCATTAATCGTAGCTCCCGTTGAGAGTATTTAATTAATGACACTGTGTAAGCGTTTTTTAGGCCAGCGCTCCCGATGGGAGTAAGAGCCAATGGTAGGGCCCCATACGGTATGTTCGGGTGATAAGGCCTGGGGCAAGAAAAAGGTAGAAAACCTGATTAGAACTTTTATTCATAGTGCAAAAGCAACCTTACGGGTTGTCGAGTAATTAAAAACAATCGTATCCTATGTATAAAACCGTCGCAGGTGTGCGATGTTCCATGGATTCTCAACATCTTTTCCTGAAGCTGGGTTTTTGAGCCGATAGGCTCCTCCTGGTATCACTTCAGTGACGATGTATGGTCCTTCCCATGGGGATTCAAGTTTCAAGGGTATCTCCTGCTTCAGCCGAAGTACCATATCCCCGACTCTAAAGCTTCGACTGCGTATTCGTCGGCTGTGATAATTTCTCAGCGCCTGTTGGTATACCGTCGTTCTTGCCAAGGCAATGTCTCGTGCTTCGTCGAGGAGGCCTACAGCGTCCTGTAGCGCGATATTGGAAGAGGAATCCGTGTATGTTGTCACTCGAGGTGCTTCAAACCGAACGTCGGCTGGCAGAACTGCCTCGGCTCCATGCACCAAGAAGCACGGGGTGTACTGAGTCGACCTGTTAGGTGTAGTACGCAAACTCCATAGTACGGATGGTAACTCTTCGACCCAGGCTCCAGCTGCACCTGTAAGGCGTTTCTTGAGGCCATCCCCTATGAGACCGTTGATTCTTTCCACCTGGCCATTGGTCTGTGGATGGGCCACTGATGGAAACTTTAGTTTGATTCCTCCGTCGTCGCAAAATTTCCGAAACTCTTTGGAGTCAAAGTTGGTTCCGTTGTCTGTGACGATACTGTGAGGCATACCAAATCGACAAGTTATTCCTTTGAAGAATTGAACTGCTGTTTTAGCTTTTTGATTCCGTACGATGTATCGCCTCGATCCACTTGGTGAACTTGTTGACTCGCGACCAAGCAAGTACGTGTGTCCTCCAGGTGACGACCTTGGCAATGGTCCAACTTGGTCGAGTCCCCATTGAGCGAAGGGCCATGCTAGTGGTATCGTCATCAAATCTGTCGCAGGGGCGTGCGATTTTGGTGAAAACCGTTGGCAGGGGTCGCACTTCATGACCAGGTCTCGAGCATCCGATGCTGCTGTTGGCCAGTAAAATCCCGCCCTGAAGGCCTTCGCCACGAGGGCCCTACTTCATGCGTGATGTCCGCAGGTTCCTTCATGTATCTCTCGCAACAGTGCTCTTCCATCGTCAATGACGATACATCTTTGGAAAATACCGGAAATGCTGCGCTTGTAAAGTTCACCGTTTACTATGGTGAAGGCTTTCGACCGTCTAACGATTCGTCTCGCTTCTACCGGATCCTCTAGTAACTCATGTTTTGTTAGATACGCTAAGAACGCCTTGGTCCATAGTGGCTCGAGGAGGAGGACTTGTTCGGCAGGAGGAGTTAGAGATTCTTCGGCAGCTTGCTGCGAGCTTGCCTCTAATTCATCAGCCGACGGTTTTGGAGGTACCGACGTCTTTTCTTTTATTGATCGCTGAGTGAGCACTTCGTAAAACACTCCGTCTGGGATAGGGGAGCACATGGACCCGATGTTTGCCAAAGTGTCGGCTTCCTCATTACTGGCTCTGCCGATATGTTTGAGCTCGCATCCTTTGAATTTAGCTTCCATATTCTGATACAGCTGCCGGTAGGCGATCATGTTGTCGCTGACTGCGTCGCACAGGTTCATCGACTGCTGCACCACCAAGTTTGAGTCTCCATAGATTTCTAGACGAGTTGCCCCGCACGCCTTTGCCATCTTCATTCCGTGCAGCAGCGCTTCGTATTCTGCTTCGTTGTTCGTCGGCAGAGAGAAGTTCATACGTAGTATATACTTCATCTTATCTCCCTGCGGTGATATCAGCACCACTCCTGCTCCTGCACCTGTACTCCGTTTTGACCCATCGAAGTACATTACCCATGACCCCGACATGTCGGGTGCTGCCGGCGTCTGTGATTGGATCCAATCTGCCACGAAATCTGGGAGGATTTGGGATTTTATTGCTGTTCGATTAACGTAGGTTATGTCATGTGGTGCTAACTCGATGGCCCATTGGGACACTCGACCTGTGGCCTCCGGATTAGTCATTATGCTTTTCAGCGGTGCTTCGCTCACGACGATAATCGGGTGCTCTGTGAAGTAGTGCCGTAACTTGCGGGCTGACCTCCATACTGCGTATGCCGCCTTCTCGATGATGGGGATACCTCTGTCTTGCGGGTGTGAGCACTTCACCGAGGTAGTAAACGGGCCTCTCGTACGCCATGAACTCTCCCCGTTTCTTCTCTTTCGACGACCGTGACGCTCGCTAAAGACTTGGGCCGTTGCAGCTATGTACATGAGCAGTGTTTCCTTCTCACGGGGGGTTACAAGGACTGGAGATGTCGACAAGATTTCCTTCAGCTTGTCGAAGGATTCCTGCGCCTCCTTTGTCCACTCGAACTTTTCTGATTTTTTCATCAAATTGTAGAAGGGCAAAGCTTCTTCCCCTAGCTTGGCGATGAATCTGCTGAGCGCTGCTAGTCGTCCTGCCAGTTGCTGCACTTGGTGCAAATTCTTCGACGGCTCCATATCGAGTATAGCTTTGATCTTCGAGGGGTTGGCTTCGATCCCCCTGGCAGAGATGAAGTACCCGAGTACTTGTCCTCCTGGCACTCCAAAGAAGCATTTTTTGGGATTCAACTTGATTTTATACTTGTCTAAGTTGTCGAAAGTTTCCCGCAAATCATCGACGAGAGTAGCAGCGTGCTTTGTCTTTACCACGATATCGTCGATGTAGACTTCGATGTTCCTCCCGATCTGCTCTTCAAGGCAAGCCTGCATGCAACGTTGATAAGTTGCTCCTGCGTTTTTCAACCCGAAGGTCATGACGTTGTAACAGAAAACACCGTGTGGGGTGATGAACGCGGTTAGCTCCTGGTCCTCTTTCTTCAGCTTGATCTGATTGTATCCGGAGTACGCATCAAGGAAGGAGAGGAGATCACATCCGGCTGTGGAGTCGACTATCTGATCAATGCGAGGCAGCGGGAAGTGGTCCTTCGGACAGTGTTTGTTGAGGCCGGTGTAATCGATACACATACGCAGAGCGGTGGTGTCCTTTTTGGGCACCATGACAGGGTTGGCCACCCACTCAGCTTCTTTGAGCTCTCGGATGAATCCTGCTTTACGGAGTCGATTGACTTCCTCGCCAATTGCTCTCCTCTTGGGTTCGGAAAATCGGCGCATTGACTGCTGCACTGGTTTGGTTGTCGGGTCAACATTAAGGGCGTGCTCATCGAGTTCCCTGGGGATACCTGGCATGTTGGATGGTTCCCATGCAAATATCTCCCAGCGCTCACGGAGGAACTCGATGAGCGCGCCTTCCTATGCGACTGTAAGGTCAGCCGACGTATTGACCGTTTTCTTCGGGTCAGTAGGATGCACCTGCAGCTTCTTGCCTTCCTTTGTAGCATTGAATTCATCGGATCTTACGTTTCGATTGTCGGCTGGTGGTTGCGTATAATCTGTGGCAGCGTCAATTGCGTTGAGTTCTTCCTTGGCACCGAACTTCGAGGCGATCTTCTGGAACTCCCTATCGCAGGTGTCTGATCGAGCAAAGCTCCCATGAACGGTTATTGGGGTCCCGTTGTTGCCTGGCATCTTCAGTTTTAGGTACGCATAGTGAGGTACGGCCATGAATTTGGCAAACGCGGGCCTACCGAGGATGGCGTGATATTGAGACTCCCAGTCGACTACTTCGAACTCGATCTTCTCCTTCCTGAAATTGCCGGGCGTACCAAAGACTACATCCAATGATGTTTTACCAAGAGAATAAGCGGGTCGAGTCGGTATGATGCCATGGAACCCTGTGTCAGATTCTCTTAGCATGTCGACTGTTAGACCCATTGCTCTCATTGTGTTGGCGAATAATAGGTTCAAGCCACTTCCTCCATCCATGAATACTTTGCTCATATTGTACCCTCCAATCTGCGCCTCAAGGACAAGGGCTGCATGACCTGGTCTAGGGACGGCTTTCGGGTGGTCTGTCCTGCCGAAGGAGATGCTTTGCTCCGACCAGTCGATGAATTCGGGTGTGTAAACCATAGCCACTTCTGCATACTTCACTTCTCGCGAGAACTTCTTGATTTCCCTCTTTGAAAAGCTGGTTTTATGGATCATGTTGACCTGCCCGCGTGGCTCTGGGAATGCTTCGGCTGGTACATACTCGTATTTTTCCATTGGTCCGTACGGTTCTGGTACATATGGTTCTGGCGGATGGCCGTAAGACCTTGCCCTCTTCTCCATCATGTGAACTCTTGATATAGCTTCGGCTCTAAGATCATCACAGAACTGCCGAATCTCCAGGAAGTGTCGGCAGTTCCTCAACAGGTGACTGGATTTTTCTCGACCATCCTTTGGATCAATGTAGGAGTGGAGGTAACATGGTGCCTCGAGTTGCTCTGTAGCCGAAAGGTACGGAGAACGGGTGCGGCCCCTGATGGATGATGTGTCGTGGCATCCTTGTTCGAACTGACGAAGATGAGCTGCTGTTCTCCCTTCCTCCTCGCGGTGTGAGCCCTTTCGTTTTTTCCTCTGTCCTGCCATGACGTCGAAACTTCCTCGATTGCTCTCTTGTATGCTCCTGGGTGGAACTTTTAGGGCTGTTATTTGAGGAACGCCTTCCGAAGCCGCGACCTTCGGGTCAGATGCGCCGTGCCTAGGGAGGCGAAGAAAACCTCCAGAGTCGATGACGAAGTGGACACCACCGAAAGTAGCATCCATATCGCGGGATGATCTCGCATGGATCGGGTGAAGTGTTTCGCGGTGCGGCACGAACTCGAAGGACCCACAGCGGATCGAGTCTCTTGATTCTGCTGGTGTCGGTGATTCAAGTAAGAACGCCGCGGACGTGACTGGTACTGCCGATGACCTGCCTTGTGCCGACAGGCTTCCCACAGACGGCGCCAATTGTCGAGGGTGCTCCTCGGCAATGCCTTCCGATAGGGGCTTAGGGTTGATGGAATCCTGCAAGCTGACACGAGACATCGGTTCACAGACAAGCGGGGAGAGCGATTTACCCAGGTTCGGGGCCCTCGATGAGGTAAAACCCTTACGTCCTGCCTGTCTGTTCTTGATTATGATGACAATGGGTTACAATGGGGTGCCGAATAGTTCGGCTAAGATCTCGTCGAGATGGCTAAGCGCTAAAGTGACCTAGCTTTAAGCTTCTGTTGGCTAAGATTGCTAAAGTTGATTGTGTCCCTCGACAGCCCCTCTCCTGGCCCTTATATAGGAGGCCAGGTCTCAAGAGGTCTAATCGGGTACGACTAGGTTTACAGTAGATCTATCTCTAGGCTTTCCTTGTTCGGTTCCTTCCGCGTCTTGTACTTCAAGGAATCTTCCGTTGCACAGTCCTGGCGGCCGATCTTGCCGTCGAGTGCCTTCATGGGCCTCCAACTAGGAAATACAGGATAGGGCAACATTGGTTACCCGAAGGGTAATGCCCACGTCATTGGAAAATTCGAATATAGAAGGCAGACAGAGGGAAGTGAGCGTCTGCGCAGATCCGACGCGGGCGGCCGCACGGGGTGCAACAGTTTCCAGCGAGGAGGGCGAGCTAGCGCCGGGTAGGGGCAGAGGTTGGCGATGGCCAGCGTAGCTGGCTCACGGGAGTGGCGCGCGTGAAGGGGAATGGAGGATGTACTCATGGAGGAGGTCCGCGACCGGAGGGAGTCACGAGGGCGACGCGCTCGGGGCGGCGCATGGTGCGCAGGGCGGTCGGAGGAGGTGCACCTGCACGAGGCGGTGGCGATTGAAGGCCGCGAGTAGCGCGAGCTCCAGGTCGAGCATGACTCCGCGGCGAGGAGGCCAGGGCGCGCGGGCAAGAGCGAGGTGAGTGAGAGGGGCGGAGGAGCCCATGCTCGCTCGATCGTTGGTGGGAGGATCGGGCAGAGAAAAAGATAAAGAAAGAGGGGTTCTTTGCAAACTGACAGGCAGCGGGGGGTGGCTGCAAGATTTATCTCCAGCTAGGGTTTGCTCCGGGTTGTTGGGCCAACGTGGGCCGGATGAGGCAGCTCCGGGTAGGCCGGGTTGGAGCTTTCTCCTTTTTTATTCAAAACATTATTTTATTTTATTTATGTTTGTTTTATAAAGCATTTTCAAATAGGTGGAGGTCTTCACCTTTTTTCATTCAATTTTTTATATATTCGATATGATCTAAATATGAATTCAATAAAAATAAACCCGGTTGCACGGGCACATTTCCTAGTAAATCTAAAAAGGATTGAGCATAAAAATACAATACATTTTAGCATGTCAGAAAGTTTAAATCAACTCTTTGAGAAAGAGATGCGATCCAACCTGGTAACTTCTTGGCCTTGGTTAATTGGGTCTATTCTCTACACAGATCGGGCTTATTAAACTTTCATGTGGCACAAGGAAGGCCGCTTACGTGTGCTCTGCGGCCAAACGCTGACCGCCGAATAAGTGTAGCGTCTGCATAGTATAGGCCGGTCCGTAGCGACATAAACATAGCAAACGGCTTACATATTTGAGTGTATGCGAATATACAAAGACGGTCGCTGGTAGGAAGCCTTACTCCTATACTCGCACATGTTTTTTTCTCAATAACCGTGTGTAAAACTTTCGAGATTAAAATTATCCTTTTCTGAGTTCTTACAGGCTACTAAAACTATTCTTACTTAATTATTTGCTTTATTTCAATGAGACATCAGACTACCATGTTTATAAATTTAGACACAGCAAAGCAGGTGGTACACGATTGACAATTCAGAATCGTACTGTCTTTCGGCGGTACCGTGTTTCAGTGAAATATTGCATGGGTTACTTGTGTAACCCGTATCGCGCGCCTGTACCAGGTTCATCACCTGACGTTTGTCCAAATACTAAGGCGGCGACACTCGGTACCGGCCGGTTGCGCCTGTACCGCCCGACCTTACCAACATCCGGCCACATTTTTAACCCTAGGAAGGAGGTAACCCTAAAACCATGTATCTATTTATCTTCTTCCTCCAAACTTCAAACAACCTCCATTGTATCTTCAATTCTACCTGTTTTTTCTTTGATTCCTCGCACACAATCGATCAAAAGTATGTTTCTCCTCTGATCCCCAACTTATTTGCAGCAAAACCATGCTCAATCTTCTACCATTATCAATCTAGACTTAGGTCTTATTCTTGAACCAATATTGATTAATGAATATGCCTAGCTTTATTTGTGGAGGCGATTCATTCAAATATATTGTAGAGGAATACCGTTAATATGTTTTTATTGCATCAAATTAAATTAGCTTTAATTTTTCTTTTTAGATGGACACAAGTAGCCGTACGTGTGCGATTGATGCGACACAAGCCGCACACTCCGTTGATGAGCTAACCGCCGAGTTACTTGACTTCGATTTTGTCGAGAATTTTCAGCTCAACCGTTTCAACCGTCTCAAGACCCGACAAATCAAGTTCACCAAATGGGCGTGTCCTTATATTCTCAACCAACTAGGCCTTGCTCATGATTTCAATTTACTTTGTAGCAATGTTTGTTTGCTTGACTTCGTATTTTAGGATGTCGCCACCTATCGCCGCTTGACCGCTTGAGTTTCTTAGCACCCTGACTCATACGGTGAGTCCAACCTTTTGCTCCGAGGAAGAATAGCCGGGAGTTGATCATATTTGCTTCCGCTTGATGAACCATCAGTACAACTTGACACTCGATCAATGGGCTCATTATTTTGGGATTGTTAACAACACCACCGACGTACGCTCCAATTTCATGTTGAATCCTACGCTCTTGGGGTATTTTATTTCTATGATAGTTGGTGATATTACCCCCCAAGGACATCAAATTGAGTGCCTTGATGTTCGATACTTATATTATGTTATTGCTAACACCTTGCAGGCATGTGGTGAGTTTACAAGAGTCAATGAGGATGACATGATGAACCTCACAAGACTTGCTTGTCCCAACTGTAACTTGATGCCAAATTTGGGCGCCCTTCTCTCGTGTTTTATTTGAAGCATCAAGCTCTTTAAGCCCGTGGTCCCATATGTGGAGGAGGATTTGTCACCATCTTTGCTCGAGCACTACATATCAACCTAGGTAACCTCCAACCGTTGGTAGGTGATTGTCGTCTCGGTTTCGCTACTCTCAAAACATGTGGTATGATTTCTAAAGCAAATGATTGGTACTTCTTTGATATACCTAGAGCAAATCACTTGATACCCGCTCCCTTGCCTAATGGTATCTTCTCTATCGAGAAAGGACGTTTGTGTTATGACGTGCAGGTTCAAGCAAGTCTACCACCACAGCCGGAATCACACGTGGATGAGGAAGGAGAAGATGAAGAAGAGAAACAAGAACGCCCCAGACAAGAGTAGCAGCCACCAAACTACTACACCACCTATGAAGACATGTAAGCGCTCAAACGAAGCATCCAGAACATGAGAAATCTCTCCATCAACCTTCGAGATGTGACTGCTAATCTCTCCACCTAGTTCATTAATTTGAGCAGCCAATGAAACTTGGGAGATTGACCACTGCCACCACAATGAGAAACAAAGGGGCTTGCAAAAGCCTAAGCTTGGGGATGTGTTCCCCAATCATTTTATTTGTGTAATAATGAGATTGTACTACAGCTGTGTGAGAGCTTTGAAACACGCGTTTTGGTTTGTTCCAACACTTCCCTTTTTCGTTTCCATTTTTCATTATTCTTTGTTTGTTTTATTTTTAAAAGTGTATTGCTTTATCGTAAGTCTTTCTATTCTTTAAATCTCATTCTCAAACATACAAAACGATTTTTCCTTTTATCCTTTTCACGAGAAGTGGATTTTCCTCTTTGCCTCTTTGCTTCAATATTATGAGAGTGATTTGATTTGAGTTTTGAAGGAACACATCCCCATAAGGAAGATAACCATTAAGTCACTCATGAGAGGTATGTCCTATGTCTTCCACTTTTAAGTTTCAAATGTTTGTCCTCGTTAGTTGGTTTGTTAAGTAGCAACAATTGAAGTCATAATTAGCGTTTTTACAAGAAAAATGGCTCCCTTTACGGGAGGGCGCTCAGCTTCGCGTCGTGCGTTGACAAGTTGCGTGATCTGATGCGTTTGAAGCCCCCCGCGGATCATCCCAGCGCGACATGTGGCGGACGCGGAGTAGGTCGCTGCATGGCTTTTTCCTTTTTTTTCTGTAGATTCGAATACGGAAACTGGAATATCTTGCAAACCGAGTATCCAAATAAAGTTTCGTTTTCATGGCTGTGCTAGTCGCATGGAGATCTACAAAACTAGATCTCATCTTTATAGGTTTGGACAAACTCTTTTTTTGAACTGCATTTCATGCCTCGGTTGCACTGCCTTGAGTCGCTTTTGCACTCGCGCGGTGTCCTGACAATGCACCAACTGTGTACTGCATTGTTGTACGGCATTGCACTGCCTTGGGTCGCTTTTGCACCGCACAGTGTCGTGAAGTGCACCGCCGTGTACTGCTTTGTTGTACCATATTGCATTGCATTGGATCTCTTTGCACCGCGCGGTATTCTGGCAGTACATCGCCCGTGCATTTTCCTTTTTTGTACATGTTGTACTGCCTTGAGTCGCTTTTGCACCACGCGGTGTCCTGGCAGCGCACCAACCGTGCACTTCCTTGTTGTACGGCGTTGCACTACCTTGATCGATTTTGCACCGCGCAGTGTCGTGAAGTGCACTGTCGTGCATTGCTTTGTTGTACCATGTTGCACTGCCTTGAATCCCTTTGCACGGCGAGGTATCCTGGCAGTGCATCGCCCATTTATTTTCCTTTTTGTACATGTTGCACTGCCTTGAGTCGCTTTTACACCACGCGGTGTCCTGGCAGTGCACCAACCGTGCACTGTCTTGCTGTATGACATTTGCACTGTCTTGGTTGCTTTTGCACCGCACAATATCGTCAAGTGCACCGTCGTGCACTGCTTTGTTGTACCATATTGCACCGCCTTGGATCCCTTTGCACGGCGAGGTGTCCTGGCAGTGCATCGTCCGTGTATTTGCTTTTTTGTACCATGTTGGACTGCCTTGGACGTTTTTGCACCGTGCGGTGTTCTAGCAGTGCATTGCTCGCGGTGCACTATTTTTTATCTTTTTTTAATGACGCGGGATAGGTGGACGTGGAGACAGTTTAAATGGTGGGTAGTTGGACGCAGGGGACATGCTATTGTAGCGCAGACACGTGTCAAGCGCGGAGCGGCCCGGCGAGGCCCCGCGCGTGTCATCTCGCGCGCTGGCGGCGGAGCGCAGCGCGCGCGTACCCTAGTCGCTCTCCATAATTAGAGTAAAGATTTTTATTTGTGTGGATAGTTATTTGTGGAAACTTTTGCTTTAGTTCTCGTAGCTAACCGAGTCTTGCCTTGGAAATAATATTGCCAAACAAGTACAATAAGAAAACGTCTTCAATTTATGACTTGTATGTTGAATGATTGTCTTAAGAGTTAACCTTGAAGATACTGAGCCCTATAGATATTTTCATAGACTTGATGGCAATCTTGAAAGCAGTTGTTTGATTGAAATGAAGTCTAGTGGTAATAGAGATTCATGCCAAAACTGAAAGTTGTGAGTCAAAATGTGATATTGCTTAAAGCTTATTTACAAATTGTTGATGCACCCATGGGATGCCAACAACTCTCCTGGCCTACGAACGATCAACGGTACAACCCGTGATTTGGGCTATTGAGTTGACGACATAGGTAGCAAATGTTACCATCAAGGAAAAAAGTATTGGTACTTTATGTGGGCATTACCCTTCGGGTACTCAACATTGCCCTACCTCCTCTGGTCCAACAAGGGGCCCATCTGGAGCACCGCAGCCCAAGGTGGACCACGACGTCGGTTGCAGGGAGGAAAGTTGGAAGGCGATGTTTTCTTGAAGAACAAGGCAAGGAGGCGTTCGAATAAGGAAAAGACAGATAGGATCTCTTCTTATTGTAGCCGTCTCCGAGCAGGACTCTCGGAACCTAGACTCCTATATAAAGGCCAAGAGAGAGCCCTCCGGAGGTTCTCATACAATCACGCACCGCTCACGCACACACAAACCCTAGAAACCTTGTCTCTCGGCGAGAACACCACCACGCGGTCCTTCGGCTGCCCCATTGTAACCAAATTTACTCATAACCAAGATCAGACATGCAGGACGTAAGGGTATTACCTCATCTAGGGCCCTGAACCTGGATAAATCTCGCTCTCTGCTTGTCTAGTATCCGATGTCTCATGCTAACCTGCAGGATTCCGCTAACTCTAAGCCTCTCATGGTGGGAATTGCCAAGGAGCCACCTCGTCGGTACTCTTGAGGGCTATGCCAAATGTTGCCTAAAGGTCATTCAATGATCCTTGTTGGAAACTACTAAAATTAAAGTGAATCACCTAAAAGTATTTGGCATGATCTCATTACTACTTTACTAATTTTCTTGAAAGACAATGAATAGAATAGTAGTGTTTCGATAGTCTTGATCTATTGATGTTGGTGTCAATAAGATACCTCAATTTATATGCTTTTTGGGACATGAATTCTCATATCAAATATTGCTAATATAAAACTTCCTAGTGTTTCTTGTCAAGCTGAGAGTTAACTATATGAATTAGAATGATTGTTTCACTTATAGTTATCTATATTTATAATAACCTTACTTTGATTGTCTTGGGTTAACAAAACCTGCATAGTGTTCTTGGAATTTCTCTAAGTATGATTAGCCTTCCAAATGGAAGAAGTGTTGGATGCATATGATTACCAACCATAAGTGAATTCACCTTCTCGTCATTTCAGTTTTAAATGCTCGGGCATGTTGATGGATGTGGAAATAGCCATCATTCTCCGCGTTTAAATCACATTTTAAGTCAAATAAATGACTAGGAATCTCTCTAGCCTTGCTAATAATGACTAATTAATGCAAAGATGTGCCATCTCTTGTTTTAAATTGTGTTGTGCAGGAAATCACAATTTTCATGCGGAATATGGAGCATTTATGAAAGAATATCACGTTTCCTACACAACCATATAAGTTGGAGTCAAAGAGAAGTCTCCAGGAGGTCTCACGAACACTGCTACGGGAAAGGCCCGCCCGTACCATGTGGCATTGCGTCCGCAAGCTCAAACGCAACAACCTTTGTGAACGCCCCTATATATATTTCGAGACTCCAGCCGCGGCGTAGAGAGCCGCCATTCTAAGATTGCATCACAACACACCCAAAGGAGTTCCACAACTTCAGAACCACCATTGTTCATCCATAGCAATCATCTTTTACTTGAGTTCTCCTTGTGATTTGGAGACCATTATAAGAAATATTTGATTTCAGTCTAAGTATTTTGCATAATGTTTTCTATTCTTGATCTTATTAATATGTGTGAGTAGTCCTCACGGGCTGCAGGTTGAGGTGAAACCTCACAACGGTTATGTGCATCTAATACATGGAAATATTGTGTGGTGGTTGAATGGAAAATATGTATCTTGTTTCTATGTCTCTTGTGTCAATCCATGGAGTTGTAGGTACCCAAGATCTGAGGGATTGATAAATATGAGAGGTGAGATGAGTAGTGAATTGGTGATCTCACGCGAAACCTAGTGACATTAAGGGGAGTACGATTTTTGTTAAAGGATCCACTCGGGAGTAACAGCAACATCATCATACTTTGTGCTTTGATATGTATTTTACTTAATAATTGTTATAATCCGGTGCTTCATGGTATATCGGTTGGATAAAAAGACTATTGCTATGCCTGTGACTCGCATGGGCTTTAGTGTGTATGGATGTGCTGCCCACAACTTTATCTATATTAGATCATTCACACATAAATGTGTTTATTATTATCTTTATCCCATATGTATGTACAGTTGCAGGTGAATCTTCAACCCTAGCCTATTTATATCCATTGCAACAAAACGAGTAAACAAGTCTTGTAGAAGTTCCTTAGATTTCCATACAACAAATGTTTCCCATGGTTCGATAAACCTAGATCTACTAGGAAAAAAGCTAGAAGGTATCAGTCCTTTTTCTAACACCGTTTCGGGAAAGCAATTTTCTATGCTGGTAAGGTTACTTGAGACCTTGTTTTTAGTTTTGTTTTTATTTTTATTTTATTTCTTGTTATTAATTTACTTCCGGTTACCTTTTGAAAATTCAAAAAAAAATTACTTATTGAATTGTTTATCATATCTTAAAAAGACGAACAAGAAAGGAGACATGGCTCAAAAGAAGCTTGGGGAGTATGCCACTCCTAAAGATGATTTGTTTTCATGCACCTATTACTCAGCCCGATGTTGAAGCGAAAACTCATCAAATTAAGCGTAACCTTTTGAGTTTAGTTCAGCAGAATCAATTTGAAGGCTCAGCTGCTGAGGACTCAGTTTGCACCTAAATACATTCACTCAGATATACGACATGATGCACATAAAAGATGTTGACTCCAATGCGGTCAAACTAGGCTTATTTCCTTTCTCTTTAAGAGGAAAGGCTAAGAACTGGTTGATAACTTTGCCTAAAGGTACTATTACATCTTGGGAGAGGAATGCGCTAAACATTTTATGACTAATTTTTCCCTCCAGCTAAAACTATGCAACTAAGGTCAAATATTACAGGTTTAGACAAGAAAATCGCGAGCCACTAGGGCTTGCTTGGGAAAGAATGAAGGAAGCCGGCATGAACTGTCCTAGTCATGGGATGGGAGAATGGCTTATATTACATTTATTCTATAATGCTCTTAACCCAATGTCTAAGTATATGCTAGATACTGCAGACTTCTTCTTCCTCTGTTTTCCTATGCTTTTCCGCCGACTTCTCTCCCTCTTCTACCTGTCGCCATGGATGAGCAGCCCTTACAATTTTCATCTTTTATTAGTTGGACTTCCTTATAACTTGTACTTTTCAATCTTATATCTCGCTTTTAAGAAAAACTAGCAAGGTGGCCCTCGCAAATGCGAGGGCTTCTTCTTTAGGATTATGGAAGTGGTGTCAAATAATTCACAATACATGATAGGACTATAAGAGTAATACGGCTTAAATCATCTTAACATATGAATCGCTCCATTTCGAGTAGCTTAATGAACTGAAGCTAGGCGAACTAAACAGTAATAATATTCTATTTGTAGTTTAAAAAATTCTTTGATGTTTTCTGTCAGTATTTTTTACTTCCATTTTCTTTGTTCATTCCAAATACGTAATACATTAGACATTATAGTCCCAAAGATGTTTGATTTTCTATATCAATGTGTTTCTTAAATTTAATAACGATAAAAAATATTTTGAACTCTAATTTAAGATATCTATTATATTAGCTTATTTCAATATACTATATATATTTACACACTGGTATATCAAAATTATAAATTTTTCTTGCCAGTTTTCGTGGACACAATTTTATCAGGACATTCTTATTGTTAATGTATAAATCTGTCCATCCTTGTTATCCCTAACCCCAACAGAGTCATTCTACATCTCGCTCACATGTACATGTAGTGCCATGTAGCTGGTGACTATGCTGCCATGAAAAGACGTTGTTTCATCTTCTAAACCACTTGTTGATTTTACGACGTGATTGTTGTGTGAAGCTGTCTTTCCTCTTGTAGGAACCCATGATCCATATATATTTTCTAAAACTGATTTACTCAAAGGAAATAGGCTATTTCTATCTTTTCTAAAAAAAAAGGCTATTTTTATCTTCCCTCTCTATTGCACTATAAGAATAGACTACTATACCTAATATGGTCGGTTACAATTATGTCAAATATGTGTCGCTTTTTTGACCATAATGTGGTTGTAATAACATCAAATAGATGTGAAATTTCTAGACATAGATGTGAAATTTCTAGACAACTCTTAACATTTTTTTAATCAAATAGCAGTAACATGGTCGTGGCTAATTGTCCACCGTTTCAGTTTTTGCCAGTACATCTCACCTTACTTAAAATTAAATATTTTTTGAAACCATAAAGATGTCCATATGGTTCCTACGTATGTTTAGTAGAAGGTTAAGATGGTATTTTATCAAAGTATAACTACATGGCAGAGTGTTAAATCTAATATCCCAATTTAAGTTTTGGATTGTAATTTATTAAAATCAAAATTTTACGCACATATATAACATTCTACTACGCGGGTCGAATGTGCAATTGATCGTGCATATCTAGTTAGCTTTCTCCACAGTTGATTCGTCCCATGACTACGTGGCATGCTCCTCTGTGGTCGTTGTCGTGCCACTACGGTAAGTTTTATTCCATTAAAATTTCCTTAGGTTTGTCTAAATTTAGATGATTTAAAAAAATCTAGATGCATCTAAATTTTATAAAAGTTTACAACATCTATAATGAAATGGAGATAATATTGTACATGTAAGTGTTAAGCAATCGATTTCTATTCTGGAAAGCATGTAACGCTTCGTTTCAACTTCACTTCTCTCTGAGATGGCCAAATATGACCGTGTAGATATTTTTTAGCTTTTAGGGACACGAACCGTGTAGAGTTGAACACAAAATCAGGTTGCCACGTTCAAATGTAGGTTCTTGAGATATGGATGGACAGCTGTTTCCACACGACACGGAGCGTCGGAGCCTCTAGGCAAAAAAAATATCATTTAATCTCAGATTTAAGATTGGAATCCGTGGTTTGTATTTTTTAAGCATATGTGGATTAACTTGGTGCCTCTAAAAATAGCTTATAACCTGACTAATACTTTTTCTAAATAAATATGACCGATGCAGTTTTAAATTCTGCTGAGTCGACGTTCATCATTATGTAGGTATTTTTTGAAGCACTACACTAATCCACATCATCAGAATTATTTTTATGGCAGGATCTCTATTTTATGGATGAAATTTAATAAGAATTCATAAAATCATAACTTTTCATTTGACATTGACAAAGTCTTGCCACATTAAAAAATTATCCAGTGTCTCACTCACGTGCAGTTATGTGTAGTTCAAGGAAAAATAAGAAAAAGTCTTTCACGCACCCATAAGAAAAGGAAAACCAATGTCTTGCACCCCGTATACTTCAAGGAAAGAAAAAAATCTTCTCTTGTCGTAGTGTTAGCATCCTAATTTGGCATGTACAAAAAAACTAGCTCTTTGAAAGGAACGGACACGGGAACAACAATTGTTTTTGAGACGGACTCTTATTCATTTTTCTACACGTGCACGTTTAATATTGTACGTAACACTTTTTATCTTTCAATCTCAGACGTTAAAAGAAAAATCACTGGTTTATATTTTCTAAGCATATGTGGATTAACCTGGTGCCTCGAAAAACACCCTTATTTTGCTTTTAGTATATAATAGATGATTGTTATGTTGTATTGTAAGTTCTAATTAAAAGAGGTCATCACCGGGTGCTCAGTTACAAACTTGATTAGTTTAACCAATACGTTTTAGTCTACACCAAAATTGGTAAGAACGAGGAAGTGAAAAGCTTTAACACAATTGAGAGCTTGAGAATAATTTGTTGAATTAAAGCATTGCAAAGGACAACAAATGTAAGAAAAATATGTGTCCGACTCCGTTCCCCTTTTCCAACTCTAAACTATCTGAGTTATAGCTTATCTCCTATTTTCTAGTGTTACTATGCTTTCTAATATGGACTTAGATCATCAAATATGATCTTCAATTAGGAAATTAGCATGCCATGTCCCAACGTGCCCTCAGCAATCTGATCAAAACCTTTGGCACCCCCCATGCTGGATTTACAGCTTGTATTTTTTCAGTTAGTCCATAAAGATCCGTCAGATTTTATAGCTTCTCCGTTAATTGACGATGTTGTTGTGATAAAGACCGCAACAGAGTCCTGCTGTTTCCCTAAAAAAAGCTATTACTTTTAAGATAAAAATAAATCTTTTAATCAATTTCAAAAATTCTAATTATTTTGCATGTATCAAGTGCGGCATTTTGTACTTTGATTATCCATGGACTTATATGTTTAGCATTGAACAATATGTTTGCAACTTCAAACGCTCCTTCCTAAACATTTTTGACACACCACCGAATGTTGAGCCATATGTCGTAGTTTCTCTTTTGACCAAGCATGTGATACTAGTTTAATTGGCTTCACACCTCAATTAGTGTACTCTTTAGTTCATAATTGTGTATGAAACATCGGTATATACCTTGAGATATGATTTTGAATGTTATTAGATCAATCGGATGTATGTATAGAGGTGGCGCACAAGAGCCGTATATTCTAGATTGTATGAGTATTATATGCCACGTGTGGAGGAAAGAAAGAGGAGAAAGCTTAAGTATCGCTCTGGTACCTCATATCATTTTTGTTTTGTGTGAAATCAAGCGGCATCATTCTCTCAGACATTTCATCGAGCACCTCATGTGCATGGCAAAGAAAAGCAAGCAAACACACAACCCTCACACCTTCCACCAAGAAAAAATGAAGTGAGGGCTGGTTGGGGGTGAGCTGAATATAGGGCAAAGGGAAGCTTTAGCACCAGTTCGTGTCACGAACCGATGCTAAAGATACCGCACGAACTGGTGCTAATGCCACGGCTGGTCCCCTGGACGTCCAGATCGCACGAACCGGTGCTAATGACCCCCTTTAGTACCAATTCGTACCAAAATCGGTGCTAATGCTCTTTGGAGCAAAAAATTAAAACCCTCTTTTCTACTAGTGCTAGATTATTGGTTGAAGATCAAATCACGATTGTCTTGTTTCTGCTCCAGACGAGCAATTGACTCAACTGCACATCATAATAGTTTTAATCCGTCACACAAATACTAGTTGTCAATATAACTCGGAGCCAATGCTTCTACTCCATGTGTTGCACTCAGCAAGGTCTGCCTCTGGCACTACGTAGCAATTGTCTAATGGCTGGTTAAATTAAGCTAGCTTAGCGTATTGGCCGAACTACATAGCCAATTCCTCGGCTCCATCTGTTGCACGTACAGACGTACTCAACATTTTCTGCGTAAGTAAGCTGGCTTCCGAGAATTGAGTATAGGCACCCTGATGACATATCTAACAACTGGTTAAATTATTATGCTCCAAGCATGTACGTACAGGTGCCTCCGGTCATCTAAAATAGTATAGGTAGTAATTTTAACACTGACGCGACCAATCAACAGCACACAGATGGCTCTGAACCAGCCACAAGCTTTGCCTCTTTTTTTTTGTCAGCAGCGATCATTCGCGGCAATGACCAACGTCGATCGACACACCTCGAATGCTACCAAAGGAAGAAAGCGTCTGGTAGTACTAGGCTACTAGCCACCGGCTCGCTGCTATCTTATCTCGTCATCATTCACCGTAAGTAGCACACTGATCGCGACTAGCCAACCCGATCGAGCTACTTAATTAATCGCCGATGAAGTTAACATCAGCAGCATCCTCTTGTTAATCAGATTGCTTCCTTCGATTAGCCGATAACTGCAGTCATCGTGTCGTTTAGTGTTTACACCAATGGAATGTTGTCGCTGTGGAATAGATTTCTGCCGAACTATACACAGTACGACTCGATCGCGCACTAGAGCCGCAGTCGACCCAAAGCTTCGCATCCAGCCGCGTGTCAAAACTGCAGGGCCCTCAGTGGTCACTGCGTCCGTAGTGCTGCCCGTGGATATTGATGAAGAACTGTGTGGCCAAATCGAGCTGGTAATAACACGTTCCATTCGTTACCTCATGTTTATCCTTCCTACGGAGTACTAAACTACACGAACATGAAAACTTATATATTTATTGAGAGATTGACTAAGTTAATCTGCTAGATGACATGCACGATTAATTGTTTCCATGCTAATTGCATTGACGCTCGAAAGCTAGCAGAGATACTTCAGAACTAATCCCTCTGTTAGCAAAGTATGGCATTCGCATTACGGATGAATAATACCGTTTCACATCAAAATAATCTGCCAGATGACAATTCTGTGTAAATCATTCCAGGGTTCTTGCCCGCGTGACTTCTGTTTTGCATGCAGCATTTGTTACTGCAAACAACAATCGTGATAAGAAACAAAACATTATTAATCAAGGAGGAACATGGTCGTTAGAGCATCTCCAAAAGACGCGCTATATAGGCCGCGCGGCATAAAAACGTCCGATATAGCGCGCGCGGGACAGAATGTGGCGCTCCAGCAGGCGCGGTAAACGGCGCGGCGCTGTAAAAATTTTAGGGCGCGCGGCTTTTTGCACAATCCGGAGCGGCATATCTGGCGCGTCGGCTACAGCGCGCGGCATCGCTCGTCCAAGCGCGAAAAAGCCAACGGCTGGAAAATTCCTCCCCCGCGCCTGCGCCTTCATTTCCCCACCTACCGCCGGCGCGAAATCCAGCCGCCGCCGCCCCCGCTTCTGCGCGCCGCCGCGTCGTAGATCCGCGTCGCCCGCACCTCCTCCTGGCAGCGGCGGACGCTCCGCCGCACTGTGTCGCTCGCGCGGCCGCCAGCGACGAGTTGTAGTCGGCGGTCCTTCTCCGCGGCCCCCTTCGCGCCGCCGTCGCGTTCTCCTCCGCGCTGGCGTCGACATGTCGTCCTCGTCGTCCTCGAGCTTGCTTGCAACATGGCGCGCCCATGGTGCTCGCCCATTTGCTCGCAAGGTATGAACCTCCGCCGGCCGGCCTCTATTATACTCGCCAAGTAGCTACAAAAGTTCATAGTGAAGTAATTTCATACATATGTTTGTAGAGTTCCTCATATGATTCATCTGATGACGAGTTCGACCAAGAAGAAGAGGAAAACATATCGATACTATTAGCATACCGCGCCGTTAAGAGGCCAAAATTTGGTGGATCGGTGTTCGGTAGACAGAAGTTGTGGAGAGAACGGATTGAAGGGCATGAGAGTTGATGCGGTCGTATTTCAATGAGAATCCGATTTTCCCCGAAAGCTATTTTCGGCGGCGTTTCCGGATGAGTCTCAACTTGTTCAAGCACATTGCAACGGAGGTCACCAAATATGATCGCTTCTTTGAGCAAAGGAGGAATGCCGCCGGAGAACTTGGCCATAGCACATATCAAAAGGTGACCGCCGCCTTGCGTATGTTGGCATATGGTATACCGGCGGATCTTATTGATGGTCATTTGGCCATGGGAGAGAGCACTTCTATCTTGTGTGTGAAGCGCTTTGTCGTTGCAATTGTCAATGTCTTTGGCTCCACATACTTGAGAGCCCCCAATGCTCAAGACACGGCAAGGATTTTGGAGATCAACGCCAACCGGGGTTTCCCGGTATGCTTGGTTCCATTGATTGTATGCATTGGAGTTGGAAGAATTGTCCAGCGGCATGGCATGGACAATTCAAAGGCTACAAGAAGGATGCCACCATAGTACTTGAAGCGGTGGCCGACCAAGAGACTTGGATATGGCATGCTTTCTTTGGAATGCCCGGATCTTGCAATGACATCAATGTTCTTCAACGGTCACCACTAATGACAAGACTTGCAATGCGGGAAGGTCCATTGGTGGAGTTTGAAGCAAATGGCCACAAGTACAACTATGGATACTTCCTCGCCGACGGCATATATCCAAGGTGGCAAACATTTGTGAAGCCAATTATTCAACCAAGAGGTAAAAAGCAAACTCAATTCCACAATGCACAAGCGGCGGCTAGGAAAGATGTAGAGAGAGCATTTGGGATTTTGCAAGCCCAATTTGCCATTGTTAGAGGACCGGCTAGATTTTGGGATCAAGAATGCCTTTGGTATATCATGACCGCGTGTGTAATCATGCACAACATGATTATAGAGGATGATCGCGGAAAAGATGTGGATCATACCCACTACGACTTGATGGGGGTTCCCGTGCAAGTGAAGAGGTCCGCACATAGGATTGCCCGATTCATTGCCTCATACCATGTCATTCGGTGCAACGACACACATGATGAGCTTCAAAAAGATCTCATGGAAGAATGGTGGAATTGGAATGGACAACAATAGTTGCATATTTGTTGTATTTGTTTGAAAACTATGTGTTGTATTGTCTCAAAACCATGTTGTATTGTTGTATGTTGGACGTGTTGTATTTGGTGTGAAGTATTGTTGTGAACAATGTATTGTATTTGGATGGTACAATATATTTGTGAATTTTTATATATTGTTTGATCTTCTTGGATGCATACTTGTGTGTGTTTGTTGTTTGCGCCGCGCCCGCGCGCTGCAAAATGGAGCGTCCGGCGGAGGTGCTATTTTACCGCGCCAACGCGCGCTGCAAAATGACGCACCCGGCGGAGGAGAAATCGATCCGGCGCGCGGCAATGGTTTAGCTCGCGCAGATTTTTGCTTTTGGCGCGCCGCGATATAGCGCGCCTGCTGGAGATGCTCTTAAGCAGCAACCCCTGTCCCTACCCACGTCAGAAGCAACATGCTTTTGACTTTTAGTCTGCGCAAAAAAAATATACAGCCTACAGCAGCAGCCTCCGTTCTCAGAACCAAGAAACGTAGGGCATCTCCAGCGGTGCGACGCTGCGTCCGCACGGACCGGAAATGCGTCTAGCACCACCTCCAGCAGGGCGACGCAAAGTGACCGGGCCGTCCGCAGAGACGCAAACCTGGCCCAAATATGCGCCAGGTTTGCGTCTCCGCGGACGCTCGGCGGTCGCGCGGAGCGTCCGCTCGCGTCCCCACGGGCCCTCATGCCAGCGACCTAGATTCGATCAGCCTCGAATTCACAACGCGCGCCGGTGTGGCAACCGCGGCGACCAACCGCCGCAATGGAGCGCCGAACCGCCGGCCTCTTCGTTATACGCGCCACCGTTAATCCGCGCACATTATAACCCCGCGTCTATGGTAATCCAAGTTCAACCGCCTCCTTCTTCTTCCTCTTCTTCTTCTTCTCCAACACCGGCACGCCATGAGCAATTACACGCTGCCGTCCGACTCGGAGAGCGAGGGCAAGTCGCCCGGATTTCTGCATTGGTGGGAATCCCCAGCGACGCCAAGCGATCCGGGCTCCACGCCCAGCGACCATGCCTCCATGCCGAGTGAGGACGAGGAGGACGGAGGCGGCAATGGCAGTGAAGGCTAGAAGGAGGATGGAGGCGGCGCTGCCAGCGACGCCGATGACGAGGAGGAGGGCCAGGAGGAGGAGGAGGACTCCGACAGCAAGTTCGCCCGGTTGGAGGTGCAGGAGGCGGCGGACGACAAGGCGGCGGCAAGGAAGAAGTCCAGGGCGCTGGCGCGGGCGGCGCGCCGACGACGACGAAGACGCCGTTTCTTCCAGTTTCAACTCCTCGACGGGCGCGTCGTCCTCCAGTTCCGGCGAGGAGGTGACATGCAAGAGGCGCAGGAGTTTCGACGACGAGGCGTTTAAAACTTGATCATTCAACAAAATTGAATAGAAGTAGCACCAAAAAAACACTTGCATGTCCAAAATGCGTCGGACCGATGGAGGTAGCCTCCGACGCAAACGGACATTTCGCCCCTCGCGGTCATTTTGGCGTCCGCCGGGCGACGCAAAGGGACGCGAGCGGACAATTTGGGCGTCCAAAATGCGTCGCGCCGCTGGAGATGCCCTTAGCTGACAGCATCTCCACCGGTAGCCCCCAAATAGGCGCCGACAACTTCATTTGGGGGCCGCCAGCACAACATCCTCTATTTGGGGACGCTGCTTCCACACCGGCGCCTCCAACCGGCGGCCCCGATATATTTAGTAAATCAAATTCAAATGTTGAAAACGATATTCATATGAAGTTTCGAACGGAATTTGTACAAATTTAACGCGAATTCAAACTAAAAAACCAAAAACAAACATCTAGCGGCGCGGGGAGTTGAAGGCGTTGAAGTCGAGTTCGTCGCCGCTGGACATCCCAGCTGTCGGCGTCGTCGGCCTCCTCCTCGTCGGCCTTCTCCTCCTTTGGCGCCGGCAGCTCCGAAGGTCCGGCGAGGTCGACGTAGTTGGCGTCGTGGTCCCTGGCGGACCACACCGCCGCGGGTCGATCGCGATATGCCGGTAGTCTTCGTCGACGGAGCGGCCGACAATGTACTGCATGGCGGGGAACTCCTCCTCGTCGTCGTCGCCACGGAGGGCCGCCCGTGCCTCGGCCTCCTTCTCCCACCATTTCTTCTTCGCCGGCGGAAGTGGTGGTGAGGCGTCCTCCTCCTTGACGCGGGAGCGGCGGCCCGACCCCGTTGTTCGACGAGCCGGAGCAGAGGACGCGCGCCTCGCGTCATCACGGATGACGACGCCTCCGGAAGGAGGTGCGGCCGAGCGCGTGCGTGCGACGGCAGACGATCCGGTGCGTGAGGTTCCGGACGCCGCGGTCCGTTCCGGCGCCCTCGGGGCCGTAGGCGGCGGCGCAATGTTCCCGCGCAAATATATCGGCTCCCGTTGCGCGCGGATGCGTGGCCGGAAGCCGTACTTGCGGAGCGTGTCATCGACGGAGCGGCTGTACCACCAGGCACGGCGCCCGACGTTGTTGAAGCGGCCGCCCGAGGGGTTGTGCATCCGCGCGAGCTCGACGGCGCGCTCGTCCTCGAAGCGCCCTGCCCAGGTCGGGCTGTCGAGGGCGTTCTCCGGCAGGCTACTCTCCTCCGGCGTCATCTTGGCCTGCCGTTCCTTGGCGAGGGCCCGAGTCTGCGGTCCTCGCGGCGGCATGGCGAAGCCGCCATTGGAGACGTGCCAGCCATTCAGCAACTTGTACTGTACTGGCACGGGGATGCGGTGCCAGTACAGCACGTCGGCCTCGTCGAACGCCAGCTGCGTCGAGCGGAGCATGCCGCCGCCGCTGCTGCCGGCATGGTCGTTGTGCGCCATCGCGTCGGCGGGGTGCGTGTGGGTGATGGTTCGCGCGGGGTTGAGGACGGCGGCGGCTAGGGTTGGACGGCGGCGGCTAGGGTTGGACGGCAGGGAAAAGAGAGAAGTGCGCGCCGGTGGGGTTTTATGGGAGGCGGGGGACGCACATTAAAGGCGCGTGGGTAAGGTAGGTCGACGCTGCGTGTTCAGTCGTCGCCCTCGCCGTTTTGGTTTCCGCGCGGGAGGCCATTAACGCCGATGACCAACCTTCCCATGTCCTTTCCGATGCGAACCACCGCGTCCCCTCGCTGACAAGGCGCCCCCACTTGCGAAAAACGTCGTTCCGCGAGGCGCCGGCGCGCCCGATCCACGCCCTTGGCGAAGGGGCCGACACGGGGTTGCCGGCAATTCTGTTGGGCTCCAAAGTTGGCTGGCGCTGTTTGGGGCGCGCCGGTGCGAGCCCATTTTCGCTCCCGGCCCCCAAATTGCTATCGGAGCCGCTATCGGGGCCACTAGTGGAGATGCTCTGAATCAGCTAGCTATCAAGCACCTCTTGATCAATACATGTGGCGAAGGTTCACCCTCACATGTTTGATGTTTCCGCCGCGCCGAGCGAGCGGAGGAGGCACCGACGACGCTGACGGTGTGGCGCAAGTCGCTGCTGTTCAACTGCAAGGGGTTCACGGTGTTCGCCGCTGACTCCCACCTAGCTTCATGCCCCAAGCAGAACCAGCCACTTCTCGATTGGCTCACGAGTCACGACCACGAGGCTCAGAGCATCTCCAGTCGCGTCCCCCGAAGCCTCCCCCAAAGCAATTTGGGGCGAGCTGGACCAAAAAACGGTTCCAGACGCGTCCTCCAAAGCCCAATTTTGTCCGGCGCGCCCCGATACGGTGTCCGGCGCCCCGAGCCCATCCCCGCCCCACAGGGGACGCACCAGGACGCCGGACACACCGAAAAGCGAGGCGGCGAGTGGCGGGGCCGACCCGTCAGCGGCACAACAAATTTTAACCTAACCGTCGCCTACCTCGCGACGGAAGTTATTGGCGCGCAGCGACGGTGCAGTTCCCACAGCGATGGTGCAGTTCCCGCAGAGGCGCAGTGACGTGTCTCGTCGTGCCTAGCTCCGCGTGCCGACGTTAATGAGCGCCACCGCTCCCCCGCCTCCCTCCGGCCTATAATAAGGGCCGCCTCTCATCGTCCCTCTCACACACAAACCCTAGCGCCTCTCTCCCCAACCCTAGCCGCCACCATCTCAACAAGAGTCGACGCCATGTCTGGTAGAGGCGGAGGCCAAGCTCGCGACCGTTGTCGTGGTCGTGGTCGTGGCCGCGGCAGAGCTGCACGCTCACCGTCGCCTGCCACGCCGTCGTCTTCACCATCGGAGATGGACGTGGAGCCGGGCGTGCTGTTCGAGTTCGTCCTCGTCCTCAAGGGCGACCCACGCGGCATCCAGAGGCTGCCAGACTCTTTCGCCGAGTACGTCGCTGGCGACGACCGCCCGCGCACGATGCATCTGCGGGAGGCTTCGTGCGGCTACTACCGGTGGATTGTCGACGTGATCTACGACGCGCGCGGCAAGATGTACCTCAACATCGGCTGGGAGAAGTTCGCGCGCCACCACAACCTCGAAGCTGGCTTCATCCTCCTATTCTCCTACTTCGACGACAGGGACATGAGCGTCAAGGTCTTCGACGAGACGCGCTACCGCCGGGACTACCACGGCGACAACACCAACGAGGAGGACGACTGATGATGAAGAGTGTTGTTTCTTCGCAGCGAATACGTGCACGGAAGTTTCTGGATGTTCGTCTCATCAGTAGAACCAACAAGGGCACCATCTCCCGCTGGATTTTCCAGTTTGGGTGACTGGGTGTGCCCTCGAGTGTTCTTTCTTAGCAGCGAACACAAGAAACCTTCGATGCACGGCCTAGTTAGGTTTAGTTTTCTTGCAAAATTTAATATTTGTGTCCACCATGGTTCAAACTATGTATTAGTTTGTGGAAAACCATGTTCCAAATTGTGTCTTCCTGTAAACCACGTTCCCAATTATGTATTAGTTTGTGGAAATTGAAATAAAAATGCCAAAAAAGTATTTTTAATGTTTGGGGGTGGCGTTTGGGGACGCGGCTGGAGAGCGACGTCCCCAAAACGCGGCACGAACAAAATACGTCCCCTAAACGCTCAATCCGGCGCGATTTAGGGACGCTTTGGGGGACGCGACTGGAGATGCTCTAATGCTCCACAAGAATAAGAGGAAGTGAGTGGAACTCTCTCAGTCTCTCACCCAGCTGGTTTGGAGGCCTGTCTAGAAAGGAACAGCTGCATTTTCAAAAACAAGGCGGACCCATTGACGGGGCTCAAAACGAAATCTTGCAGGAAGCCCATGACTGTTTCATTGCTAGGCGACTTATGGCAAGTAGCATCCTGCATCGACCCAAAGACTCTGACTAATTTCAGTTGTTCCCCTGGCCGCCTCGCTGCAATGTCATGTGTTCCATCTCCTGCTTTGAAGTTAACCATGTCATGTGAGCACATTGTCTTTTGCACGATCTCTCAAGCACCGCAAGACTAATGACTCGCCTCTTGAGTTTTTCCTCATATCACTTCACTCTGGTGCGAGGGGCAAAAGGCTTTCTCGAGAGCCATATGAAGATGGACCTTGGCATTGGAGGTGAAGAATTGTCTGCAATTTCGAAGATGCTTAGCCACCTTCTTGAGCTTGAAGTAGAGGATTTGGAAAGGCTCGTGATGTGTGTGTGGAGTGTTGACAGGAGTGGGGTTCTTTCAACCCTGAAGGAGTGGGGATTCTTGGGGCCTCGGGTGCTACCAAAAAGGCGAGGGCATGGTCCGAGGGGGAAGATGAGCAAGCGCGAAGTATGTGATCGCTGAGGCAATGTCGGAGTCGCGGTTGCAAAAATCTCCTTCAAGCTTGCTAAGAGTGGGTTTTAGCTTCTCATTAGTGAAGCGCAGGTTTTGCAATTGGATCTCGTTAAGCTCGCAAGCTTGATGCGTGTCCTAGAAGCGGGTGACTCACCTTTGGTTGAAGGTGCGCTTGTTCTTGTCCCTATCACATTTCGTTTGATTGAATTCATCGTTGGCCATCCATTTGGTTCCCGAGGCTGGTTTGTGCGTAATTAACTTAGCATAAAATATTTTTTTCGGCTACTCGCCGTCGGACCATACACCAAAGTGAGACGGAAGGACGCCCATGATAAAAGTCTTGATTGGACACTAGTACGGAGTTATCTAGTCGCTGCTTCGTTTGGAAATGTAGTTCATATCGGCGCCTACATGAAGCCATGAGCTCGTTTTGCATCGAGCCACTCAAGGGACCAGCACCTAGCTTACACCGCTCATAGTGGGAGTAACATGGCTAGCAACATCACACATCTCAAGGTATTTTGGTAACATGGCTTGCTAATAAATGAAGAAAAGAGAGTGAGGTGGTAACTAGCCATGTTACCATAACATCACACACCTCAAGGCAAGATGAATCTACAACATAATAAATGATACAATGCATGACACCACATATGAAGATAGTAATCTATAGTAATAACGTCATGTTACTAGTCTAAGTTACTCCACACTATGACCAGCCTTACCATGTTTGTGCATGGCGACTGAAAATCAAAAACAAAATGTCAAACTTAAGAAAAATATATAGAAATCAGTGCTAGCTATCCTCGATCCTAAGCATCTAGGAGCAATCAATCCCAAAAGCGGAGATTGCGGCCCATCTGACTATGTAATACCAGAAATTCTGTTGGATCGCCAACTAGCTCCTCCACCCTCTCGATCTTATCATCATTGACTCATTGTTTATATTGGCTCCACATGCAGAAACTCAATTCGGCTCTCGGATATGATCCCTCTACCATAAAAACATATTTTTGAGTGTTAAAATTTTGACAAAAAAATTTACATGTACATCTTCATAATATATGTGTGTTGTCAAGTTTAACAAAAAAATTATATTTTTTGTAGTCTACATGAAAAAGAGAAATTTATCTTGTGACAAGTCTTTGTTTTAGCACCAAATTTTATCTTTTTTACACACGCCATACGACAAGTCAATTTTTCATGAAACGACTTTATGAGCATTGTAGCACATGAAGATGTACGTGCGAAATTTTTGTTTCAATTTTTTTACATTTCAAAATATAGCTAGCATGCATTTCAAAATAAAGGAAGCATGCGCTCACATATGCCAAAAACTCTACATGGCCTGTTCCACTCGCATGGATCCCTGTGCCTTTTCCAACGTCCCTGCAAGCTGCCGAGCCAGCTCCATCCCTCGGACCTGATCCGTCGACCGATCGCCGCACCCTGGTGCCGGCAGCACGTAAACGAATCCTGTGACGAGCGTCGCACCACCGAGGCCAATCACGCACCCTAGGATCACCGGTATAGCACTACTGTATACGATCGATCGATGTCCATCACCTGCTCCTGCCACTCTACTACAGTTACAGTGCGCCGCATAGCGACCCACGCATCACAGCTGCACACAACCGCAAAGGAAGCCTCTAGCGCGCGAAGGCATCCGAGACGGCGAGACATCGTCGCATGCATGCGAGCACGGCCAGCCGGCGGTGAGCTGGGGAGCGCCGTCCGGTTTGCGAGACGTGCCACGTGGAACGATCAGCCGGAGAGCGACGGTGTCGGGGTCGGCGGACTGTGCCGCTGGGGACGAGCTGCACAGCTAGGCTGAATGGCGATAAGCGGGTGATGAGATGATTTGGTAGGTGGTGACTTGATTAATTAGCGTAGCGACGCTAAGCTGCGACATGCATGAAGAAACACCATGATGACGGCTGCTTAGTTGTGATGGCGCAGTTAGGTTGTGGGTGTTAATCGCCTTGTCCCCTAGCCAGATTGGAACATACTCCAGTATAGTGCACTTTGGTAGCCTGAGATTGACGGAAGTTGTGCTGTTTGGACCATCATGGTTTCTAGGGCATGCACCAGAACATGGGTGCTTTTCCGTTGCGGCGTTGCCGTTGAGAACTTAATCAGCTGATCGTATAGTTTGTCTTGCACTGCCCGTAGCCGAAATTGTTCTGTACCCCCTTCGTGATTAAATTTATGAAGGGGTACGGAATGATCTCAGTTATTCATGTGTTTAAGATTAGGGGAAGGGGTTATACTAGAGCAAACCTTGTCGAATAATCAATTGTTAAAATATGTTGCCCAGCCCTTTTCAATAGTGTGAACTTTTGTTTGAATTGGCTATCGCATCCGTCTAATATGGTATCAGAGATTCGTGTCAAATGCACTACTAATATAAATATTTGTGATCTAACATCGATCCGGCCGTGCCTAAGGTCTTCATGTACATCCACACCCTTGACGAGAAAATGTGTTAAAATATATTGTCTAGCACTTTCCAGCAGCTTGAATGACAATGACAATGGCAGGGATCTACAAAGTAGAGGAACGAGTTCGGTTGAAGAAAAATATACATACTAGTTTTCATAGGTCGTATTATACAAGATATTTATTTGGTCTCGATCCATGTTCAGACATATATCTACATGATTTTCTTCCTAGTTTCGCTCCTGATTAAACTCCACCTTAAACCCTGATATCAGCATAGCATTGGGATGCTATCCGCAGCTGCATACTTTAGGGTGGGGGGCTGTTTTAGGATCTAGTAACACATACATGCATTTTTTTAGAGGTACATGCATGCATTGGTATCGCGCGAAAGCTTGCTCAGTGGGCTGATGCGTGCACAGTGCGCATGATCGAGTAATTCATCCAGAAAAGGCTAGGTGTTAGTTTGTAAAGTCTTTATAAAACACAAAGATTGAAAAGGGAGTGTTGCCAGTGATGACCTTGTCGAGCAAAGAGTCTACCAGTATGGATAGTGGCGAGCAGGGGGCTGGTTTTGTAATGTATTTCTTAATCATGGCATCCTTTTACTCTTTGTCTTTGTCCTTGAAAAAAATATTAGTGGTTAAGTGTGCCTATTAAAACAATGCTAATCATCTACACAATCATCATGTTAGCACAAACATCGCTCTACAAATACAAAATTGCCAAAGTTCTGAAAAGTTCGCCGAGGTGGCTTGACAACATCCCAGTTAAGGCAAATCTTTTGTTAATCTTTAATCAACGGGAATAAAAATAATTTTCGAATAAATATTCTTCTGTGAAAGAAAATATAATTGATAGTACTGCTTGCAGTTTGGACGCCCAACCTAATTCGTTGCAGCGCCACCAGCCTTGATGTGAAATGCAAGATATAGTTCAGCTGATTGGCTTCTCCCAACACACAACCCTTCATCACACGGCACTCGCTCATAAATTGATTGATAATTATGCCGAACATTATGGACAAAATCATTTTGCTATGGGCAGCGGTCTCCACCAACAGTCCAATATTGTCCCAATAAATCTTGATCGTGGAGCATCTCCCCAACCAACGGACGATGTAGGAGGCCAGCTGAAGCACCCAGATAGTATTGCTAGCTCGCCCCCGGCCGTTTAAGAGCAAGTACAATAAGTCCTAATCAGCTGGTTATAAGGATTAAAATAGTATATCATTGCTTAGTTGGAGGAGAGAGAGGAGGAGAGAGAAGGAGAGTGGGCTCTTGCATAAGAGCCAGCTCTAGCACGTGCTCCTAGGCACTTTGTGAGAGTGAATGGTGTGGGTCATACATTGATAAAGTACTACAATTTTATAGCTCACTATTGTATATGTTGGCTCTAAGTTGGCTATAGATGACATGGCACTTGGCTTATAGCCAGCAGCTAGCTACACTATTGGAATTGCTCTAATACGTGGATGTCTCAACGACAGCATAAGTACTGCTGCAAGCTCTGATGTCCCACCAAAAAAGATGACCAGTGAGTTGTTCGTAACTACTCCCTCCGATCATATTTAATTAACTCAAATTTAATATAAAGTTGTATCAAATTTGAATCAATTAAAAGAGACTGGAATAATACAGTACTTCTGGTGCATTAGGTGCACCCAAGGTTAAAAACCACACGTTAAATAAATCTAAAAGGGGTTGAGCATAGCGATACAATACATTTTAGCATGTCAGAAAGTTTAATTTCTGGTTCGACCCCATAACTATGGAAAATCATGTAAATCGTACCATGAATGCATTTTTCGGATAAAGGTACCATGAACGCATGGTAACATCCCAAGCTTGGATGTAAATTGGGTCCATTATGTTGATTGAAAACTTGCATCCAAAAGTTATTTTGCGAAAGATCCTCCAATCAATTAATCATAATCAACAAAAGTACAACGGTCCGTAGAAGTAACAAAATTACAATGAAGTTGTTGGACCACCTAGCGACGTCTATGAGAAATGGAATTGAAGTCGTCACCAGATCTCACTAGAGCCGAGAAAACCTTGTTGTAGAACCTAGTGTGGAAGTGAAGTCGTCGTGCTAAACCTTCAAATGGTCATGCTAAAAGTTCATACTTACAACCACATAAATGAACACAAACGTCGAGCAGATCCTAGAAGATCCATGAGGAAGACAACTCCACATGCTCTCTATTGGTGCTAGGCGCACCATCAAAATGCGAATACGGAGGGAAGACTTTATTCTAACTTCTAGAGTGCCCCCGCCTCACCATCCCAACGAAGACGCTCAAAATACCTAAAAAATGTGGGAACCCTTCTGCTAACGAGCGGTCAAGGTCTAGCGCACCTCTAAGGTACAAAGGGGCACCAAAAGTGGTACATGTCGTCGGCATCTCTAGCAAGGGGGACATAAACCCTAATTGTATCTTGAGCATAGTTCCTCTCTTTTTTCCTGAACCGGTACTACTATGTTAACTTGGATCTGAAACTTCATGACATGTTATATGTATATATTGTCCATGTTATAACGCAATGGAGTACTAATGACCTTTATTACTGTTTCCAATCTTAGATGAGCAGGTTGTGCCATATCTCACTTGACATGTTCTCTGTGCTCTAGAATCCCCTCCTGCATATTTTTTTGAGAAAGAGATGCGATCAAGCCTGGTAAATTTTTGTAGTTCAATTTTTTGTGTGGTGAGGGGGGGGGGGGTGCATTTAAACCTTGAAACTCATGACCAACAATGTAGGATAGGACCAGATTGGAAATTCATTTTTTTATTTTGGCAAAATAATAGTACCCAATTATATATACAATGATGCAATGATGATATATAAGGTAAAAAAACATGTTGCATCTATCAGTAACAAATTTCAAGGTAAGAGGATGAGGCAGATAAAAAGTCAAGTGTGCAAACAACATGATACATCTTTTATTCGATGTTTAATTTTTTTCTTTGATTTTTTCGCAAATAAAATGTTTATTCTTCTTGCTTGTTACATTGTACTTTCTTCTCTAAAATGAACAAACTTTAATTTTTTATTTTTTGTTTTACTATGTACTCTTATTTCGATAGAATTTTTTTGCCTTGGGTTAGCGGCATCCATACATGCAAGAAACAATTGGATTGGAGGGGGCGGGGAGGATTTTTATCCCATCGATGGCAGCATAATTTAATGATTGGCCTCTGTTACCTTAAGCATTTTACGAGGCCTACAAGTTCTTCGAGACCTACATGATCCTTGTACTCCAAAATTTTCTATTTGCGGTTTTATTGCTTCCGACTATGTGTCTGACCTACATATGCAAAAGCAGGGTGTAAACTCGTATGAATTGTATTAATGTGATGCTAACTTATGAGTTTAATAAAGTGCTCTTTTTTGGAAAAAGTTGTTTTCGTCGCAATGTTAGTGTGACAAGTCAATTTTATAATCATGTGACAAATAAGCTAAAATTATAAAAGAGGTTTGTTATCAAAAAAAGTTCTTTGTATTGGTTGGATTTACTTATAATTTATACATCTCAAAATTAGATCTCACTAATAAAAAATATTTTTATGTTCTATTATAAGTTTAAATCAAGCGAAATAATAACTGAGTGCTCACTCAAACATTTGTTTAATTTACCTGATACATTTTAGTCTATGATGAAATTGACAAGAACGGGGAAGCGAGACCTCAATAGAATCTAGAGGATCAGAGGATTCTGTTTGAATTAAACCATTCCAAGCAACGACAAGTGCACGAAAAATACGTGTGGTACCTGTTACAGATTTCTTGTCCCTGGACAATATGTGTTATTTAAGGTTATATCATGTTTTATAGTGTTCTGAGCCTTACTAATATGGGTTTAAATAATAAAATATGATCTCACATGCTAGAACAACCATACCGTACAGCTTTATTGAATCATTGCCTTAAGCTATAGGACAATGAGGTATTATTTTTAAGACAACATAACTTTCTTGTTGTATTGTAATCTTTTAGATCAATTTGAAGAATTCTAATTATTTGATTTGTATCTAGTGCGAACACTTTGTACTTTCGTTATCGTATGGGTTTTTATGTTTAACACTAAACAATATTTTTGCAACTTCAAATGCTCATCCCTATACATTCTTGACCCACCATTGAATGTTGAGCCATATATCATAGTTTCTCTTTTGACCAAGTATGTTGCAGTTCAATTGGCTGCATACCTTATTATTGTACTCCCTAGTTCATATTTTTGTATGGAACACCGGTATACCTTGAGAAATTGAATGTTCTTATGTAATCAGATATATGTATAGAGGTGGCGCACAAGAGCCTTATGTTCTAGATTGTATGCCACGTGTGGAGTAGGACATTCTAGATTTTTAGTTGAAGATGAAAACCACGCTAGTCTTGTTTGTGCACTTCACACAAACAATTGACTCAACTGCACATGCATGCATGATATAATTTCTTGTCTGTCGAACAAATACTAGTTGCCCGTAAAATCCAATAGCCAATCTTTGTACTGCATGTGTTGCGCTCCGCAAGTTTTAGTATGTCATTACGTGCTCTAGTGAGAATTATCAAATGGTTAGTTAAATTATGTATATACGCCCATTGACCGAACCCCATAGCCAATTCCTCAACTCCATCTGTGTGTACTCAACATATACATTGTTCTGCGATGACGGCGCTGGTGCACTGTTTCCTTCTTAGAGACGTCGTTTTTGGAGAGTCTGTACTCAGGTGTTGTCACGGTGGTGGTTGTATTGCTGTTGCTAGGTCTTGAAGGCTCTAGCGGGACTTTTTTTCTTAGTTTTCTTTACTCTTTTTTGGCTGTGTGCATCCGTACTGCCATTAGGGTGGGGCGTTGTTGCAGAGGCCGGATGTAATTGGTATCTTTTAATATTAATATATTCCCTTTATCGAAAAAAATACATTGTTCTGCGTACGTAAGCTAGCTGGCTTCCGAGGATATACTACGCCCAGCCCAGGCTCTATAATGAAAAATATCTAACGAGTGGTTAAATTATTATACCCCAAACTCGCAAGTACAGGTGTCCCTAGTAATCTAACATAGTGCAGCTAGTTTTAAGAAGATGCGGCCAATCAACAACACACAGATGGCTCTTAACCAGCCACAAGCTCTCTAGCTTTCTTCAGCAGCGATCAATCGCGGCAATGATCAACGTCGACACCTCGAATGCTACTAAAAGAAGAAAGCGTCTGGTAATACTAGGCCACTAGCCACCGGCTCGCAGCTATCTTATCTCGTCATCATTCACCGTAAGTAGCACACTGATCGCGACTAGCTAGTTAATTAATCGCCGATGAAGTTAACATCAGCAGCATCCTCTTGTTAATCAGGTTGCTTCCTTCGGTTAACCGATAACTCCAGGCATCGATTGTGTCGTTTAGTGTTACACCAATGGAATGTTGTCACTGTGGAGTAGATCTTTGCCGACCCAAGGACTCGATCGCGCACTAGAACAGCCGCTAGTGTCCTTCATGTGGAGTAGCCAGTAGCCCCAGCTCACCCAAAGCTTCGCCTCCTGCCGCGTGTAAAAATCAGACCCTCGCTGCGTTCGTAGTGCTGTTCATGGATATTAGTGAAGAAACTATGCGTCCAAATCAGACTGGTAATGCGTCTATGTTACATTTGTAATCGCATGTTTATCCTTTGTAAAGTTATTGACAGATTGACCAAATTAATCTGCCAGATGTGATTCACATGCACGATTGTTTCCATGCGTAATCGCATTGACGCTCGCAAGCTAGTAAACAAACATAAAACTAGTATGCAGTTGTTGTGATGGATCAAAATAATCTGCCAGAGTCTATACTTTTAGGGCATGTCTAGAACGGGCTATGCTATCTTACGGGTGACCGTGCCCCGGGGGAATTCCGACAGAGGAGAAGGGATGCAAGAGCAGCGACGCCCATCGAAAAGAAGGAAGAAGGAAGCGCCGGCGGTCAACAGTTGATCGTGCTCACGATCAACCGGAACGGAGCCGTTTCAGTTTAGAGCTCAATGGACTTAGATTTAAATAAATCTCAGTCAGGTGATGTCTAACTTGTAAATTCTCTATATTTTTTAACCCTGTTGTGACTTAGTAAATCTGAATTGCAACCCACTTTCTGTAGTTGCAATTGGGTTACAACTAAGAATTTTTTTAGTTACGCATAGTGTTTAATTGAGAAAAAATATATTTTTTTACAAAGGGGAAAAAATCCAGACCATTGCATTTGCTTCAAATTGGTGCTAGCCTTTGAGTTGTGCATGAGTTGCAACTAAACATGGGGGATATGGAAGCATAGGAACGCTGCAGTCTTCGACAATGCGCGTTCCTCGATGGCTTCCCTGTTCGAGGACATCAAGGCCGAGGCGCGGCAGTGGGCGGACGCGGGGCCCGAGGTCTTCGCCAACTTCTCCCTTAGATTAGCTTTCTTGGGTTGAGTTGTATGGCGTGGTGTTGATCATTTCTAGGACTTGTACATATAACCTTCTTTTTTATCAATGCATCGAAACGCAAGGTTTTTACGTTTTCGCGAAAAAAGTTGCAACTAAACATTCGTTCCTGACATCTTGCGAGTGACTTCTGTTTTGTCTGCAGCATCTGTTATTGATTTTTCATGCTGCTCCAAACAGCAATCTTGATAAGAAACAAAGCATTACTTAATAAAGGAGGAACAGGGTCGTTAAGCAGCAGCCCATGTCACCCCTGTCCCTACCCACGTCAGAAGCAACATGCTTTTGCCTTCTAGTCTGCAAGGTGGACGGTCTCTCCGGTCCATCATGGAGCGAGACTTTGCATATAAGTACAGCCCACCGCACACTCCGTTCTTGGAACCAAGAAACCTAGCTGATTCAGCTAGCTACCTAGCAACCACCTGTTCCTTCTCCAACTTCTCTTGATCAATCAAACATACAAACATGCCGAGGGTTCATCCTAACCTGGTCCCCGCCGCGCCGGCCAGCGCCGTCGTCGACCGGGCGGAGGAAGCGCCGACGACGCTGACGGTGTGGCGCAAGTCGCTGCTGTTCGACTGCAAGGGGTTCACTGTGTACGACGCCAAGGGCAACCTGGCCTACCGCGTCGACAGCTACGCGTCCGAGAACGGCGACGAGGTCGTCCTCATGGACGCGGCCGGCCGCCCCGCCTTCACCGTCCGCCGCAAGCGGTTTAGCCTCCAGGGCGAGCAGTGGCTCGTGTTCGCCGGCGAGGAGACAAGGCGGCCTGTCTACGCCATCCGGCGGAACGGGAGAGGGAAGACCATGGCGAACGTCACGGCTTGCGCCGGAGTGGCTTCGCCGTCGTACGAGGTGGAAGGGTCGTACGCGCGGCGGTGCTGCGTGGTGTACGACGGCGAGAGGCGCGCGGTGGCGGAGGTGAGGCCCAGCCCCAAGGAGGTGGTCGGCACGGACGTGTTCCGCCTGGTCGTGCAGCCCGGCGTCGGCGTGTCGCTCGCCATGGCCGTGGTCGTGGCGCTCGAGCAGATGTTCGCCAGGCCGTCCCTCCTCCGGAGCTGGTCCACCGCGTAGATTAATTCGTTTCTTTTTTGTGTTTCGATCTAGCGGAGCTAGCTTTTTTTGCCCCTTACACTTGGGGTCGGGTTGAGTCTACGAATTGTGACGGCGAAAATCGATGGATGGGTCGATCGATGTGTGTGTGGCATGAGAGCAGGCTGGCTCTGCTCCGTGATGCCCCCGATTCGCGTCGCATGTAGTACTAGCCATGGCCAACTGAGGTTCTTTGATGCAAGTCCCTACTCCTAGCGCGTGTATGTGTAGTGTGTAGTGTTGATTCGAAATCAGTAAACCTTGAATTTTGTAAGGATGGATGGTATTGTAAATACCCAGAAAAAAAGGAATGATACTAGACAATTCTTTTGTATACGGTTCTTAGCTTCTCAACTTGCAGATAACATATGTACATCCGGATCTTGTTGCATAAATTTGCACTAAGTTTTTTTGTTTTTCTCTTTTCCTTTTTGAGAATCATTCGTACATCATGTGGTTTGCGTGTTTTTGCGATCTTTGCAAACGGATCGACCAGATCACCAAAGAGATACATAAAAAGACATCGTTTCCTGTCTTTTCCTCTATTGTTTCCGAGTTTTTGGTATCTTTGCAACCGATTGACCAGATTACCATAACAATCCAGATAGACACATCGTTTCTCGTCTTCCCCTCTCCTTCCTGTGCTAGATGGAAACATGGAATCATATTTGCGGAAACATTTTTGTTATGAATAAAAAGAACAATTTAATCTACAAAATAACATTTGCTATGAATAACACCTTTGAATGCGTTGATATTATTATGTGTCTTTTGTCATGTGCGCTTAGCAACGAATCTTTTTTTTTATTTTAGGTGTAACTAGAAAAGCTTATGTTTCGCATATAGCTTTGCTGGTGGGGCATTGGTGGCTACATTTCGGTAGAGATAATATTCTCCTGTTATAATTTTGGATATTTACAATCGTCTTGTGTAGTTTAGCTTCTGTGTTCGAACAAAGAGTCACTATCAAATATTTCTTAGTACGAATCAAGCAGAAAAAGTGGATCTTCCGGGTGAGAGGATGTGGTAAATAATTAATATTATAATAATAAGGATATAAATATTATAATAAATCATTGGCGTGATGTTGATAATCTAATCTTGCTTTTAAGACATTTTTTTTGTTATACTCTAAATATTAATTGATCATTTTGAACTAATATTATAATAATAAGGACAATTTTTTGTGTTATACTCTAAACATTTTATATTTTAGTTGTCACATGAACTAATATGTTTTACATTGAACCATATTTTTGAACTTTAATTAAATGTACATCCCGAAATATTGTGGACCCACCAATGAATCTTAAGATGTATATTGTAGTTTATTTGTTGAACACTATAATTGGGTGGTTTAATTGTCTTCGGGATAAATAATTGGACTCATTATTTCATATGTGACATTTGTATATGTGAATGTTCTTAACTAAATCTAATGTATTTATAGAAGGTGGCGTATCCAAGTTGTATAGTCTACATTGTATGTATACCTTATGCCACGTTGTGGAGGTCATTCTAGATTATTGCTTGAAGATTCAAATCATCTAATTTTTTTGTGCTCCCACGAACATGTCACGCTTCGTCATCTACCTCAACTATCAAGGTCAAATGGAGAAGGGTCAAGAGGCGAAGGATCATAGAGGCCCATTTGGTAATACGAGTGGAGGCCTAGAAGAAACCCATCACCGCAGCCATGGAGTAACAGTTAAGAGGCCGTGCATGCCAGTAACTTTCCATTCCTCTTCCACATGACTTCAGTTGTTGATCCCACTCTCCAAATGTGATGTTGTGAAATTTTATATGAAAATTAACAAATTATTGAGTGCATTGAGTGAGTGATCCCAGGGAAAAAATCATTCAACCTCTCATGATATAATTTCTAATATATCAAACAAGTTCCAGTTGTCAATAAAAGCCTCGAATCAATCCTCCATGTGTTACACTCAGAAAGTTCGGTTATGGTACTACGCGCTCTAATGAGAGTTACTAATGGTTTGTAACGTTATCTATGGTATGATTCGGCCATCTTTAGTCAACTCCTTATATTTGGTCTTCTAAAGTAAATGGCTTTCTACCCGAACACCTATAATCAACTTCGTATTTTTTTTCCAAACCAAAATATTCAAAGCCAAACACATGGAATCCGGTCAATTAAGTAAAATATCATGTTTATGAAAGAATAAAATATAAGTTTACAAACTAAATTAGTCAAGGCCAAACATATGTCTGGTTCAAATGAAGTGAATAACATGAATAGTTCAAATGAAAGTAAAATCACAACTATGAAGAGATGTGGAGTAGCTAGTGATGCTCAACAAGATCATCTAGCAATTGAGTGTGAATCTCTCGTTTTGTGATGCTTCGATGTGTTGTTAGCAATATTTGTATCTTGTTTGCGTCATGTTCTCGTTTAACCGGATTCCCATATGTACCAAAAGTTCTTTTCCATGTTGCGCTCATCTCAATGATCATAGTATGTGTAAGGGTATTTTACCCTTATCCATTATTTTGGTAACAATGACACCGTGCTAGTGTATTTGGACTAATACATGACTGCTAGATGATTCCCAGGTATTAGCCAAAGAGGTATAAAGGTGTATCAATGGAACAAGAAGGCTAAAGGAGACCCCCCATTTCAACAACAATCAAAAAGGGGTTACGGGAGAAATCCGGTCACCTGCCGGTCCAACCGGGCCAGCAACCGGCCAGTCCGGCGTACGAGCCGGTCGACCGGTCGGAACCGGGCTCCACGGAGAGGACCAGCGAGTCCGGTCCGTGGCCCGGTCGACCGAGGCTCCTGACCGGCGGGTCCGGCGCTTCGTCCGGTCGACCGCTCGGAAACCGGGCAGCAACCGGGCACCAACCGGAGAAGCGCCGGGACGACGCAAAGGTGCTCCGGTCACCGGTCCGGTCTCGACCGGCCTCACGACCGGGCTGTCCGGTGCGTGGTCCGGTCTCGACCGGGTTTGTCGGGAAGAATGCTGAGGTGGCAAGTGACAACGGCCGGATTTTGAAGAACACTATAAATACCCCTTCTTCTACCTTGGAAGGGTTAGGCAACATACTATAAACTGTTCTTGAGCTCTCTCTCTCCTACTCCATTGCTAGAAACACCAAAAGCCTCAGATCTCCCTCCTCCTCCACCCAAACTCAAATCCCTCCGGGGAATCACTAGAGGAGGACCCGATCTACCGTTCTACCAAGCCAAATCTCATTCCCCCTTGTATTCATTGAGAAGCTTGCTTCCTAGGGTTCCTTGGAAACCCTAGGTGGGCAAGAGGAGTCCGGAAGCATCCGAGCTGTGGATTTGCTCCGGGCAAGATTGTGAAGGTTTGGAGGCTACCTCAAAGTCTACCACAAGTGAGTGAGCTATTCCTTCGTGGGATAGGCTCCGGAGAATAGGGTGAGCCTTCGTGGCGCGGGGAATCCTTCGTGGGACCTCCACTCCTCCAAACGTGACGTACCTTGTTGCAAAGCAAGGGAACACGGGAATACATCCTCGTCTCCGCGTGCTATCGGTTATCTCTAACCGAACTCCTTACTTGTGATTTAGCTGCCTGTGAGAGCCTTCGTGCTTGAGTTAGTTGTATCCTCATATAGGTTGCTTCACCTAGTTTGCATTAGTCATCTTTATATTCCGTAAAGCCTAATATTGCAAAGAAAGAATTAAAATTTGTAGAAACCTATTCACCCCCCCTCTAGGTTTACCATCTCTATACTTTCAATTGGTATCAGAGCCTGGACTCTTATTAAGGGCTTCACCGCCTTAAGAGTGAGATGGATAAACTCTTCGAGGGTCTAGATGACGACTCTAACCTTTCGGTTAAAGAGATGAAATCTAGATTCTTGGCATATGATTCCGAGAAGAAGAAAAAGGAGGATGAGCTACAAAACCAAATGACGAAATGAGCTGCCATGCTTAAGAACCTAGCTGCGGGTGGAACTCTTAGTGGGGCTTCGGCTTCTAAAGAATCCTACCATGAGGTTGACCATAACTATCCCGAAACACTTCACCCATGCCTCATATAAACCATAGTAGGACCGTTCCCCATTACGATGGAACTCACTTTCCTCATTGGAAATCTGCTATGGAATCTCATATTCGCAACTGCAGTGTGGAGCTATGGGAGCTCATTGTTCATGGACATCGGGAGCCACAAGATCCTACTCGGTTGACCTCCACCGAGTTCTACAACCGTCAACTCAATGCATCCGCACGTGACAAGATTAGAAGTGGCATCAACCGCAAGCTTCTAGATCAAGTTGATGACATTGTCTCCGCTAAAGAGTTGTGGGATCGGATCGTAGTACTCCAAGAGGGAACCGATTTGATCCAATCATCTCTCTATGAGACCGCAAAGCAAGAGGCCTACCAGTTCATGATTCGAGATGGAGAATCCGTATTCGATGCCTATGCTAGGCTTGGTGCTCCGAAAGTAAGGGTCAAGGGTCTTGGTGCTGAGAAGTACAATGACGGATTCGAGATGAACGAAGCCTTCATAAAATCCAAGGTCATTGCTATGATTGCCGTCAAACAAGAAGACACCAACCTTGGACTCAACTTGCAAATCATGACCAAGAGTGCCGATCTCAACTCCGATGATCTAGTCTCCTATGTGGCCGCCAATGAAAACATGGCCAAAGCCGGAAAGAGGCTCAAGGCAATGAACCGTGTTGATGAAGCCTCACACAATCATGAAGCGTCACACAACCTTGCCCTCAAGGCTAGAGCTGACCATGGAGGAGAAGAAGAATATGAAATTGAAGAAGATGAGGAGATGACTTCAACTAGTGACATCGTCACCGACTTTGCCTTCTTTGCCAAGAAGTACAAGGGAAAGTTGCCTATGCTTCTCAATGACAAGAAGAAGAAGAGAACTTGCTACAATTGTGATGAAGATAGCCACTTTGCAAATGAGTGCCCTTATGAGAAAAGGGTAGACAAGCCAAGATTCATCAAAGGGGTCAAGCCAAGATTGAAGCCAAACCCAATCAACGATCGATTCAAGAAGAACAAGGGAAGAGCTTTTGTTGGAGCCGAGTACTTGTCCGATGATGAAGAAGAAGATGAGGAGAAGGAGGCCGGGGTGGCCGGTTTGGCTTACTCCAAGCCCGGGTCACTCTTCACATATGACTACTCCAAGGACTACTCCACGGAGAATGATGTTGGTTCCTCCTTCATGGCAAGAATCACTCAAGAGGATGACTCGATGACTCTTCCTCCTCTTCAATCGTTGGCTCTTGTCTTATGGCAAGGGAAACCAAGGTAATGGAACCCCCACCTTCCCTATCTAGTGTTCTTGATGATGAAAATGAAAATCAAGATGAACTAAGTGTGCTTAAGGAACTTTACAATGTTAGATGCACCCTTCGTGGTAAAGCTCTTGTCAAGTTTGATTTCTTGATGGACTCTCTCAAAGAAAAGGATGAGTCCATTGAGGAATTAGAATATCAATTGGATGAAAAGGAACGGAGATTCAATCTCCTAAGACAAGAGCTAAAAACCGAAAGGTGCATATCTCAAGGCCTTAAGCAACAAATTGAAACCTATGAACTTGATAAAGTTAAGGATCTAGAAACTATTGATAGGGCTCAATCTTTGACTCAAGTGCTCCATACCTCAAAGGAGGAACTTGAAGTTGCTCATGCTTCTCTCACTAGGGATCTTGACCACCTTGAAAGAGATAACAAGCTTGTAAAGGATGAGCTCAAGAAACTTGGAGAGAACCATGACCTACTCCAAGAAACCTACATGAAAGCACTTGAATCAATGAAGGATCCCATTGTTGTTGAAAAGCATGCTAGTTCCCCTACATCTTTTACTAATGAGCATGCTAAGCTTGTTGAGGAACATGTTCGTTTACAAGAGGAACTCTCTTTGCATGTTGAGACCAATGCATATCTTGAATCCTTGGTGACTAAATATGGTCTCGACTATCATCCTAATGAATCCTCTTGTGAGCATGCATCTATTCTTGAGGAAAATGTTAGGTTAACAAAGGAACTTGCAAAGTTCACCACCGCCAAGAACAAGATGGGATTGGATGACCTCTTGAGTAAGCAAAGGTCAAACAATCAAAAGTATGGACTTGGATATGTTCCCAAGTCTCACAAGAAGAACAACTACAAGAAGGAGAAACCCGCTCAAGATAAGAACAAGAAGGTCACTAATAATGGCAAAGCCTCAAGGGGCAAAGCCACTAGTGGTGACCGCACGAGGCCAAACGATCACTATGCATTATTTGTTGATTATTATGGTGATGTTTATGCTAACTATGTTGGCCCTCCTAATGGCTATGCTTATAGAGGGTACTCAATTTGGGTACCAAAAGATATTGTTGCCATTGCAAAGGAACCCATTAATCGATGGGTTCCTAAATCCTCTACTTGATTTTGTAGGGGTATTCCTCCGGTGGTCCAAAATGGGTGTTTGATAGTGGATGCACCAATCATATGACCGGAGGAAAAGGTGTGCTTGATCAATTCATTGAAGATATCAACAAGAAGTCAAGCATTACCTTTGGTGACAACTCAAAGGGAAAGGTACTTGGGTATGGCAAGGTAGCAATCTCTAAGGACTTGTGCCTTGAGACGGTTATGCTTGTTGAACACCTTGGCTATAACTTACTTTCTATATATCATCTTGCCGATGCCGGTTACAATTCATATTTCACTAAATATTATGTGCAAGTCTTTAGGAGTGACAATCTCAAATTGGTCCTTGTTGGATATGTGGAGAACAACCTTTACGTGGTTGACCTCTCGAAAGAGAGCCCCTCCTTCTCCACATGTCTAATGGCGGCCAAGCATGACGAAGGTTGGTTGTGGCATCGCCGCCTTGGTCATGTTAACATGAGGAATCTTAAACAACTCCTAAAGGGTGAGCATATTGTGGGACTAACCGGCGTTTCTTTTGAGAAAGATCGTGTTTGTAGTGCATGTGTAGCCGGAAAGCAACTCAAGAAGAAGCATCCCATCAAGAGTATTGTTTCCACATCTAGGCCTTTGGAGCTCCTTCATTTGGATCTCTTTGGGCCATCACATTATGATACTCTTGGTGGGAGCAAGTATGGACTTGTCATTGTTGATGATTACTCAAGATACTCTTGGGTCTTTCTCCTCAAGACTAAGGACGAGACCCATAGAGAGTTCATCACCTTCGCCAAGAAAGCTCAACGTATGTATGAATCCGAGATCAAGGCAATTAGGACCGACAATGGCACCGAGTTCAAGAACTACACTATGCAAGAGTTTGTTGATGATGAGGGCATCAAGCATGAGTTTTCAGCGCCATACACCCCTCAACAAAACGGTGTTGTTGAAAGGAAGAACCGGACTATCATTGAGATGGCAAGAACCATGTTGAGTGAATTCAACTCACCCCACAACTTTTGGGGAGAAGCCATCTCTACGGCCGTCCACTACTCCAACCGGCTCTTCCTCCGTCCCCTCCACAACAAAACCCCATACGAGCTCCTTACCGGTAACAAGCCTAATGTCACATATATTCGTGTCTTTGGATGCAAATGCCTTGTTAAGAACAACAAAGGAAAGCTCGGTAAATTTGAAACTAGAACCATAGAGGGTATATTTGTTGGATATGCGGAGAACTCTCACGCCTATAGATACTACAACCGATCCTCCGGGACCATTGAAGTATCTTGTGATGTGGTGTTCTTGGAGGATAATGGCTCCCAAGTGGAGCAAGTTGTTCCATGTGTTGCGGGTAATGATGATGATCCATCTAGTGCCATCAAGCATATGGGCATTGGACACATCCGGCCCATGGAGGTTCATAATGATGATCAAGATGATGGAGTAGATGTTTCAAGCACGCCACAAGTGGAGCCTAGCTCAACTCAAGCCGAACCATCATGTGCAACTCAAGAACCATCCTCTACTCAAGATGAGTCACAATCCGAAGAACAAGAAGAAGATCCTCATTCCATGGAGCAAGATCATGATGACGATCAAGAAACATCCTCAACTCATGATCAAGCTCAAATGGTCCCTCATGATCAAGTACTAGCAAGAGATGAATTCATTGATCATGAAGGAACCGTTCGGAAGATCAAGGCCGCTACAAGGGCAAGCGACATGAAAGTGGATCAAGTCCTTGGTAGCATCTCAAGAGGAGTGGTAACTCGTAGACACCATGCATTACTTATCACTTATTGTCAACATCATGCTTTTGTGTCTAGTTTTGAACCACTCAAGGTACATGAAGCCTTGGTCGATCCGGATTGGGTAATTGCCATGCAAGAAGAATTGGAGTGTTTCACTCGCAATGAAGTATGGTCTCTAGTTGAGAGACCCAAGGATCATCGCATCAATGTCATTGGGACCAAATGGGTATTCAAGAACAAGCAAGATGAGAATGGCATTGTTATACGAAACAAAGCAAGGTTAGTGGCGCAAGGGTTTGCCCAAATAGAAGGTATGGATTTTGAGGATACCTTTGCGCCGGTAGCCCGTCTTGAAGCTATTCGTCTTTTGCTTGCATTTGCATCTTTCCACAATTTCAAATTATATCAAATGGATGTGAAAAGTGCATTTTTGAATGGTCCCCTAAAAGAAACCGCATATGTGGCACAACCCCGGGTTTCGAAGACCCATGCCGACCCAACCACGTGTATTTACTCCATAAGGCACTCTACGGTCTCAAGCAAGCTCCACGTGCTTGGTATGAGTTCCTTAGGGATTTCTTACTACATGATGGGTTTTGCATGGGTACGGTCGATTCCACCCTTTTCACCAAGCGGGTTAAAGGGGGTGGCCTCTTTATATGTCAAATATATGTTGATGATATTATCTTTGGTGGAACTAACCCCAATCATAACAAAGCTTTTGAGCTATTGATGACTAGGAAATTTGAGATGTCCATGATGGGAGAGTTGAAGTTCTTTCTAGGCTTCCAAGTGAGGCAACTTGCAAAAGGCACCTTCATCTCTCAAGAAAAATATGTGAAGGACATGCTCAAGAAATTCAACATGACCAATGCGAGTCCAATGAAGACACCCATGCCCGTAAAGGGGCAACTTGGTTCATGTGACGGTGAGAAGGATGTGGACATAAAGGTATACCGCTCCATGATAGGATCCTTGCTCTACCTTTGTGCCTCTAGGCTGGATATCATGCTAAGTGTAGGGATGTGTGCTTGTTTTCAATCCGCTCCCAAGGAGAGCCATTTAGTGGCGGTCAAACGGATTCTAAGATACCTTGTTCTCACTCCTACTCTCGGGCTATGGTATCCAAAGGGGTCAACCTTTGAACTCATTGGCTATTCGGATTCCGATTGGGCCGGTGATAAGGTTGATCGGAAGTCTACCTCCGGGGCTTGCCAATTTATTGGCCGGTCATTGGTGAGTTGGTCATCCAAGAAACAAAACTCCACCGCCCTATCCACCGCCGAAGCCGAATACATATCCGCGGCATCTTGTTGCACTCAATTGTTATGGATGAAGCAAACCTTGAAAGACTATGGTGTGTCTCTTGGTACGGTGCCTCTTCTTTGTGACAATGAAAGTGCAATAAAGATCGCCAACAACCCGGTTCAACATTGTCGCACCAAACATATTGACATTCTCCATCACTTCCTACGTGGTCATGTTGCCAATAAGGATATTGATCTCACTCATGTGGGAACAACCTACCAATTGGCGGATATTTTCACTAAGCCTTTGGATGAAGCCCGCTTTGTTAACTTGAGAGGAGAACTTGGTATTCTTGATCCTAAAAACTTGGATTGATTAACTTCTTGCACTATATTCTTGCATTTATCTTGCTATCTAGCTTAGAGGCATAGCACATATGGGGATAGTCATCTTACCATGTCTTGGTATGATGCATACCTATGTGTGCAACATAAATAGACCCAATGTCATTATATGGACCCAAGCATGTCTCTTCGCGGTCACATGACATTTGCGCTTTCACATAGGGGGAGTAATCCCCGCCCCTCATTGAGCCTTCATTACAAATTGATTTGACTATATAAGGCCAAATGATCTTATTGCAAAAATCATTCCAAAATGACTTATGATTCTTGATATACACTTCGAATCATGCCCATTGTTGCTATTCACATCTTGTTTGGATTTTCTCTCCAATGGGTATGCCTAGAGAACTTTGTGTTTTCCAACCCCATGTCTATGCTCATCTCATCATCATCTATCTATCTATATGTACATGTCATCATTTGAGCACTCACGCACATTACACAAAGCATAGGGGCAAAAACGAGGCAAAATTAGAAAATTCTGGGCTGCCCGGTCCCTGGTCCGGTCGGACCGGATCCCTGACCGGACGGTCCGGTTGACCGGTCGGAAACCGGAGTCTGGGCCGGGTCAGCCGGTCACCTGCCCGGTCTGACCGGACTCTCGACCGGTCGCGCCGCCACCTATATATTGGGGACGGGATACCCCTTGGGGTCTTCTTCCCCATTGTTCCCCAATCTCCAACCACCATGGCCGGCGCCCTCAACACCTCCATCAAGGTCTAGTCACTTCCCACCACAAGAACTTCCCCAAACTCCACCACACCATAGATCGGGGCCCTTGGAACATCTCCACCGAAGGATTTGGTCCCTCTCCAACTAGTTTGGGAATTTTTGGAGTTCTTGGTTTTGAAGCCCTACCTCGTGTTCTTCTTGCTCCCTTGACCAAGAAGGACAATGTCTTCGGGTAATGTACTCTCCTTTCCTCCCTATTCTCTAGTCCTCCTCACACATTGCAAGATCTTGCCAACGAGTTGAGAAAACTTAGGGTTAGGGTTAGGGTTTGTAAAGTCCTCATGCCTTTAGAGTGTCTCACACCACAATGCACTTCTCCACTACATTGCTATAGTCTATATTCAAGTTTATGAGCTTTTGCATGGTTTTGTGGTAGAAAATCTGGGCACATCATCACAACTCGACATACCCGGTCACTCGCCCGGTCGACCGGCCGCTCGACCGGCCGGCCTGGTTCATGGCCCGGTCAACCGGTCGGAAACCGGCCAGTCCGTTCTGCTGTCCGGTTTGACCGGCCTCTGCGCCGAGCTGCCCAGTTTTCGCACAATTTCATCACTACACTTGAATATATGCTATGCTCTCTTGGTTTCTCTCTTATCGATGACATGTACACTTACCCCACTCGCTATCCTTGCTCTATTTTCTCATTCACAGGTAGTTGGAGTGGTGAGCCACCACGTGGCAGTGCTTCCAAGAGAGGAAGGACTGATCCTCCTCGCCGTTCTAGTAGCCGCGTTCCTCCTCAAGCTCAGCAGGGTACTGACGGTGGTAGCTCAGTTGGGGGTAGAACCAAGTCTGTTGCTACCAAGCACAAGGATAAGCAAGTTGTCCACGAGGATGATGAGGTAGTGCCAACCATGAATGTTGGGCTTGCAAACCGTCTTGAGTGGCAGGAATGGAGGACGATCAATCCGTATCGCTTTAAGGAGCCAACTTACACTCGTTCTGACAGGGCATTCTGGACCAACACACAAGCAGCCCTCTGGGAGGGTTTCTATGATTCTCATGAGTTTATGAAGCATGGTAATATTGTATCACCCAAGGCCATCAATCCTGACGAGCTTAGACTGCATGAAGCCACAAAGTACCGTTTTGTGGTTCAAACCTTGAAGGGTCTGGGATTGTATGACCTCGTGTGCCTCAAGCCGGATGATACCCAAGATGATCCCATCTTTTGTCCTCTCCTTGTCCGCCAGTTTCACTGCACTGTCTTCTTTCATGATGATGAGGACCGCACCCTCACCTGGATGACCGGCAAGACGAAGTACTCATGCTCCTACTCTCAGTTCCGTGCAGCCATGGGTTGTGGTGATGACAGTAATCCCGGATACAGGATTCATTCACGGTCCGGAGCTTACAAAGGGTGACATCTCTTTCTCGCTATCCTGCGAACCCTACACCCGGACCTCCCACTATCTCTCGGGATGTACTACTCCTATCTGGTACTTGCCAAGCTGTTCCGTGAGAACCTCATCAGCAAGTCTGGCGACCACAGTGAAGTCCGGAACTATCACCTCAACTTGATGTACTATTGTCATCCGGACAGGGTAAGGAAGATTGATGGCTGTGATCTCATCTATTGTGAACTGAAGAGAGCCATTATGGACCGCATGACTCCTAACTACGCCCAGTATGTTCAGCGGCTCATCAACTACGTTGTTCCCGCTCCTCGGAACGTTCGTGGTGAAAGAGTCATCATGGACCTCTTCGGGTTTCCCATTCGAGAGGCCACTCGTCCGGACGTTCCCTCCATGATGCCCACCTCCGAGCGCCGCTCCAAGGCACACCATGATCATGATGCTAGCTCCAGGTCACTCTCGGCGCTCCCGAGCATGGGGCTGCTCGCTTCTTCACATGCATGTTCCAAATGTGCAAGAACGAGCAATGATGTTGCACATCGGACTCTTTCTATGACTCGGGAGACACGGAGGCGCCGGAATGAATTCATGGCCTCAAGGAACCACCTCGTTCCTCCTCCTGGACCCGAGATGGAGCCCGTGGTAGCTCCTCGGTGGGAGATGCCTCTTCTTACCGATGAGATGCTTCAGAACTTCGACTACTCCGTGTACGCTCATGGTGCTCTCCCTACTAGGTCTGCTCGTGCTCCCACTCCTACTGCTGATGATGCTGCTGAGGACGCTGATAATGATGCGGGTGATGATGATGATGATGCGGCTGATGATGATGCACGCGAGAGCTCCTCCTCGCTTGGGTTTGGTCACTACTGATGGGTGCGATAGCATCTCTCCTCTTTTCTTCGCCTTTTTGGTGTTCCGATGCCAAAGGGGGAGAAGAGAGTAGAGTCTAGGACCACGGGGTTCTTTGGTTCTTTGAGTGCCACAAGCCATGGGAGTTGCTTTATTTGGATTTTATATGGCTTGTGCTTGTTTACTTTGAGTTTTTCAAGAACTATTTGCTATTTCCAATAATTCATGTATGGATGTGTATGGACGACTATTATGTGTGCTACTCTATGTTAGGATGTTTATGTGTGTTATGCTTATATATCTTGATATGCACATCTCCATACCATGCTTGTTTCCTAAAGATATTGGGGGAGCTTCTCATGTTTCACAAGTGGTGCACTTTGCATTCAAACGCAAATTCTCCAAGTGCACACATTATGGGGGAGCTTTCGTAATATCTTATATGGAATCAAGGTTTAGAGCTTATCATAATATCTATTTGTGACTCTAGCTCGGTTTGTCATCGTATACCAAAAGGGGGAGATTGTAAGGGTATTTTACCCTTATCCATTATTTTGGTAACAATGACACCGTGCTAGTGTATTTGGACTAATACATGACTGCTAGATGATTCCCAGGTATTAGCCAAAGAGGTATAAAGGTGTATCAATGGAACAAGAAGGCTAAAGGAGACCCCTCATTTCAACAACAATCAAAAAGGAGTTACAGGAGAAATCCGGTCACCTGCCCGGTCCAACCGGGCCAGCAACCGGCCAGTCCGGCGTACAGGCCGGTCGACCGGTCGGAAACCGGGCTCCACAGGAGGACCAGCAGGTCCGGTCTGTGGCCCGGTCGACCGGGCTCCTGACCGGCGGGTCCGGCGCTCCGTCCGGTCGACCGCTCGGAAACCGGGCAGCAACCGGGCACCAACCGGAGAAGCGCCAGGACGACGCAAAGGTGCTCCGGTCACCAGTCCGGTCTGACCGGCCTCACGACCGGGCTGTCCGGTCTGTGGTCCGGTCTGACCGGGTTTGTCGGGAAGAATGCTGAGGTGGCAAGTGACAACGGCCAGATTTTGAAGAACACTATATATACCCCTTCTTCTACCTTGGAAGGGTTAGGCAACATACTATAAACTGTTCTTGAGCTCTCTCTCTCCTACTCCATTGCTAGAAACACCAAAAGCCTCAGATCTCCCTCCTCCTCCACCCAAACTCAAATCCCTCCGGGAATCACTAGAGGAGGACCCGATCTACCGTTCTACCAAGCCAAATCTCATTCCCCCTTGTATTCATTGAGAAGCTTGCTTCCTAGGGTTCCTTGGAAACCCTAGGTGGGCAAGAGGAGTCCGGAAGCATCCGGGCCGTGGATTTGCTCCGGGCAAGATTGTGAAGGTTTGGAGGCTACCTCAAAGTCTACCACAAGTGAGTGAGCTATTCCTTCGTGGGATAGGCTCCGGAGAATAGGGTGAGCCTTCGTGGCGCGGGGAATCCTTCGTGGGACCTCCACTCCTCCAAACGTGACGTACCTTGTTGAAAAGCAAGGGAACACGGGAATACATCCTCGTCTCCGCGTGCTATCGGTTATCTCTAACCGAACTCCTTACTTGTGATTTAACTGGCTGTGAGAGCCTTCGTGCTTGAGTTAGTTGTATCCTCATATAGGTTGCTTCACCTAGTTTGCATTAGGCTCATCTTTATATTCCGCAAAGCCTAATATTGCAAAGAAAGAATTAAAATTTGTAGAAACCTATTCACCCCCCCCTCTAGGTTTACCATCTCTATACTTTCAGTATGCAAGATGATGCAACATGTCATTATTTTTCATAGGACCTTTGGTTTCCAATACTTAGCAGGCCAATGAACAATGACAAAGTGCTTCTGAAGTACGCTGAAATCTCTCTCCACATCCTGACTTATCGACTATGAACAACTCTGAAGTGAGATTTCTTCTAAATAATTAGAACACCGGATTGTCTTTGCAAACGTAGCCCATGGAAGATAGATGCCATCTGCAAGGTAGTAAATCATTGTTTAATAATGGCCATTGACTTCATAGTTGCAAGGAGGAGCATCTCCGAAAACAAGCTTTGCGAGTAGTGGTGATCTTGACAATTTATACCATTATAAGAGTTAGGCAATCCAAAGAATGAATGTCAATCCATAGATCCTTCGATGAAATAGCCTCAAGAATGATTGTTGGATCTTTGTAGTGGCCTCTGTACTGAATTTTTCATCTTGCTGGAGGACAGTTCTTCCAAGTCAAGTGCATGCAGTCTACTGATGCAGGCATCCCATGACATCCACATTCTACACTCTCACCCAACAGTCTCTCGGTGTCTTCATAATTGGTTACACTCGAGTACTCTGCCCAAAGATCTTAATCTCGGCATATGTGTGTATCTTTGAACTGCCTCCAAGATTGTATCTTCCTCAATGCAGACATAGTCATCAACGGTGTCGGCCAAACACCCGTAGGGAAGCACTCGAAAAATTTCGACACACTTCATCAATGGGCTCACACTGATATCCCCTTATGCACTCCTCCTCAGCTTAAACCAATCATCATCATTCCCCATGATTTTTGGAATACTAAGGATGAGACTCTTGTGCATCTGAAATCTCTTGCGAAAATACTTCTCTTGATAAATGGCATCGGGGTTGAAGTAATCTCTCATAAGCTCGGCATACCCCCCGTTCTATCTCGGTTAATGTACAAACGGCTGAAATATGAACCTAGTCCAGACCGTCGAAATTTGAGGTGCAATATCACTGCCATGGCCATTTCAATCTCCTCATCGTCTTCTTCCTCCTCCGTCTGAAGATTTGTCGAAGATCATCTCCCCCAACCTCTTCATCCATACTATAGAATTGACTAGGTTGAACTTGATTGACAAAAAGTAAAACAAAATGAAAATAGCACAAACAAAACTCACCTAGCCAATTTGTCGAACACTTGGAGGACGGAGGAGGTGAGGCCATCAGCCAATGGCGTTGAGCTATTGTTGAAGCTGCAAGACGGGTTGCTAGACGGCTAGCAGTCGACTGGAGGGGCTCGGAGGACGAAGATTCGTGTCCAGTGTTAGTCGGCGGCCACATACAATGTTCGCCGCAGCCGAAGAAGGTCGGTGGGGGTTTCATCGGCCTCCCCCGATTCCGTCGTTTCCTAGCTTTTGTGCGGCTGGTCTACAACAAATCCATCCTCTGACTCTATTTTGTGACAAATCAAGCTTGGAGATGCTCCATTTTGGAAGAAAAAAAAATACGACAATAGAGCAGCGGCTCGATTTAGGCTATGCCGAGCAAATCAAAGTGGGGCAGGAGGGCGGTGGAGGTTGCGGGGTGTAGGCAGAGGGTATTGGTGGATGTTGGAGGCGTCACCGGTGGCGAGGTGTCGTGGGAAAGGGAGAGCATCACGGGTGAAGAGGCCAAGTTTTTCTCGGAAGTATATTTAGGAATCAGCCGACTTGGACGAGTACATTTTTTGATGTCCTAAAGAGTTTGAGGGATCAACTTTTTTTTTTTCGAAATGGGGTGCCCCTGCCTCTGCATCAATTGATGCATACGGATTTTTATTAAAGTAAGTCACACCAAAACAGTAGTAACAGTACACAATTATTACAGCTCATGGATCACTTAGAGTCTCAACATGGATAAGCCACCTAAAAAAAGCTAGAAGAAAAAAGCGATGTAGCATCATGATGTGAGCCTTTTCTCGGACCGCCAACCGCACCGGCTGTAGAAATCCCGTGCGACCGTCGCCAAACGGTTGCACCCAAAATCCATGTCCGGACGTTCCTCCACCGAGCTGCGGGAAGGACCACATATGGATCCAATGAGTGACCAAAGGGATAACCTGCATAAAAGATGGGAAACTCCTTTTGTTAAATATAAAATCATTACGGACTGTCCATATAGCCCACAATAAAGCGCACACACCGACTCTAATGTGGCCTTTATCTTTTTTTGGCACCCCATTTAACCAATTTCCAAACAAATTTGAGACACTAGAAGGAGGAGGTAAATTAAACGTCATATAAATAATCCTCCAAATGATTTTGGCAAAGGGACATGAAAAGAACAAATGTTGTATTGTTTCATCTTGATCACAAAAACTACATTTAGTGCATCCATGCCAATTCCGTTTGCTAAGATTGTCTTTGGTCAATATAACTTCCTTAGCTAATTCCTTAATCTCCTGCACTCACCATGCCAATTCCGTTTGAGGGATCAACTAGAGATGTCTTTAGCCTGTCAACGGAACCCCATAGCTAATTCCTTAATCTCCTGCACTCACCATGTTCTGCATGCATACGTACGCTGGCCTCCCAGCATAGCATACACTGCGACCCCTAATGACAAATATCGAACGACTGGTTTATCTCGAAAAAAACCTAACGACTTGTTAAACTATACTCCAAACACGCACGGGTGCGCCGATGGTCTTCTAAAAAATAGTCTGGCTAGTTTTGACACTGAGGCGACCAATCAGCAGCGTACAGATGCCCCTGGACTAGCCACAAGCTCCACCTTTCATCAGCAGCGATGGCGGCAATGATCGGCGACACCTCGAATGTTACCAAAAGAAGAATTGTCTGGCGCTAGCTAGCCACTAGCTCAGCTATCTGCCTCATTCACCGTAGCTCACTGATCGCGACTAGTAGTTAATCAATCGCTGGAGTTAACATCAGCAGCATGATTTTGTTAATCTGAAGCTGCTTCCGTTGATTAACGGATAACAGTCGCCTTGTCGTGAGCGTTTACGCCGATGGAATGTTGTCACTGTGGAATAGATTTTTGCCGACCCATACACAGTATGACTCGATCGCACTAGGATTAGTACACCCAAAGCTTGGCCTCCTGCCGCGTGTAAAAATCGGGCCCTCGCTGCGTTCGTAGTGCTGTACATGGATATTAATGAAGAAGTGTGCGTCCAAATCAGACTGGTAACGGGTCCACCTTCCCGCGTAATCGCATTTATCCTTCACAAATTAGAAAACTATGCAGTGTTGTTGTTTTTCTAAAAGCTTATTTGATTTATAGTATAGAAAAATGGAGGATTGATGTGATCTGTCCCTTTGAATCTTATGAAAATACTTTTTTAGATACAGGGCTCTTTATTACTCAAAAGTTTTAAGCAATACACCCGGCATCTACATAGTCAAGATGCACACAACTATCCAACGGTATAAGATAGACCAAAACGCTACAAGCGTGCGGAAATACAAAACAACTAGTCATCCGAAGAGGCCACAAGAGGCAAAATCTTACGATTATATAGCCACCCATGTTAGGTAATAAACTCATTAGCCGTATCTTCCAACCATGTAGACATCTTTGTAAAGAGGTCACGGTACTCCAAGACGCTACAAGCGTGTGGAAATACAAAACAAGTAGTCATCTGAAGAGGCCACAAGAGGCAAAATCTTACGATTATGTAGCCACTCATGTTAGGTAATAAACTCATTAGCAGTATGTTCCAACCATGTAGACATCTTTGTAAAGAGGTCACAATACTCCAAGCGCTGGAGCAACGACTATGAACGGAGTAAACCCGTACACGGATAGATGACCTGCATAAGAAAAGAATTTTTATCATTAAATACCTTGTCATTCCTACATAGTCATAGCGACCATATTATGGCAATCGCTCCAACTCTGATAAGAAACTTAAACCTAGAATCCATCTCATTTAGCCAATTCCCTAAATATTTGCAATGATCTTTGGGGGATATGCGGTAGAACCTATATGAATGTTACATTTCACCATATAGACCTAGCGAACCCATACTAGAAGAAAAGATATTTTATTGTCTCTTCTTTATGATAGAAAACACATTTCGTACAGCTGTGCCAGTTGCGTTTTGTAAGTTTATCTTTAGTAAAAATAATACCACGACAAAAGTACCATGGAAAAAACCTTAGTTTGCAATGGCATCTTCATCTTCCAAATATTCTTATTATTAAGCATCGGTTGAATGGGTTCAATTAAAGCATTATACATGAATCCTACTGATAATACACCATTCTTGGTAAGACCCCAACGAAATTCATCAGATCCCTGTAGTAACTGGATTGAGTCTAAGCGTTGTAGCAACTCATTCTAAGAAGCCACCTGGGGTCCGAGAAGATCTCGTCTGAACGTCATAGACGTAGGAGATGTTTCCATCACCTTCTGCAAGGTTTCAAATAACCTAAGATAACGCATTTGATCCAACATACTCCCTCCGCAACAAGTCTTGTTCCTAGGTTAACAAACTAGCCAGCCATTTTCGAAGAAAGGCTTTGTTTTAACCTCCAAATCATGGATACCAAGTCCACCCTGATATTTTGGATGGAAAATGACATTTCATTTAGTCAACTAGTACTTTTTTTCTCATTGTCTTCTTTCCAAAAGGATCTAGATCGAAAATAGTCCAATCTATATAAAACTGTTTTAGGCAACTGAAAAAGAAGATCATATACAGTACCATATTTGTGAGTACAAAATTTATGAGGACCAATCTTTCACCTAGAGATAGTAATTTTTCTTTCCAACTACTAAGTCGCTTTTGTAGTCTTTTCTCGACTATTTTCCATTCAGCTTGGGTAAGTTTCCGATAATGAATCGGAATGCCCACATAACTAATTGAAAAACTGCCCAATCCACGTCCGAAAAGTTCGGCATATTGGTTAGCCTCATCTTGAGCTTCGCAAAAATAGTGCAATTCACGTTTATGGAAATTGATCTTAAGACCTGACAAGAGCTTGAATGTTGATAGAATTAGTTTCAGATTTCTAGCTTTGTCAAGATCATGATCCATAAAAAGAATTGTATCGTCGGCATACTGAAGGACAGACAGCCCCGCATCCACCAAATGAGGGACCACTACTTCAATCTGGCCATCAACTTTAGCACGCTCAGTTAAAATGGCTAGCATATCTGCCACAATGTTGAGTAACATTGGGGATAGGGGATCGCCTTTCCTTAAACCGTTTTTTGTCTAAAAGTATTTGTAGTTGTTTGATGGCAACATAGAAATTGGTACACCTAGTTGTTTGATGGCAACATAGAAAAGCCATATAAAAATTCTTTAGAGATTGAGTGCATAGCATAGTTGTTATAGACACATTCAAATTTTTCCAAGAGATCTAACCTCTTGTTAGAAATCCTAAGAATTGGAGTATAGGAAAGTAGTCCATAGAAATTTTGGAGGGTTCAATCCTTCAAATCAAATGGGCTCTATAAGAAAAATTCTATGGGTAAAAATCCTAGTACAAGATTACTTTGAAAATCCTTTAAATCAAACAAGCCCTCAAGTGTTGATCTTGCGCTAATAAAATAAAATTATATACTAAAAGACAAATCCTAAAATCCCTCAGTTTCATAACTTTTGCCATGGTTTTAGTTAAAATTAACATAAAGTCTCATAATTCTTGTGGTTGTTTTAGTTTAAACTTAACCTAAATCACAACAAAAATAATGAAACGAAGGGAATAGTATTACCTTTGTCTATAAAAATAAAAGGTTGTTTTAGAAATATTGAAATATGGATGTAAGTAGACGCTATATAGTGTACAGATAAATCTAAATTTAAATAAATCTAAAACCTCTTTTTGTAGATGGAGAGAGTAGTAGATTTTTTGTGTGCAACTAATTCTCAATTAAATGAGAATTAGATTAGTTTTCTGTCAAATGATGTTGCAATCCATGTTGCAACTCAGGCAAAAGCTACCATCAATTTCATAGTGCCATCTTTCTCTTAAAATGACATTAGTTATGCTTTTCTTTAAGATTGAGATCATCTAAGACCTATAGCAGGTTTAGTAAGTACCACAGACCAATCTGTCTACTTTGATAGTGTAGGAGAATTAGCACAATCGAGATTTCTTTTTAGTAGTTGTCTCACTTGCTATTAAAAGATCTCAGTTGTAGCTAAACTTGCTTGTCATGATATGGGAGAATTAGCAAAACCGAGATTTTTTTATCCATGTACCAGTTGTAACCGGTATTTCCGATATTTTATCTATTAAAAAATCTCAGCTGTAACTAAACTTTCTTGTCATGATATGGGAGAATTAGCAAAACCGAGTTTTTTTGTCTCGGTAAGCAAAAAATATCGGTGGGTACCAGTATTTTGGAAATTTTGGAAATACCGGCAAAATACCGGCCGAGATTTGTCAAAACAACTCACTATTTTGTTAAAAAATTATTTAAAAAATTTAAATTTACTCAAATTATTTAAATACCGGAGAATTTCGTTCAGTATTTCTTTTTCTCGGTGGTAACCGGTAAAACCGGTTTTCTTCGAAATCTTGGAAATTTCGGCCGAGAAAAAAAACCAGCATCCCCAAATTCTCGCGAGTAACGTGCATCGTTTGTTTTACTTCTCGCGAATATTGCTTTCCGTTTTGTTTATGATAGTTCAAACAGTGATGATACTATTATTAGTCGAGGAGGAAGAGGTCGTTAAGCAGCAACCCATGTCACCCTGTCCCAACGCACGTCACAGCAACATGCCTTTGCCTGTCGTTGCGCGGGCGTACAGTATCTCAAGTCCATCACGGAGCGAGACCTGCATATAAGTACCGCCTACCGCAGACTCCGTTCTCAGAACCAGGAAACCTAGCTGAATCAGCCAGCTACCACCTGTAAACTCTCTGACTTCTCCGCAAGAAGTCTTGATCGATACATGGCGAAGGTCCACCCCAACATGGTGCCCGCGCCGGGCGCCGTCGTCGTACAGGCTGCCACCTCCATCGCCGAGCGAGCGGAGGAGGCGCCGACGACGCTGACGGTGTGGCGCAAGTCGCTGCTGTTCGACTGCAAGGGGTTCACGGTGTTCGACGCCAAGGGCAACCTGGCCTACCGCGTGGACAGCTACGCGTCCGAGACCGGCGACGAGGTGGTGCTCATGGACGCGGCCGGCCGCCCCGCCTTCACCGTCCGCCGCAAGCGGTTCAGCCTGCATGGCGAGCAGTGGCTCGTGTTCGCCGGCGAGGAGACGCGGCGGCCCGTGTACGCCGTCCGTCGGAGCGGGCGCGGCAAGATGATGGCGCACGTCACGGCGTGCGCCGGTGGTGGGGCCTCTCCCTCGTCGCCGTCGTACGAGGTGGAGGGGTCGTACGCGCGGCGGTGCTGCGTGGTGTACGACGGCGAGAGGCGCGCGGTGGCGGAGGTGAGCCCCAGCCCCAAGGAGGTTGTCGGCACGGACGTGTTCCGCCTGGTGGTGCAGCCCGGCGTCGGCGCGTCTCTCGCCATGGCCGTCGTGGTGGCGCTGGAGCAGATGTTCGCCAGGCCGTCCCTCCTCCGGAGCTGGTCCACATGAACTGGTTTTTGTTTGTTGTATTTCGATCTAGTCAAGCTAGCTTTTTGCCCCTTACACTTGGGGTTGGGTTGGGGTTACGATTACGAACGAGTTGAAAATCGGTGGATGGATCGATGTGTGGGCATGAGAGCAGGCTCTGCTCCGTGATGCCCCCGCCAATTCGCATATACTATATGACCAATTGAAGCTCTTTTTGGATCCATCCATGGAAGTCTTGCCTCCTCCTACTGCGTGTGTGTGTGCGTGTGTGTATTCGAGAGCAAAATCGTGAATTTGGTAAGGATGGATGGAATTGTAGATACCCAGAAAAGGAATGAAAAACAATACTAGTATAGACAATTTTCTTCGTATACGGTTCTCAGCTTCTCGGCTTGGCGATAACATCTTGTCCTATACAGAGTGCCGTCACCATCTTCTTCTTGCGTACATACATACATTTCGTGGCTTTCCAGCTTCTGGTATCTCTCCAAAGGGATCGACCAGATAACCGGAGAGAGACATTGTTTCTCGTCTTCTCCTCTGCTTTCCGCGCTGGATGGAAACATGGAATCATATTTGTGAAAACATTTCTGTCAAACCTTTCCGATCATGTGGACTGGCAGGCAGGACTATGACTCGTCGTTTGGCCCCTTGCTAGCTATAGCTCCAGGGACCATGCCGCCCTGGAGAAGAGACGTGCACACCTCGGAGGGGTCGGAACGAAATTCAGTTAGTGCCGAGAGAAAATCTGGTGAACAGGCACTTTCTGGGCATATCTGGCGTGTGAGTCCAGCTGGTGATGGTACGTGTTGTGATTGAGTCTGAATTCATGGAGGATTGGTAGGCAGCCGATATATATGTGCAGCTTGCAAAAGTCGGATTATCTTGCGTTCTTCTGACTAGTGTTCGTGTAAACTTCTGCTGTGTGTATGTGAAAGCTGGCGATTGTCTGCTGCAGGCTTACTGAACTTTGCACATGAGGTATATATATGGGTAGTCTTTCCTGGAGGCTGGAGGGTTTTTTTTTTTGAAAAGGAGATTTAGCTCCTGTTCTCTGCATCAAAGTTGGAGGCTGGAGGTATTCATATGACTCCTGAAGTCCCGAGTGTCACACAGCTTTGTAGTGAAACCAGATTGCTATATCAATCACACACACATAATAACGTTGGGATAAGCCATGAGCTTTAAAATTTGAAATTATACAGCTCGTGCAGGAAAGCTTGCCGGAAGCCTGGAGCACACATACATGCATGTACTTCTTCATATCGATCTTTTCAGGACCGGACTGTACCCACATGGCCACATGGGTTCAGATCTCTCGAGTTATTCAGGGCCGGCAAGCAACCAGTTGCATACCCATGATGGTCCTTCATTGAAGATCAAAAGTAAGTGGAAGAGCTAGTCGGCAGGCGAGTGAGTCAATACACGGCGGGTCTGTTGTTCGCACAAAAAAAAAAAAAAAAAAAAAACACGGCGGATCTGTCAGCAAATCAACAGAAACACCTGAAGCTCAACGAAACATTAGCAATTACAGTGCCTCCTGTAAACTTCGTCGCAACACCCCCGTTTAAATTGGTCATAACGAACTGACGAAGCCCTCTTCAGTCTCAGTTTACTTCGTCCGCCACCTGACCTTGTTTTCTTCGTTGGTGCATTAACAACCATCTCCGGTAAAGACTAAATACGACATGAAGTGATTGATAAAGGAAGGATTGAAAGAGGCTTTGGAACTCATTATCACGTATAACTTTCCTCATCACCCACCATCAAATGCTCCTTCAGTCTTCACTCTCTCTCTTTCTTCATTCATCATTTTCTTCTTTTTTCTTTCACCAATCATTTCTTCATTTTTTCTTTCAATCTGAAGGTGATTTCTACGGTCCTCACTCTCTCTTTGTGCAGCCATCATTTTTCAACACGAGGACTAAGAATGAGAAGTGTTGCTTACTAGTTTTCAGTTATCAGTCCAGTTTGAAGGTGATCTCTTTCTTTGGTCACCATTTTCTCTTTATTATATTTTATCACTTTGTCCAGTTTGAAGGTGATTTCTTCAGTCCTCACTCTCTCTTTCTTCGGCCACCTTTTTCTTTTTATTTTCTTTCGTCACCTGTTCTTCATTTCGTCTCACTATCTTTTTTTGAGTTCTCATTCACGTTTTAGTTACTCCTTATATCGTTTCCTCTTCAGTCTCAGTTTGAAGGTTATGCATTTTATTTTCGTCAGTTCCCACTCTCTTTTTCTTTAGAGTTTTATTCTAATTAGGTTATTATTGTTATTTCTTCAGTAACTTTCATCATCTTTTACTTGCTTCTGTCATGGTTTCTTCATTTGTTTTCTTCAGTTTGTTTATTAGTCATTTGAGTGTTCTTCACTCTTATGTTTTTTTTCACTTCAGTAACTTCCTTCAGCCTTGTGTTTTCTGCAATCTTTATCTTGTAATTATTCATTTTTCATTGCCATTTCTCAATTCAGCCTTTCTCGTCCTTCTTCGGTTTAAATTCTTTCCAGAATATTATCTGCATTATTTAGCATGAATTCTTCAGTTCTTTAGTTCATGTATATGTCCTTCTCTTCATAACAGCATAGGTTGGTGGTTACAAACCCCTCGTCACAAGAATCATGTCAGCTAGTGGCAAGCCGGGTGAGTGGCACTTGGCTGTTCTTTTTCATCTGTTCTTTTCTACCACAAACATGCTGCCCTGGAGAAGAGACGCAAACCTGGGATCGGAACGAAATTCAGTTAGGGCCTAAAGAAAAGGCTGGTACCCAGGCACTTCCTGGGCAGTCTGGCGTGTCAGTCCAGCTAGTGACGGTACGTGTGTGATTCAGTCTGAAATTATGGAAGAGTGGTAGGCAGCCGATAGCGCGAAATGTGCAGCTTGCAAAAGCCGAACTATCTTGCGTTCTTATGAGTTCTGACCAGTGTATGTGCAAACTTTTGCCCTCATGTACAAGGTGGTGCTGTCTCCTGAGGGCTTACTGAATTGTGCACATGAGGTATTTGTGTGACCCCTGGGTGAAACAGTTTTTTCAGCGAATCCGGACTGCTTTATCGATCTCACACAATAATGTTCGGGATACAACAATCTCTGGCATATACAAATGCCGGAGATGCCGGCAAACCTCGTGGGTAGTGGCGCCTCTACTAAAACTATGAGCTTTAAAATTCATGCATGAAAGCTTGCCGGAACATACACCTCCTCAGATCGATTTCATTCGGGACTGCACTGTACCCACATGGGTGCAGATAATCTTTCAAGTTATTCAGGATCTACGAGCAATCAGTTGCACCCATGATGCTCCTTCATTCAAGATCAAAAGGAAGTCTTTGGAGGCGGGAGTCTTTGTGGGCGAGACGTGTCCTCCCGCCGACGTAGTAGACGCCCAGAACCAGAACCAGAGTCTTTGTGGGAGTACTTTTTATGAAGGCCGGTTAGGTTGTCTTCAGTCTTCACCATGATGTTAAGACGTCGGTGGTGTACTTGCGTGAGAACAATTCCTCCCTCTCGGCCCGTGCACGCATGGTGCTTGCTCCGGTACCGACGGGTAGCGAGGATTGAGTCAGCCGATCTTTGATCAGATCTGGTGGATTGTCTATGAGTAGGTGTCGTCCGACGCTTCAGCTCCATGCGGTGGGCATTGGTCTTTCAGATGAACTCAAGAGAGACATGGATCTTGGGTTTCACTACAGTCTACAGGTATGCGGCGAGCAAGTATGGGTTGTTCTCTGAACCCTTCTTCTACCTCGCGATCGTCCGAGAGAGAGAGATACAGAGAAGGAACTCAGGAGGATTTTGTGCTGCGTAAAAGCGTGCAGCTTTTCTGTCTGTCTCTTTCCTTTTATTCATTCAACTGAAAACAGAAAGGAGCGCAGGAAGCGGGCTCCGATCCGATACGGCCGTGCCATCCCACGACTAACGAGATCAGTCCGTTCACTACGTCCACTACTCCTATGACTCGGCCATGATCAACCGATCATCTAGCTACTGCATGCCACGAACAGGCTCATGGACACATGCCTATTCAGAAAAGGAAAAGGGAAATAAACCAATACGTGCACAGGATTATTAGCTAACAATCACTCCCTAATCCTGAGCACGACCTTATTTTCTACCATGCCAATCTTTGATCGAAGTTCCTGAAACCTGACTCTTCCCAAAGGCTTCGTCAGAATATCAGCTAACTGATCATCAGTACTGACATACTTCACCTCCACCTTGCCTTTCTCCACGCACTCCCTGATGAAGTGATATCGAAGATCGATGTGTTTACTTCGATCATGGAATACAGGATTCTTGCAGAGTGAGATGGCTGATTGGTTGTCGATGAAGAGCTCGAAACTTCATGTGTCTTCATCTGTCAGTTCGCCTAGTAGACGAGCCAGCCATATGCCCTGACAAGCTCCACCAGTGCCGGCGACGTACTCAGCTTCACAGGATGACAGAGCGACAATCTTTTGTTTCTGTGTCCGCCAGCTTATAGGGCTGCTTCCAAGGAAGAAGAACGCACCAGAGGTGCTCTTGCGATCATCTTGATCTCCCGCATGGTCGCTGTCAGTGTAACCAAGCAGGTGAGCTTCTTCAGTCCTCTTTGGGTACCAGCACCCAAAACGCAGCGTGCCGGCGATGTACCGAAGCACGTGCTTCACTGCTGCTTGATGCTCCTTCGTAGGTTGCTCCATGAAACGGCTCAGATAGCCAACTGCAAACGTGATATCTGGCCTTGTGTGTATGAGATACCTCAAGCTACCGAGAGTGCTCTTGAACTCAGTGGCCTCCACGGGCTCGGCCGTGCTGTCCATGGAGAGCTTGAGTCTGTTCTCAGTGGACGTGGAGCAGGGGTTGCAGTCACTCATTCCATTCTTCTCCAGAATTCTCTGAGCGTAAGCAGACTGGGTCACCATGATGCCATTCTCACTCTGCTGTACCTCTAAGCCAAGGTAGAAGCTCAACTTGCCGAGGTCGCTCATGCGGAAGATATCCTTCATTTCTTCCTTGAAAGTGATGATCCCGCTCTCACTGCTGCCGGTGATGATTAGATCATCCACGTAGATGCCCAACAGAATGCGATCACTCCCTTCGCCGCGCTTGTACATGGCAGGTTCGGACGGACACCTGGAGAAACCAAGCTGCTGTAGGACTTGGTCCAGTTTGGAGTTCCATGCTCGTGGTGCCTGCTTCAGGCCGTACAAAGCTTTGTGGAGGCGAAGCACCTTGCCCCTGCTGTTCGGCGCCTCGAATCCTGGAGGCTGTGAGACATACACTTCCTCGTCGAGTTCGCCGTTGAGAAACGCTGTCTTGACGTCCATGTGGTGGACTTGCCATCCCGAGTGACCTGCTAGCGCCAGGAGCAGACGAACGGACTCGAGGCGGGCGACAGGCGCGTACACCTCGTCATAGTCTATGCCATGACGCTGCACGAAACCCTTCGCCACCAAGCGTGCCTTGTGTTTCTGCACAGCACCGCTCTCGTCGCGCTTCACCTTGAAGATCCATTTCAGTCCGATGGGACGATGGCCAGCAGGAAGATCCGCCAGTTCCCATGTTCCGTTCTCGACGATGGATGCCATCTCATCGCTCATCGCCTGCCTCCAGCAGGCGTGCTCTTCCGCTTCGCGAAATGACGTGGGCTCGTCAATCGCTGCGAGGTGCAGCTCCTCTGCATCCTCGTCAGGTTCAGCAAAATATGCAGGCCCGGCGTCCAGGATGTTCTCCATGGCCCTGAAACGGCGAGGGTGTGTGCCGCTGTCGGCCGCATCCAACTGAGAGGTGAAGCTTGCTGGTGGTGTTGCGAACTCTACTTGCGCGGGCTGCGGTGGCGTTGGTGCCGTGGCCGGCGAGGCACGCGGTGGTGTTTGTGTGGCAGCATGAGTTGGTGCTGGAGTGACATGCACACTCCCGTGCTCCCTAGAGGGGGCAGACAGTGTCATGTACTCCACCGTGAAGGAGTCATGCCCACTCGCGCCAGGTACTGCTTCTGGTTCCCAGCTCCACTTGGCCTTCTCGTCAAACACAACATCACGTGCGACATGCACACGCTTGCCGACAGGGTCGTAGAAGCGCCATGCCTTGTTACCCGGCTCATAGCCAATGAACACCATGGGCCGGCTCCTGTCTTCCAACTTCTTCAGATGTGGCCGCACATCCCTGACATGAGCCACGCATCCGAAAACGCGCAGGTGGCTGACATCTGGACGAGCGCCGTGCCAAGCCTCATATGGTGTCATGCCGGTGACGCTTTGAGTGGGCGCTCGATTGAGCAGGTACACGGCGGTGGTCACCGCCTCGCCCCAGAACGTGCCCGGCATCCCCTTCGCCTTGAGGAGACTGCGAGCCATGCCACAGATGGTCTGGTTCCAACGTTCCACGACCCCATTCTGTTGGGGAGAATAAGGGGCCGTGAGATGCCGCTGAATGCCGTGCTCAGCGCAGTAGTCGATGAAGTGGGCGGAGGTGAACTCGCCGCCACGATCTGTGCGCAACGTGTGTAGCCGCTCGCCAGACTCCAGTTCAGCGCCGGCACGGAAGCGCTTGATGGCCTCCGCCGCCTCGTCCTTGCTCCGCAGCAGCGTGATCCACATGTACCGGCTGCGGTCGTCCACGAGCAGCAGGAACAACTTCTTGCCGCTTGGGGTGGCCGGCGTGATCGGGCCGCACAGATCCCCATGAACCAGGTCCAGCAGCCTCTCCGCGCGGTACTTGGCGGCGCGAGGGAATGGTGCACGCCGGTGTTTACCGGCCAGGCAGCTGTCACAAAGTTCATCAGGATGATTCAATTGTGGCAGTCCACGTACCATGTGATTGCGCCCCAGTTTCCCGAGCGAGTCGAAGTTCAGGTGCCCAAAACGGCCATGCCAGAGCCACGGGTCCTCGCCTGTGCGCGCGGCGAGGCACACAGGCTGCGCCACCTTGATGTTGGCGATGTAGAGGCGGCTGCGCCCGCGCGAGACCTTGGCCAGGAGACGTCGTTTGTCGTCCCGGATGAGGCAGGTGCCGCCCTCAATCTTCACTTGGCAGCCAAACTCATCGAGTTGGCCCAAGCTTATGATGTTGTTCCTCAGCCTAGGTATGTAGTACACCCCGTCGAGCGCGCGGTGACCGCCGCCCTTGAGCTTGAAGAGGACAGTGCCGCGGCCCTCGATGGCGACCGTCGAGCCGTCGCCCAGCTTGACAGTGCCGTGCACCGCCGTGTCGAGCTCGGAGAATGCCGCGCGCCAGCCCGACATGTGATTGCTTGCTCCAGAGTCGAGGTACCACCCTGGTTCGGTCTCCTCGACACGCCCAAGATTCACCTGAGCGCGCTCCTCGACGAAGTGGATGCTGTTGGACGGCACCAGCGGCTGGTTTGCGTCCATAGCGACAGCGCACACCTCCACCATCAGGAACGCAGGTTCTTCCTCGTCAACCTGCTGGACGAGGTTTGCTTCCTCGTCCCTCTTCTTCTTGCGTCATTCTCGGGCCCAATGGCCCTTTTTGCCGCAATACCGGCATTTGTCGTCCTTGGACGGGCCACCGCCGCGCGTGCCATCCTTGCCTCCGCCGCTCGGGCGCGCCTTCTGCTGCTTCCCGGAGCTTGATCCGCCCGTACCGTCAGAGTCGCGGCGTTTGGCACGCGCACGCCACTCTTCTTCGGTGAGGAGGAGCTGGTTGACGCCGTCGGTGGCGTCATCGAGACCGTATCCCTCCTCCGCCGTCAGCAGCCGCCCGCAGAGGTCCTCGATGGTGAGCTCCCTGAGTTTCACAGTTTGCTCAATAGCCATGGCCATAGGACGATACTTACGGGGCACGACGCGGAGGAATTTGAGGACGGCCTTGTACTCGTCCACCGGGTCGCCGAGGAGCTCGAGGTCGCTGAGCAGGTTCGTCAGTCTGATGGCGAAGTCCTCGATCGACTCGCCCGGCTTGAACGCTAGGTTCTCGTACTCACGGTGACGAGTTTGCGCCTTCGCCTCGCGAATGCTTTCGCAGCCGAGGCGCATCGTCTTCAGCGTCTCCCACGCGGCCTGAGCGCTGTCCCTCGCTGCCAGCGTGCGCACGAGCTCCGGTGGAACAGCCCGGAGGAGCGCGGCCAACGCCGCTCGGTCGTCGTGCCCCTCGTCGGGGCCGAGCTCGATCGCGTCCCACAAGTGCGCTGCCTGCAGCTGGATGCGCATCACCGTCGCCCATTCGGCGTAGTTTGAGCGCGTGAGTGTCGGGTATTGGGCAGAGCCTCCGCTCTCCCTCACGACGCGCTCACGAACCACGATCTCACCGCCCCTCCGCCGGGACGGGCTGCGCCCGCGTCGCGGAGGCGGGGTCACAGAGCTGCGACGTGGAGCCGGGGACCTGGATCCTCCTGATCCACCCGGGCCCTGCGCCTCCTTGCTCTTCCCCGCCGCTGACGCCGCCGCGGCCGGTGGTGGTTTGGATCCTGCCATCCCGCTCTGATACCAAATGTTCTCTGAACCCTTCTTCTACCTCGCGATCGTCCGAGAGAGAGAGATACAGAGAAGGAACTCAGGAGGATTTTGTGCTGCGTAAAAGCGTGCAGCTTTTCTGTCTGTCTCTTTCCTTTTATTCATTCAACTGAAAACAGAAAGGAGCGCAGGAAGCGGGCTCCGATCCGATACGGCCGTGCCATCCCACGACTAACGAGATCAGTCCGTTCACTACGTCCACTACTCCTATGACTCGGCCATGATCAACCGATCATCTAGCTACTGCATGCCACGAACAGGCTCATGGACACATGCCTATTCAGAAAAGGAAAAGGGAAATAAACCAATACGTGCACAGGATTATTAGCTAACATGGGTTTTGTTAGATTTAATTGCATCATTAAGAGAACCGTTAACATGTGTTGATCACCTCACAGTGCACCTAATAATCATTAAAAGAGATTAGGAAACACACGGGTAGATAAGGAAATCCCTTGCTTGTTTGATGCAGGTATGGAGTATCCCATGATGATGGAAAGTGGGGTATTGGGGATGGAGTTTTGGCGTCACAAACTCACCGGCACGACCCTCCTGGTTGTAGGTGATGGTGGTCTTCCCGTCACTTATGGCCTCCCTAGATCGGTAGGGTGAGGGAATGTCGGGTAGCAATTGTAGGAGATCGTGGAACAACCAGGTACCTTGCTAGCTGCCCCCCCCCCCCCCCCTCCCTTATATATGGCTAGTTTGACAGGGGACCAAAACTAATTGTTGGTTATCGATGTCCCCGATTAGGACGTGCACGAGAAAAACTCACGTATGTGAAAAGGTCTTAGACGTTAGTCTGTGGGCCCATTTTAATCTTGACGTTAAGTGTTTTTGACTTTCTCTTCTATCTGTTAAAACTGACGGGTCAATCAAACATGTTTTACTCCTTGGCGATGTCGGGAGCCGCCTTTGATCTTGGGATAGAGAAGAATGTGGTGTGTCCTCGAGCATATTCTTACAGATCGAGTGTCTTCAATCCTGTCGTCAGAGGCATGTGGCTAATGCTGTTGAGGATGGTGCTTTCTTGTTTTTGACCGTCTTCACCTTTCTTCTCAAAGCTTCTTCGGTGACAGTGCAACATGACGACGACCCTGGGAAGCACAAAGCCCCTTAATTGTAGATGTTTGTGTTCATTTGTTACTTTCTTAAGCCTTTTGTGTATGTTGGTGGGCGAAAATGTATCCTTGTAAGGTCGAGGTCATTGGGAGTTCGCGTCGCCCGCAGCGGGTGACTCTGGGGAGCCTCACCCATGCCGCCAGCCCCCCGAGCATTCTCCTCCCTTCCAGCGCTATCTTTGGTATTGCCTCGGTGGCGGTGGCTCCCACCGCTGAAGGTGGCTTAGGGAGCCCTGTGGTGGACGTGTTTTTAGCCGGCGACCCGTTTTCGTATGCTCCGCCGCGGGTTCCCATCGTCGACCTCAAGCTCCAATAGCCGCAACCACCTCAACGAGACAGCCTATATGCAAATAGGCGTGAGATGCAGCGACCATGACACCTACTACACACCACGCCGGCAACCACCCATCTAGGGGTCGTCGCCGCGGCATCCACCAGCCTAAGCCGCAACTCAAGCCGTTGGAGCCGCGCCAACATCATGTAGCCCAACTTGATCCTTGCTGGATCCCGGCCTCCCATCTATGCAGCCACGCAGGAGAGCCAACCTCGCATGGAACCCCACCCCTTCAACCTCTTAACTCCATCGCTGCCTCTTGCAACCAAAGTCGCGTCATCGAGGTGCATCTATATTCAATTATTCACCATCGCCATGAATTCGGGGTCGTCGCCCTGGTGCCCGCAGGACTACCGCCTGGAGAACACCACCACGCCTTTATCCATTCACTCGGGGTCACCACCTCGGCCTCAGATCTCTCCCGTGTGAGCCGTGTACAGAGGACCCCCACCCGCCTTTTGGGGCAGGGCCCGCCGCCGCCGAGGCGAGGGCCAGCGGTAGTGGCGGCGTGGGTCGACGGTGGTGGTGGATAATTGGCCGGCAACCCTAATTTTGCCCTAAGAGGCCCAGTCGAACATCGTGGGAGCTCGGTCCACTTTTTCATATATTGGATTTTAATAAAAGTTCATGAAGTTAAAGTCGTTCACGAATTAGAAAGTGTTCATTTTTTTAAAAAAAATGCTCATGAATTTCAAAAATATGAAAATGAGAGGTAAGATGAAAAAAAACCGGCAGAAACCCCCAGAAAAAACTAGAACCCGGCTGGAAAACTGGAAAAGAACCCGAAAACACCGGGGCAGAAGTTTCTCAAAATTTCACAAATCGGAGAAATATTGGATGAATCAGCTGTGGGCCGGCCCATTTAGAAATAATAGTGTGTCACTGGGAGAGAAAAATCTGACTGACCAGCCGATAACAGTTGTCCTCCGGCCCAATGGACAATGTCAACTTTTGTCCAAGAAGCGGGGGGAGTGCTGTACACCGACCTGGTCGGTGTGTACGGGCCACCGCACACCCCACCGACCAGGCCGGTAGGTTGGGCCGCGGCCCATTAGTTGTAGGTACGTTTTTTTTCTTTTTTTTGCTGTTTCTTTTTTGTTAATATTTTTCTTTTTTAATATCTAACTTTAAAAAAAAATATTTCGGAAAACGATTTTTCAAAATCTGTTCAGATTCGAAATTTTGGAAATTTTAAAAATGTTCAGATTTTTATTTATTTTTTTCGAAATTTGAACAATTTTTCCAAATTTGAACGTTTCATATATTTGAACGGATTTCAAATTTGAACGCTTTTATAATTTGAACATTTTTTGTATTTGAACATTTTTCAAATTTGAACGGATTTAAAATTTGAACATTTTTTTCTATATGAACGGATTTCAAATTTGAACATTTTTTGTATTTAAACGGTTTTAAAATTTGAACGTTTTTAAAATTTGAACATTTTTCAATTTTGAAATTTTTCTGAATTTGAAATATTTTCAAATTTGAACAAAATAAATATAAACAAAAAAAGAAACAAAACAAAAAAATGAAACAAAAAGGAACAGAAAAAAAAGAAAAAAAAGAAAAGAAAAAAGAAAAGAAAAGAAAGAAAGAGAAATAGAAAACAGAAAAAAGAGCGCGAACTGGGCCGACCAGGCCGGCCCATACCGCGCGCGGGGGGTGTGCGGCGCGCGGTAGCGACCGACCTGGTCGGTGTATAGGATTTGCCAAGAAGCGGTAGATCTATCGACCCAGGCCAGGGCCCGAAGCAAAAAAAAAAGGCCAGGGCCAGAAGGAGTACGTCTATCGCGCCACATGCTAGCCCAGTGAAGAATGGGAGGAACGAGTGAACAACGTCGTCTAGACGCTAGCGCTACTGGCCCCGTCCTCATCAAAAAAAAAAGGGGTAGTGCTACGCCGTCGGCCGACCGATCCTGTCCCCGGATCGGTCGTACAACCGCGGCTCGTTTTACGCATCGTATGGTTGAGGATTACCTCCAGGACATGTCGCTTTCATTGCAGCTGTAGTTGCGTCAGCCTGGTACAGAATTGCATGTTGTCCCTGATCGTACGTGCGGAGAGGTTCGATGCTTTGCATGCAGGCATGTGAAATCTAGTAAAAAAGGTTGGCTGTAGCCTACCTTGCACGAGTGCACAAGCTTTAACGGTGCATGACGCTGCTCACATGGTGGGTTCCACCTATTCTACTTGCTAAATCTCTAATCCAGCTAGCTCCACCCCTAATTAAGTATAGAAAATGTTGCAATAGTGGTAGAGTATCATAAGCTTTTTTTTGTGGATCAATAAAATTGTGGAAAATGTTTGCAACATTTTGGGCACACTTTTCTAGCAACAATAATTTTGCTGTAGGTTTATTTATAACAAAAATTACCATCTATTTTACATAAATCGTAAATGGTTACAACAAAAAAGTCGAACTTGTAGCTACCCACCTTCAAAACTTTACAACATCTCGCGTGTGTCTTCATAACAAAAATTAAATGGAATTGTGTTCGTCCCGTTAGGTGACGGTACTGTCTCTTGTCTGGCGACCGGGCGGCGATCTAGGTCTTCGTCCTCCCTTCACTCCCTTATAGGCCCGCTCCCGTAGCTGCGGACGCCGATCGGTCGGCCGAACGCAAGCATTTACCTTTTTTTTGGTAATGCTTGCGTTTGACTGACCTTTTTTTTTTGCTAAATGCTTGCGTTCGGCCGACCGATCGTCATCCGCGGATCGGTCCCTCCCGCTCGCGCTGGCATCGCGTGCTTTTGCCTGCCTCGCGCGGTGTAGTCGCTAACTTTTTCTTTCGCGCATAGCTGCTTGCATGCAACTCACGCTCTAGCTTCCTGCTCTCGCATGCAGAGCACAAATGTTCACACGTATTGGACCACAGCTGTTGCAGCTCTTTTTGTCCACTTCTGCAGGGTGCTACTATGCATGTGTAGTACTACTAGCATATGGGTTAAAAAATGATGTGACCTCATAGGCTACCATTAATTTGCTAAATAATGAATTTTATGACACTTAGCCAGACGCTAAAAATATGTCAATGGTTTATTATTGTCATATTTTTTCTTGACACGTTATGTCTGGTTCGTGTTCAGCTTCGAACACACGAATGAGATGCTCCTTTAGCTCTAGGTGTCTGATGAAAAAATGTTGCGATCTAATTCTGATAAGGCTAAGACGAGTCGAATTCATCACGAGTGAGCTCGATCTGGTGACATCGGTTTGCATCTAAACAAACCTTCATCGCCGACGGGGAACCCTCAAGCCGAATTCATCGCCGACGATATTAAATCAGTGAGCTATGGACTATAGTACAACCAAGTCTTTATGTTAATTATTTGTTGCTTATGGTCATTATTTTTGTAACAAACACCTATGAGTTTTGTTGTGAAAGCATGATCTAGATTTGGTAAGGTTTTTTGCATAGGTTTGTTTTTTGTCTCAAAATTACTGATGTTGCTTATGCTCATTATTTTTTTGTAACAAACTCATGTGAGTTTTGTTGTGAAGACAGACGCGAGATATCGTAAGGGTTTTATGTGCGTTTGCTACAAATTTGTTTTTCTCTCGAAATTACCAATGTTGCTTACGCTCATTATTTTTTGTAAGAAACCCATGTAATTATTGTTGTGAAGACATGCGCGAGATGTTGTAAGGGTTTTCTGTGCGTTTGCTACATGTTTATTTTTCACTCGAAATTAAAGATGTTGCTTACGCTCATTTTTTTGTAAGAAACTCATGTGCTTTTTGTTGTGAAGACATGATGACGCGTAAAGCACACGCCCGTTGGGAACCCCAAAAGGAAGGTGTGATGCGTACAACAGCAAGTTTCCCTCAGTAAGAAACCAAGGTTTATCGAACCAGTAGGAGTCAAGAAGCACGTTGAAGGTTGATGGCGGCGGAGTGTAGTGCGGCGCAACACCAGGGATTCCGGCGCTAACGTGGAACTCGCACAACACAATCAAAGTACTTTGCCCCAATGTAACGAGTGAGGTTGTCAATCTCACCGACTTGTCGTAAACAAAGGATTAAACGTATTGTGTGGAAGATGATGATTGTTTGCGAAGAACAAGTAAAGAACAATTGCAGTAGATTGTATTTCGGATGTAAAGAATAGGACCGGGGTCCACAGCTCACTAGTGGTGTCTCTCCCATAAGATAAACGAGATGTTGGATGAACAAATTACAGTTGGGCAATTGACAAATAAAGAAGGCATAACAATGCACATACATATATCATGATGAGTACTATGAGATTTAATCGTGGCATTACGACAAAGTACATAGACCGCTATCCAAGCATGCATCTATGCCTAAAAAGTCCACTTTCGAGGTTATCATCCGAACCCCCGCAGGTATTAAGTTGCAAACAACAGACAATTGCATTAAGTATGGTGCGTAATGTAATCAACACAAATATCCTTAGACAAAGCATCGATGTTTTATCCCTAGTGGCAACAAGCACATCCACAACCTTAGAACTTTCTATCACTCGTCCCGCATTTAATGGAGGCATGAACCCACTATCGAGCATAAATACTCCCTCTTGGAGTCACAAGTATCAACTTGGCCGAGCCTCTACTAGCAACGGAGAGCATGCAAGAACATAAATAACATATATGATAGATTGATAATCAACTTGACATAGTATTCAATATTCATCGGATCCCAACAAACACAACATGTAGAATTACAAATAGATGATCTTGATCATGATAGGCAGCTCACAAGATCTAACATGATAGCACAATGAGGAGAAGACAACCATCTAGCTACTGCTATGGACCCATAGTCCAAGGGTGAACTACTCACATATCGATCCGGAGGCGATCATGGCGATGAAGAGACCTCCGGGAGATGATTCCCCTCTCCGGCAGGGTGCCGGAGGCGATCTCCCGAATCCCCGGGATGGGATTGGCGGCGGCGGCGTCTCTGGAAGGTTCTCCGTATCGTGGCTCTCGGTACTGGGGGTTTCGCGACGAAGACTTTAAGTAGGCGGAAGGGCAGGTCAAGGAGCGTCACGAGGGGCCCACACAACAGGGCCGCGCAGCCAGGGCCCAGGCCACGCCGCCCTAGTGTGTCGCCACCTCGTGGCCCCACTTCGTTTCCTCTTCGGACTTCTGGAAGCTTCGTGCAAAAATAGGACCCTGGGCGTTGATTTCGTCCAATTCCGAGAATATTTCCTTACTAGGATTTCGAAACAAAAACAACAGAAACAAAGAATCGGCTCTTCGGCATCTCGTCAATAGGTTAGTGCCGGAAAATGCATAAATATGACATATAATGTGTATAAAACATGTGAGTATCATCATAAAAGTAGCATGGAACATAAGAAATTATAGATACGTTTGGGACGTATCAAGCATCCCCAAGCTTAGTTCCTACTCGCCCTCGAGTAGGTAAACGATAACAAAGATAATTTCTGAAGTGTGACATGCTATCATAATCTTGATCATACTATTGTAAAGCATATGAGATGAATGCAGCGATTCGAAGCAATGATGAAGATAATGAGTAAACAAGTGAATCATATAGCAAAGACTTTTCATGAATAATACTTTCAAGACAAGCATCAATAAGACTTGCATAAGAGTTACTCATAAAGCAATAGATTCAAAGTAAAGGTATTGAAGCAACACAAAGGAAGATATAAGTTTCAGCGGTTGCTTTCAACTTCAACATGTATATCTCATGGATAATTGTCAACACAAAGTAATATAACAAGTGAAATAGGTAAACATGTAAGAATCAATGCACACAGTTGATACAAGTGTTTGCTTCTAAGATAGAAGGAATAGGTGAACTGACTCAACAATAAAGTAGAAGAATGGCCCTTCGCAGAGGGAAGCATGGATTACTATACTTGTGTTAGAGCTTTTTATTTTGAAAACAAGAAACAATTTTGTCAACGGTAGTAATAAAGCATATGTGTTATGTATAAGATATCCTATAAGTTGCAAGCCTCATGCATAGTATACCAATAGTGCTCGCACCTTGTCCTAATTAGGTTGGATTAACACGGATTATCATTGCATAGCATATGTTTCAACCAAGTGTCACAAAGGGGTACCTCTATGCCGCCTGTACAGAGGTCTAAGGAGAAAGCTCGCATTGGATTTCTCGCTTTTGATTATTCTCAACTTAGACATCCATACCGGACAACATAGACAACAGATAATGGACTCCTCTTTAACGCATAAGCATTCAATAACAGTTAATATTCTCATAAGAGATTGAGGTTTAATTGTCCAAACTGAAACTTCCACCATGAATCATGGCTTTAGTTAGCGGCCCAATGTTCTTCTCTAACAGTATGCATACTCAAACCATATGATCATGAAAATCGCCCTTACTTCGTACAAGACGAACATGCATAGCAACTCACATGATATTCAACAAAGGTAAAAGTTGATGGCGTCCCCGTAAACATGGTTACCGCTCAACAAGCAACTTATTAAGAAATAAGACACATAAGTACATATTCTTCACCACAATAGTTTTTAAGCTATTTTCCCATGAGCTATATATTGCAAAGGCAAAGAATAGAAATTTTAAAGGTAGCATTCAAGTAATTTACTTTGGAATGGCGGAGAAATACCATGTAGTAGGTAGGTATGGTGGACACAAATGGCATGGTTATTGGCTCAAGGATTTGGATGCACGAGAAGAATTCCTCTCAATACAAGGCTAGGCTAGCAAGGTTGTTTGAAGCAAACTCAAGTATAAAAGGTGCAGACAAAGCTTACATATGAACATATTGTAACTATTATAAGACTTTACATTGTCTCCTTGTTGTTCAAACACCTCAACCGAGAAAATATCTAGACTCTAGAGATCAATCATGCAAACCAAATTTTAACAAGCTCTATGTAGTTATTCATTAATGGGTGCAAGGCACATGATGCAAGAGCTTAAACAAGATCTATATGAGCACAACAATTGCCAAGTATCAAATTATTCAAGACATTATACCATTTACCACATGCGGCATTTTCCGTTTCCAACCATATAACAATGAATGAAATAGTCCAACTTTCGCAATGAACATTAAAGATAAAGCTAAGAACATATTTGTTCATACGAAACAGCGGAGCGTGTCTCTCTCCCAAACAAAGAATGCTAGGATCCGATTTTATTCAAACAAAAACAAACAGACGCTCCAAGTAAAGCACATAAGATGTGACGGAATAAAAATATAGTTTCACTATAGGAACCTGATAAGTTGTCGATGAAGAAGGGATGCCTTGGGCATCCCCAAGCTTAGACGCTTGAGTCTTCTTAAAATATGCAGGGATGAACCACGGGGGCATCCCCAAGCTTTGACTTTTCACTCTTCTTGATCTTATTGTATCATCCTCCTCTCTTGACCCTTGAAAACTTCCTCCACACCAAACTCAAAACAAACTCATTAGAGGGTCAGTGCATAATTCATATATTTAGAGGTGACATAATCATTCTTAACACTTCTGGACATTGCACAAAGCTACTGAAAGTTAATGGAACAAAGAAATCCATCAAACATAGCAAAACAGGCAATGCGAAATAAAAGGCGGAATCAGTCAAAAGCAATGACACCGTAAATACGAATTTTTAAGAGGCACCAGACTTGCTCAGATGAAAATGCCCAAATTGAATGAACGTTGCGTACATATCTGAGGATTACGCACGTAAATTGGCAGATTTTTTTTAAATTTTCTACAGAGACTACTGCTCAAATTCGTGACAGCAAGAAATCTGTTCCTGCGTAGTAATCCAAATCTAGTATTGGCTTTACTATCAAAGACTTTACTTGGCACAAAAATGCAATAAAATAAAGATAAGAAGAGGTTGCTACAGTAGTAACAACTTCCAAGACTCAAGTATAAAATAAAGTGCAGAAGTACAATAATGGGTTGTCTCCCATAAGCGCTTTTCTTTAACGCCTTTTAGCTAGGCGCAGAAAGTGTGTATCAAGTATTGTCAAGAGACGAAGCATCAACATTGGTGTTGGGAGTTTTCTTAACTATGCATTTTATCTTATCTATGTGAGTTTCAGAGGCTCCCTTTTCATTATTCTTATGTTTGCTATCCTCGTCAAACAAATTTTCAGGAACAAGCCAACCATAGTTATTTTCTAGAGCGTCATTCATTCCTAGGAGCTTACAAGGTATTGTTGTCTTAATCTCCCCACCATCATTAATATTATTAGTGTACCTAATTCTATCCATGTCCATCGTTTCAAGGGTACTAGCAAAGTTGGTATAAGAGCCAAGCATCTTATATTTAATAAAGACCTTTCTAGCCTCTCTTGCTACACCACCAAATTCTTTAAGAAGGGTTTCTAAAACAAAATCTTTCTTTTCCCCTTCCTCCATATCACAGAGTGTAAGAAACATGTGTTGAATTATAGGATTGAGATTAACAAATTTAGTTTCCAACATGCGTACTAAAGAAGCAACAGCAATTTCATAAGTAGGAACAAGTTCTACCAAGTGTCTATCTTCAAAATCTTCAGCGGTACTAACATGAGTGAAAAAATCTTCTATATTATCTCTTCCAATTATAGACCCTCGTCCTACCGGTATGTCTTTTAGGCCGAACTTAGGAGGAAACATGATGAAATAAACTAAAGGTAAATAAAGTAAATGCAAGTAACTAATTTTTTGTGTTTTCAATATAGAGAACAAGACAGTAAATAAAGTAAAACTAGCAACTAATTTTTTTGTGTTTTTCATATAGGAGGCAAACAAAGCAGTAAATAAAGTAAAACAAAGCAAGACAAAAACGAAGTAAAGAGATTGGATGTGGGAGACTCCCCTTGCAGCGCCAGAAATTTAGCTTGATGACGCGTAAAGCACACGCCCGTTGGGAACCCCAAGTGGAAGGTGTGATGCGTACAGCAGCAAGTTTCCCTCAGTAAGAAACCAAAGTTTATCGAACCAGTAGGAGTCAAGAAGCACGTTGAAGGTTGATGGCGGCGGAGTGTAGTGCGGCGCAACACCAGGGATTCCGGCGCCAACGTGGAACCCGCACAACACAATCAAAGTACTTTGCCCCAACGTAATGATGAGGTTGTCAATCTCACCGGCTTGCCGTAAACAAAGGATTAAACGTATTGTGTGGAAGATGATGATTGTTTGCGAAGAACGAGTAAAGAAAAATTGCAAGTAGATTGTATTTCAGATGTAAAGAATAGGACCGGGGTCCACAGCTCACTAGTGGTGTCTCTCCCATAAGATAAACAGATATTGGGTGAACAAATTACAGCTTGGGCAATTGACAAATAAAGAAGGCATAACAATGCACATACATATATCATGATGAGTACTATGAGATTTAATCGGGGCATTACGACAAAGTACATAGACCGCTATCCAAGCATGCATTTATGCCTAAAAAGTCCACTTTCGGGTTATCATCCGAACCCCTCCGATATTAAGTTGCAAATAACGTACAATTGCATTAAGTATGGTGCGTAATGTAATCAACACAAATATCCTTAGACAAAGCATCGATGTTTTATCCCTAGTGGCAACAAGATATCCACAACCTTAGAACTTTTCGTCACTCGTCCCGATTTAATGGAGGCATGAACCCACTATCGAGCATAAATACTCCCTCTTGGAGTCACAAGTATCAACTTGGTCGAGCCTCTACTAGCAACGGAGAGCATGCAAGAACATAAATAACATATATGATAGATTGATAATCAACTTGACATAGTATTCAATATTCATCGGATCCCAACAAACACAACATGTAGAATTACAAATAGATGATCTTGATCATGATAGGCAGCTCACAAGATCTAACATGATAGCACAATGAGGAGAAGACAACCATCTAGCTACTACTATGGACCCATAGTCCAGGGGTGAACTACTCACACATCGATCCGAGGCGATCATGGCGATGAAGAGACCTCCGGGAGATGATTCCCCTCTCCGGCAGGGTGCCGGAGGCGATCTCCTGAATCCCCCGGGATGGGATTGGCGGCGGCGGCGTCTCTGGAAGGTTTTCCGTATCGTGGCTCTCGGTACTGGGGGTTTCGCGACGAAGACTTTAAGTAGGCGGAAGGGCAGGTCAAGGAGCATCACGAGGGGCCCACACAACAGGGCCGCGCGGCCAGGGCCTAGGTCGCGCCGCCCTAGTGTGTCGCCACCTCGTGGCCCCACTTCATTTCTTCTTCGGACTTCTGGAAGCTTCGTGCAAAAATAGAACCCTGGGCGTTGATTTCGTCCAATTCCGAGAATATTTCCTTACTAGGATTTCTGAAACCAAAAACAGCAGAAAACAACAACTGGCTCTTCGGCATCTCGTCAATAGGTTAGTGCCGGAAAATGCATAAACATGACATATAATGTGTATAAAACATGTGAGTATCATCATAAAAGTAGCATGGAACATAAGAAATTATAGATACGTTTGGGACGTATCAAGACACACACGAGATGTTGTAAGGGTTTTTGTGCGTGAGCTACAAGTTTCTTTCTCTCTCGAAATTACTGCTTGCTTACGCTCAATAATTTGTAACAATTCCATTTAACTTTTTTTTTGAGCTTGGAAATCTTACTTCCATCACAGCATAACAGAATCATTGGCCACCATAGCCATTACATCAGCTGGGATGTTTTCAGGCCAGAACACCTGGCAAACACAGTTGCACTCAACACCTAACGCAACCAGCTTATCAGCTGGTCTATTACAAGCCCGCGGGCAATACTCCACACAGACACTAGAAAATGCTAGTTGAAGCAGAAATTTTGCTTGCAGAAACAAGGGTCCCAGCCGAGAGAGGTCATATGCAGTAGACTCCATTGCATGTTTGAGCACGAGGCAGTCAGTGGAGAATATCACGTTGCTAGCTCCAAATTGTTCAGCAACAGGGATGGCATTAATTAGAGCCAAGAGCTCAGCCTGATGGGCGTCAGCAGCAACCGGAATATATCCGCATGCCGCAAAGATTGGCTCACCAGAATGGCTACGGCCAATAGCACCCCAGCCCCCACGTCTTGTATCATTCCTAAAAGCACCATCAAGGTTGATTTTAAACACATCAGGCGGCGGCGGTGTCCAGTGATGCACCTTGGGAGCAGCTGACTTTGGCTTCTTCGTAAGAAACTCTTTCCATTCATCACAGTGGCGAAGGTTCATGAATTGAAATTCAGCAGTAGTAAGGCGGCGTTCTTGATGGTTTAACTTATTCCTTTCTCGCCACCAGCACCAAAGGAGGGCGATCACTCGCATGTGTATATCCGAAGGAAGTGCGAACACCTGCTCCAGGATATCCATCGGTGAAGGGCATGCACAGAGGCAAACACAGATCACCTCCAGTTCGAGGGCTCGCTAGCATGGTTTAGCATCTTTGCACTTGAGAAAGAGGTGACCACCATCTTCGAAGAATTTTTTACAGACCACACACCTGGTATCCAACTCCACGCCTCTTCTCTGAATGTTCATGTGAAGCGGATGGCTGTTGTGACTGAATCGCCATAGGAAGTGCTGCACTTTAGGTGGGCATTCAGTCTTCCAGATCTGCTTCCAAACCTTTTGTTTCCAGTCTCTACCTTCTTCAGTGGAGCTCTCAGCTACGCTTCTTTGCCGGTGCAAGGGAGTGATATGCAATTTTTAAGCTGACTTGACGGAGAACATGCCACGGTTGTCAGGTTGCCAAGCTAAGAAATCCTCCATATCATCAACAATTGGAATAGATAGAATAGCTGCAGCGTCAACAGTATTGAAGGTTTGGTTCACCAATTGCACATCCCAGACTCCAGTCACAGGGTCAAGCAGCTCAGACACTTTAGTGATGATAGAGTTACCTTGCCTAGAAGACGGTGTGCACATACTTTCCTTCGACAGCCAGGGATCACGCTAGACGTCAATGCTTTTACCATCTCCAACACGCCAAATGAGGCCAACTTTTAGAAGCTGGATGCCTTTTAGGATACTCCGCCAAACGTAACTCATGCCCGTCAATGGTCTCGCCTTTAGGACATCGCCATCAGGGAAATATTTAGCACTAAGAACCCGGAAGCATAGCGAACCAGGGGCTTGGATCAAACGCCAACCTTGTCTAGCAAGCATCGCCATGTTGAAAGAATACAAATCTCGAAAACCCAGGCCGCCCTCGGACTTTGGTAGTTTCATTTCTCCCACCCAATCCAATGCATTCTGCTCTCGTTATCCTGCTGAGACCACCAGTATTGGCACACCATCTGGCTTGTACTGTCACAAAGGCTTTTGGTAAGATCGAAACACGCCATACCATAGGTTGGGATAGCTTGTGCAACAGCTTTGAGGAGTAACTCCTTCCCGGCTACAGATAGGAACCTCTCCTTCCACCCTTGGATCCTTTTCCAGATCTTCTCCTTCAGGTATTCAAAGCATTTTTGTTTTGACCGGCCCACATAGAGGGGTAGGCCAAGATACTTTCCCCCTTTGGCCTCCAAACCGAGTCCCAGGCATTGCATAATAGAAGCCTTGATCTGTCGCGGTGTGTTTGAACTGAACATAATGGATGACTTTTCACGGTTAATGACTTGGCCGGAGCATTCTTCATAGACCTGGAGGATCGAGTTAATAGCAGGAGCACTAGCCCCATTTGCCTCCACAAGCAGCAAAGAATCGTCGACAAACAATAGGTGATTCACGGTTGGGGCAGCAGGTGCAAGTTGAAAGCCTTTGATGTTGCCCACAGACTCCGCGTGATGTAGCAGGCCAGAAAATCCCTCCGCACACAACATGAAGAGATACGGTGAGATGGGGTCCCCTTGTCGCAACCCTCTACCAGGTACGACCGTTTTGGTCAGTTGGCCATTCACCTTGAATCTATAAGACACCGAGCAAACACATTTCATGATTAGCTCTGTGAATTGTTCGCAAAATCCCAACCTCAACATCACCGCCTTTAGGAAAGGCCACTCCACCCTATCATATGCCTTACTCATGTCGAGTTTAACAGTCATGTAGTGTATCTTGCCAGACCTCTTCCTCTTCATGAAATGTGTCATCTCGTATGCCAGAATTGAGTTATCTGAAATCAACCTCCCGGGAACAAAGGCGCTCTGATTGGGCGATATGATATCTCCCAGTATAGGCTTTGATATAAGCTTCAGACGGTTGGCAAGCACCTTTGAGATAAGCTTGTAAACAACGTTGCAGAGACTAACAGGGTGTAGATCCTTTAATCTTTCCGGGTTCTGCACCTTTGGGATGAGTTAGACAATAGTGTCATTCCAGTCCTCCGGTATTGACATGGGCATACCCTTCGGGTACCCATTATTAGTATACCTGGCTCGGCCCAAGATGGAGAAGACCAAATATGGAGAAGGCCCAACAAGGCAACCCGAAGAAGTAGTCGACTAGGACTCTTGTAAAACCCTAGGCTGGTTGCATATATAAAGCTAGCCAGGGCACCCGAAATAGGAGGAGAAC
>NC_061513.1:104123978-104241025 GCF_022539505.1 Lolium rigidum
ACTCTACTATACCACTCCACTCCCCACACAAACCCGAGCCTTCTCCCAACCCAACTCATTTTTGCCCATTTCTATCCCCAATTTCACCAATTTGACCAAACAAAATCATATTTTTTGAGCAAATCTTCCCTTCCTACATGCATCTCCACATCCCCCTATGTAGATCTAGATCTAATATCCCGCATTGACCGCTCAATCTAGATCTAGATCTAGAAAGTCGGCTTCCATACGCCATTGTCGCGGCGCGTCGTCTCGATCTCATCGACGAATATATCAAACAAATAGGTGATTAATGAACAAATTAAGGAATGAAATCGACGTATGTTGGACATTTGAAGCAAAGCTAGCTCTCGTGTGTGGCATATATATATGTTGTGCTTGTGCTTGTGTGTGTGTTGGCGTTGAAAATGAGTTGCCAACGTTGCGCCGAAATGTTGATTCTTCAAGTTTCCGTTTCGGCACATTTCGGCGCTCCTATGTCCTACCGTGTAGGAAGGTCATGCCGAAATTTTCCGTGAAAACTACCGACGGATGCATGGTTCTAATCAATTATGTAATCTTACCATGCGGGCGATAATGGTTATCGAGATGAGTGAAAGCATCGTGATGAGATATCTGAAACACGCGATCATCGACATGTATGAAAATAACCGCACGGAGGTATTGTGTCCGTGCCGGAGATGCAAACGAGGGAAATGGTTTGACCCGTATTCGGGCAAATTGCAGGGGCACCTGCTCACTAATGGTTTCATGCATGGACACACTCAATGGATGAGTGATGATGGCGCGGAGGTCAATGGGGCGACGGCGTCGGTGGTAATAATGGCCGGCAAGAAGGAGGGCATCATGATATTGATGACGATGAAGAGTTTGTCGCACAGGACGATAACCTTGACGACGACAATAACCTTGACGACAACAATAACCTTGACGGCGACGAAGAGGTGCCGCTAGCTTCAGTCGTGCGGGACCCTAGTCTTCAAGATCTGCTTCTTGAAAAGACGAAAGGCGGCGCCAAGCGGAAATCAAAGCTTGAGCAACTCGAGATAGACTCGAATACTCCGTTGTACGACTCAGGTCGCGGGTTGGGGGAGTCTCGCTTGAGAGTAGCTCTCGATGTGCTGCGCGGATGAAGGTGAAACACGGATGGACGGACAGAAGCGTCGACGACCTCTCGGAATACGTGAAAGATCTCCTTCCGCCGGGAACACGTGTCCTGGAAGTCTAGCCGAGGCCAAGAGAATCACGTGCCCTCTCGACTTACCCCACGAAAAGTATCACGCCCGCATCATCGACCGTATCATGTATCGCAAGGAGCACATGGACAAGACCAAATGTCCTGTGTGTGAAGCTGAACGGTACAAGAAAGGGAAGAAGAAAGCTCCTCGGAAAGTTGTGTGGTACTTCCCGCTCGCCCCCCGGCTTCAACGGTTCTACGCGGACCGCAAGGAGGCAAAGCTCATGCGCTGGCACGCAGAAAGAAAGGAGGCGGTGTTGAATGATAAAGAGCGGATTGAGCACCCAGTGCTGACGCACCCTTCGGATGCAAGCCAGTGGAAAGCATTAGACAATGTATTCGGAAGTTTTGGGGCAGATCCCGTAAACATCGGGTTGGGTGCGAGCACGGACGGATTCAATCCGTTCGGAAACCGGAGACAGCACACATAGCACATGGCCCGTGTTTGTATGGATCTACAACCTCCCGCCCTGGCTGTGCATGAAGAGGAAGTACATACGAGATGAGCATGCTAATTCAAGGGCCGACACAGCCGAGAAACGATATCAACATGTATCTTGAACTATTAAAGGAGGAGCTTGAAACGTTGTGGGCGGAGGAAGGGGTAGATACATGGGACGCCGTCGCGGAAGAACATTTCCCTTTGAGAGCCGCGTTGATCACGACGGTGCAGGACTACCTCGGATACGGTTACATTTCGTGCCAGGTGTGCCATGGACACAAGGCATGTGTCAGGTGCATGGAAGAGACGATGTTTTTGCAGCTTGGTAAGGATCCCGGCTCTTCGAAAACAGTTTACATGGGGCATCGAAGGTGGCTACGGAAGACCGACCCGTGGAGAAAGCGTGGAGATCCGTTCGATGGTACAAATGAACCCCGAGGACCTCCACGTAAGAAGAGCGGCGAAGAGATCGATACATTACTGAAAGGTTGGAAGGAGTGCCCTGCGCCGGAAAGATTCGTCAAAAGCCTGGAGAGAAGAAGAAGAAAAAGGAAACGACGCCGCTCATTGGTGTATGGAAAAGGAGGTCCGTGTTTTGGGACTTGCCGTACTTGGAAAATTCTCGATACACCTCACTCGCCTTGATGTCATGCATATTACAAAGAACGTGTGCGAGAGCTTGCTTGGCACTCTTCTCAACATGCCGGACCGGACCAAAGATGGGCCGAAAGCAAGACACGACCTGAAAGTTTTGGGCATCGGGGAAGAGCTTCGGATCCCGGCGGCCCAAGAGGGACATTCGGAGGAGGTGGCGGACGGCGGTCAGAAGCGCAAAAGGATTAAGCAGCCAGACTATTACTGTCCCCCCTCCTGCTTCACTTTTAGTCCGGCCGAGGTCGATCAATTTTTCAATTGCCTTCTAGGAGTCAGAGTGCCCTTTGGTTACTCCGGGCTAATAAGCAGATACATGGACCCCAAGAAACGAAACTTCAGCGGCATGAAGTCTCATGAATGTCACGTGATGATGACGCAGATTCTTCCGGTTGCAATCCGAGGTATAATGGATGACCATGTCCGTGCAACGCTGATCGGGCTCCGTAACTTCTTCGACGTCATAACTCGGAAGTCGATAAGCGTGAAGAAACTCGCAAGGCTCCAGGAAGAGATCGTGGTGATCCTATGTGAGCTTGAGATGTACTTCCCGCCTGCATTCTTTGACGTGATGGTCCATCTGCTGGTCCATATCATGGATGATATCGTCAGTCTAGGGCCGGCATTCTTACACAACATGATGCCGTTTGAAAGAATGAATGGGGTCATTAAAGGATACGTTCGTAACAGGTCACATCCGGATGGAAGCATCGTCCGGGGCTGGCTCACCGAAGAGTGCATCTCTTTACGCACGAATTATCTAGACATCGAGGACCCCGTTGGTTTGCCTCAAAACAAGCACCTCCGCAGGTTCGAGGGAGTAGGCCACAAAAATGGAAGGAAGGAACCGCACGTGCACATGTCCGGTCGGACTTCCGACTTTGACAGGGCCAACTTAGTAGCGCTACAACACATTGACTTGATCGATCCTTGGTTGAAAGAGCACAAAACCATGATAGAGAACAGATGGCAAGCCGATGATGACGAAGAGAAATATACAGAGAGCACAACTCCTCTTTTGCGCGCTGGTTCAAAGACCACGTTGATGCTAATCCCCCACCAATGGATTCTGACAAGGATAAACTAGTATTGGCCTTGTCACATGGCCCCGCGCCCAACATCATGACTTACCAAGCGTACGATATCAACGGGTACACATTCTACACGGAAGAAAAAGACAAGAACAGTGTTTACCGAACTCGGGGGTAACGATGGATTCCTGGACGGGTGACGTAAAGACTAGATACTACGGAAGAATCGAGGAAATGCGGGAGCTTAGCTACGCCGGGGAGAAAGTGCCGATGTTCCGTATCGGATGGGCTAAGAGCGTCGGAAAAGAAGACCGGTATTTCACCACCATGTTTCTACCCGAAGCCAACAAATCAAAGTCCACGAACGCCACCGCGCAGAATGAGCCATGGGTACGCGGCGAACACGTGCACCAATGCTTCTTCATAACCGACCCATCCGAGGCCTAGCCGTGTTATCGTGAGGAGAGGCAAGAGGACCATCGTCGGAATGGATGGAGTCGCCAATGAGGAAGACTTCGAAGGACAAGTCGGAGACCCAATGATGGAAGAATCCGAGGACGAAGACACAACATACACCACAAGAAGAAGCAGGACCACGCTACCGAGGTCGGGTCGACCCTTCAAAAGAAGAAGTCACGACACGGGGCTAAATTATTCAACGACGAGCAAGAAAAGCAAGAAGAAAGCGAAACACTCTTCTCAATCGATGATGTAAAACTTTATTTGCAATCTATAACTCATATTTTGTGTAATTCATAACTACTCATATGGTCATGGCCAATATTTTATGTATGAATAATTAATATTGTGTTGGTCAATATTTTGTGTATGTATATATAACTCATATCTTCATGTTTTTACATAACTCATGCATATTGCTTTGTTCTTATCTTGAAAAGATAAGAAAAATAAAACAAGTATAGGATTTGGGGTAAAAGGAAAGAAACATACAATAAAGAGAAAATAAATAAATAAATAAAAATAATATAGGATTTTTTAATGCACATGTGTATAAACTGCTACAAACACAAGTCCCAGGTTACAGCTGTGCCAGGCTTATTGCCGGCGCACCACGTCCTTTGTTCACCGGGGGAATACTTGTCCCCGGCGAACCAGGGTCCTGGTGCGCCGGCAATAACCCCGGCACAGCTCGTAATAAGGACTTAACCATTTTTCTCTCCAGCCACGCACATCCCCGGCCGCCACCACATCTCTCTCGCCTCTAGATCGAGCGCCGCCGTTGGAGAAGCACCCGCCGTCGCACGAGCCTAGCACGCCGGAGCCGCCGCGCCGTCGTCGACCTCTCTGCACGCCGGAGCCGCCCCGCCACGCCGCCGCGGAAGCCCATCCCCACGCCGTCTCCACACCGTCGCCACCGGAGGAGGGCGTCGCACGCGGAGGAGGAGGAGGGCGTCGCACGCGTGCCGGCCACCGTCGCCACCTTCGGTAAGAACCGCCCTCTCCCTTCCCCTCTTCCTTCCCCAACGCCGCCAGGACCTCCTCCACCTCCCCTCCCTCCCCCTCTTCCTTCCCCCCTCCCTTCCCCTCTCCTCGCCTCCGAAATTGCAAATAGCCCTAACGAAATTGCTATTAGGGTTCTTGCGGTTCTTGCAGTAGCCCTAACGAAATTGCAAATGAAAATGTCCTTGTTCAAATTGGAAATAGGGTTCTCTGGTTTGAATTTGTTCAACCCTAAACCAATTGGTTCTCTGGTTTGAAAAAATTGTCAATTGTTTGGTTTAGTTAAATGCAAATAGGGTGGTTTAGCTAGCAGTAGGTTTCAATTTTTGAATGCTAAAAATTGGTTTCAAATTCTAGCAGTAGGTTTCAATTTTTCATTATAAGTTATAGATAAAATTTTGAATGCTAGTAGTAGGTTTCATTTAATTGATTTAGTTAAATGCTAAAAATTGTACATTGAATTGTTTGCAGTAAGAAAAATTGAAAATGAAAATCAAATGAAATGATGCTCGAGATGCTTGCAAATGCCTAATGCAAATTTACCTAATGGGGCATTTACCTAATGCTTTAAATTATGATAGTACTTGTATTATACGAGTATTATACAAATGCCTAATGCTTACAAATGCCTAATGCCTTATGCAGTGACTACCTTTCACTTGTTTTTCTGTTCTTTTTTTCTTTTATAAGTATGGGTGACTACCTTTCAAATTGCTTTAACCTGAATGATTTCTACAATCTGGATCAATCTGAATAATAGGTCATTGTGTACATCAGCGAGTGTACTACACTTGTTTGTCCAAGAAAGATAAAAGGCACACTACACTTGTTTGTCCAAGCAAGATAATTGGTCAAGTCCATGATTCTGCCAATACTATTTAAATGGTTTGCTAAAATGGTTCATGTGTATTAAATGATTTAGGATTTAAATTGGTGCTATGCATGGTTGATGCTAGTTCTCCGGTTTAGGATTTACATGTTCAAAACCTTGTGATCTGTACCTCTCTTTTTCTCGGTAATGTTTAGATGAAAAGCAATTCTCTGGTTTAGATGTCTCTGGTTCATAAAATGCCATAAGTATATGCTTCTGGTTTGCTTCTGGTTGAGATAGTGATGTTTGGTTGATGCACTGGTTCATTTAAATGCCTAATGAAATGCTACTCATTTAAATGCTACTGGTTCATTTAATCTAAGTGTATTTCTGATGGTTATGGAGTTCATGGCTATATATATGTGAATTGCATTTACGGTACACAGGGATTGAGTTGCTATTGAGTGCCGGAATGTCGATTCATTTCCGTTCCGACAATTCTAGCACTCGGCATGACCAATTTTTAGCAAAGGTCATGCCGAATTTTTCCGTGAATTCTAACTCTTTTTCATCTTCTATTAATGCAAGCCACCATGGCGTCTCAAGAAGAATTAGAGGAGCACTACAATAGGCACTTCTTTAGGACGGAGGAGGATGCCGAGGCCGCTGGTGTTGGCGGCGACGAGGACCATGAGATGGAGGATGACGCTGGGGGTAGTGGCGAGGAGCCAAGCGGCAACGAGGCAAGCGACGCCGCCGGGGGTAGTACCTACGCGCCAAGCGGCGACGAGGCAACCGGCGCCGCCGAGGGTGGCGGCGAGACAAGCGGCGACGATCCTAGCGGCGCCGCCGGGAGTAGTGGCACCGGGACAAGTGGTTCCAAGAGGCCGCGGAAGGCAAGGCGCCAAAACACGGTCGGCACCGGCAGAGACACAATCAAAGAGGTGGACCCCGCCAGTGGTTTGCCGGTGGAGCCTAAGGATGTTGCCAAGGGGTACGGCAACCAACTGGCATGTATCCTCCGAGAGGTCGTCAATCTCAACGAGACGGACCTCCGAGCTGAAAGCAAATCTCCTTTGCGAGCCCAGCTCATTGCGAGGTTGCACTCACGATACAAGTTCCTAGGCGACTATGCCTCCAGTCATCAAACCAACAACATTGTGAACTCACAAGCCCTCCTGAAGTTCACCAAACACCTCAGCAGCTATAAGTACATGGTGCGGAAGCTGATTGCTGAGGGCAAAGGTTTCGAAGAGGTCCACTCCGCCTTTCCGCATGTCTCCCAGGCGGACTTTGATGCTTTTGTGGCCAATGAAGAGCTACAAGCAACCAAGAATCGCAAGTTGTGGGGGAAGGAAATGCGGGAGCTTAACATCGGCAACCACAACCTTGGGAGCCGTGGGTACGAGGGAAAGGAGCCCTATTGGGCGAAGGAGGACGAGGCGTATGTAAATGCCGGCATTGAGAACCCCTGGCTCAAGTACAAGGACCCGCTTGAAAGAAGATTCATCGAGTCCCGGTACCATAAGAAGAAACTAACCGGGGAACTTGTCACGGACCCGAAGGTCGTAACCGACATAATTTGGTTCACGAACGACAAGAAGGTCCTGGCGTTGGAGAAAAAACTGGTAAGCCATTTACCGGTTTAATTAGATCAAGTATCGTTCATATAATAGTAGCAACATTTCTAAATGGTTCGCGTTTCTTCCGCAGGAAGAAGAAACACAAAGACTTTCTTAATGTGACGAAGGCTCCTCCTCCCAGGCGTCGACGGGCAGGGTAGCCTGGGACAAGCCTCTCGTACGGGCGCTAAACATCGTTAATGAGCATTCACCGACGAGAAGGCCGCATAGAGGCCGTGTGGCTGGCGCCGGTACAGAGCTACAAGCATGGTCACTACGGCTTGTCGTCCGTGGCCGATAAAAATGCGCGCAGTGAGAGGAAGCAGCGGGAGGCGGAGGAAATGAGGGACTCAATCCTAGCCCAAGTCCAAGCTGGTTTGGTACCGCAACCGGTACCGCAACTCAAAGCTACGCTCGTACTCGAAGTCAAAGCTGAAGTCGCCGCTTCAGTCCAAGAAGATTTCGACGCTCTACACGCGTGGTATGAGGGTGGCAAACAAGGCCCCCCCCCCGAAAATGCAAGTGGTTAGCTTCGACGGCAGCAACTCGATGGCGCCGCCGTCCGCCGGCAATGACAATGTTATAATGGAGACTCCTCCGGCCGCCGGCAATGTCGCTGGTGCTAGGGATTCACCGTCCATGCCGGGTAGCAGCCCCTCCGTCACTTGCACGCCCGCCGCCGCATGTGCCGGCCCGTCGACATTAGCCGAGCTCAATGCCCTCACGGTAATTAACTAATGTGTACATCAAGTTAATATATTAGTTTCGTCATCCTTGCCCTCTCTCTAACGCCATACACATGTTCTCGCAGGCTAACTCAACGCCATGCACCTTCCTGATGAGAGTAAACGACGAACTCAAAGACGTCGCGAGGGGGTCCATCCTTCGGCCCCTGGATAAGAAGTGGCACACACGAGATATGGCGGATGACGTTTACCGGGTTGAAGTGGATCGGGCGTTACCGGGCTATGAGGATTTGTTTCCTCCTAATCAACCGCATGGTGCCGATGACGATAGCCCGTTGAATCTGGCCTCACCGAAGGGTTGGGTACTGCTATGGCCGAAGACCCTAATTCGGATCAACACCTACTCGGGGTCGACGGCAAGCAAAGACAAGCACCTTGCGGCGCCACATGTCGGCGTCCCTCCACGACAGCCCGGCGGCGCCGGTGGTCATCGCCCCACCGGAACGGCCAGCTGCGCCAGAGGTCAGCGCCCCACCACAACAGCCAGCTGCGCCAGAGGCCGAGGAATACGAACGTGAGAACTTCCAATGGGATATTCCTACGTCTTCACAAGTTGTCCATGAGGATGCGCCAGCATTGAAATATGTGTGCTCCAAGAAGCTGTTTGATTCTCAAGAAACGGCTGAGGAGGAAAATCCTGAGGAGGTCGCCACCGCCGCCGTCAAAAATATGCTGAGCCCAAACACACTTCGTGCTACGGCCACTACGGCGATGGATGGTCCAGCACTACAACCCAAGAAGAGGAAGAGGGCAAATAAGAAGGACGCCAAAGACAAGGCGGCGGCCAAATCCAAGGACAAGGTCCCTCTCCTTGACAAGTTGCCAAACAATTGGCGACCTCTGCATCACTTGGGTGAACCGATGCCTGCCGGAGCATGTCCTGAATAAACTCACCCCGGATATGAGGAGCTTGCATGAGACTGTCAGGCATGTGGAGAACTTACTTCTCAAATCAAAAGATCCTGCTTACCCTCTCTTCGTGGCGAAGGTGCCAACCGGCATGAACTTCGTCGAGAAGTACCCCGCGGACTTGTGCTTCATCCGGTTCAACGACATCTTCGGCATCTATCGCATGCAAGCGCTCCACTTTAGTGTGGTTCGCCTAGTTGCTCTTAGCTTGTCTTCCCGGATTGTTAAGGAGGGGACGCCGACCATCGCGATAATGGACCCCTTCTATATGCGGGAGAGCATCATCCGCAACGCCGGGGATCGCGCGATTGCCACCCAACCAGGTCGAGGATTTCATGCCGGCGAACATTAAAAAGGGCGCCATTCTCATCCCTTACTTCCCCGAGTAAGTAATCACTCGCTAGTCCCCCATCACCATTCTATCCTATATCTCCATTTGCATTTCCAAAGGTTAATCCGTGTGTTTTCCGCAGAGACAAGTTCTGCACCCTCATCGTCGTGCACCCGCAACACTCGCATGCAGTCTATCTCGACTCGGGTAGGGACCGCAAGAAAGACTACACCCACATCGGGGCCCTTCTCAATGATGCTCTCACCGGCTTCGCCAACAAGGCAGGCCCCCTCAAAGTAGAGAGGAAATCCCGAGGAGGCTTGGTCTTAACCCACACAACCAACTTCCCCTGCCTCAGGCAGTCGACGCAAGACAATGGGATGGACGCGTGGTACGCCATCCTTCAGATGCAAGAGTACATAAAGTACGCAGATGACATGTTGCTGCCAGAGAATCTCAGAAACAGGTTTGCAAACATGGCGGATGTCCCTGATAGAGAGATTAGAAAGAACCGGGGTCGCATCCAGCGAGTTCATTTGCACGGTAATCCCGCAGGATGTCAACGCTAGGTCCGGCGAGTTCTTCTACGGCTACGGTCTACCACCTAATGACGAGATAGAACTCCGCTTGGAGATGTCGCGTGATGAGAGGCCGTTCAACTCGCTTGAGGGCTGCCGTCCATTCCCCCTAGGCGTACAACCTGATCCTACGACGGGAACACTTGCTAAAGCTTGAACGATATGTCCTTGAACTTCCGTATCGTAATAATTGCTATATATTCCAATAGAATCGACTTGTTGCTTTTATTTAGTTGTATGAATGTGCATGTGAACATGTGTCTGTAGTTTCATTTACTTTGCTATATATTTCAAGATTATGGCGTAGATAGCTTAATAATTATTTGCATTTACTCGACCACTACTTGCCTCGTATTTGGAGTTCGCCGATGATTAGAATGTTCGGTCAATCGTACACTCGGGGTGGAGCCGGTGAGCCTTGGTGCGACGGCCACAAGTATCAATCTATTGTGCATCCTACCTAGCCTCACCGACTCCATCCCCGGATGTTAATATTTGTTTCGACCGACAAAGTATGAGGCACGCTATTTAATTCGTACTACTTGTCTTCTATTTGAGTTCGCACTTCTTAATTGCATTGGCCGATGATTAAAATGTTCGGTCACTTGTACACTCCGGGGTGGGGCCAGTGAGGCTTGGTGTGATGGCCACAAATATCAATCTATTGTGCATCCTACCTAGCCTCACTGACCCCATCCCCGTATGTTATTATTTATTTCGACCAACAAAGTATGAGGCACATGCTATTTAGTTCATACTACTTGTCTCTTATTTGAGTTGGCACTTGTTCATTGCATTGGTACTAACGTTTTACTTGTCTTGTGAATGGAGATGCCGACGACATATGTCGTGTACAAGGGAGGGTTCCTGGAGTCTACGACGATCGGGAGGACTGTCGGAGACAGGTGCACCGTTTCAGCGGCAACAGCTACAAGGGATACCCCACTAGGGTGGAGGCGGAAGGAAGATATGCCCGTTATCTAGCGGGAGAGATGAGGGACATGAGGAGGAACCGGATGAAGACCATGGCCTTCGTGATGATGGTCATCATGACCATGTTGGTCATGTTCTATGTGATTCTAGTTTAGGTTAGGACCTACATTTTGAGGTGTATGACGATACTTGTGACGACTATGTACCAAGACTTCTAACTTTGTGAAACTTCGTCGTTCGGTGTTGCATATGCACATGTGTTGTATGAATCAACATTCCGAAACGAAACTTGCGTATTTGTGTACTAATACCGAAATGAAACTTGGCTCTCTATGTGCTTCTCATATTGCATGTAATATCTGTATAAATGAACTGCGTTGTAAATATATACTGCTGTCAAATATGTATTGTAATATGCTGGAAAAAAGCTGGAAAAAAAGAATTTTCGAATTAGTTGCCGGCGCACCTAAATGACATACTGCCGGGCGCACGTGGCATGCGCCAGTGCTGGAAGCACTACTGCCGGCGGACCTGATTGTGCGCCGGTGAAAGTGGTTCTTTGCCGGCGAAGCTTCGAAGGTGCGCCGGCAGTAACCATCTATCGCCGGCGCACTGCCTGGTGCGCCGGCAGTGACAATTTATCACCGGCGCGTTCGCACCGGCGGGCTCGTGGTGCGCCGGCAATGGGCATTTTTGGTTCGCCGGCGGTAGCCCTTTTCCTTGTAGTGTCCTGTGTTGCCGTCACGAAGCACTCATCCTCCTCCGGCCTACCAGAGAGGTCACCACGCACCGGAGCCATGAGGACGGAGGCGTAGGAGCGACGTGGGCTGACCGGCGTCGATCGGTGGAGATGCCGGCGTGGTTGAGGCGGAGAGGCCGGTGGCTCAGCACACTCCCAGGCCAAGTGCCCCGGCTTCCGGTAGCGCCAACACACTCGGGAGCCCCTGCAGCTTGCGACGCGGTGAGAGGAGCTCAGGCACTTGAAGCATCTCCCACGCATCCTCTTTAAGAAGGCCGCGCGGCCAGCCGCTCCATCCCGCTCCTGCGAAGCATGGCGCCTTGGGGGAACAAGGGCGGTGTGGCCGCCGTCGCGTCGCCACCAGTGCGCGACCTGCCCTCTCCCATCGCCATGAAGAGGCATGGAGCGCCTTTCTTGTCGAAGTCGCGTCGGAGCAGGCGGAGAGGAGTGAAGGCGCTGCGCTCCCGCCGTTCCAAGCAAGGCACCCCCAACAGCTCCCACCCTGGAGTAAATGCGGCGGGGCTGCCCCACAGGCGGAGACCCAGATGGAGGAGGCGGGGGAAACCTACCACTCCCCGAGCAGGCAGCCGCATTCATGGCGATGCGGAAACGCGGTTGAAAGCGGGGAGGCGTTCCAGCTGGAGGTGGAGGGGCCTGGCGCGCCTGCGCGCCGCGCGGAAAAACCGTCTCTGCCCGGCCGGAGTCAGCGGCGACCGAATCCCCCGCCGGATCTGGCCGGCCCGCCTGGTCCAGCTGCAAATCCAGCACCCAGGCCACGTCGGCCTCGTCTGCGTCGTGGCAGTCCGCCCAGGAGAACGGGCAGCGACCAGGGGAGAGAGTCGGCTCCGGCCGGAGGTTGGGGGTCGGCGAAGATATGGTGGAGACGGCGGCCGGAGTGGTCGTCGCCTGAGTCGCCCCGAGTGGGTCGGGAGCGAGCGGCATCCTTTAGGTTTTTTGATATATTTTCCTTCGTTTTACTTCGACCTTCTTCGGAGCACACATACTCACATACTCTGGATTTGACATGATATGGGAGTACCACGAGTTTCTACCATTTCGGATCTTCAACTAAAATAACAAGCATCTCAAAAAGATGATGGCCTATCGGAGCGTGGAGGTGCATGTTTTGGTCTGTTAAATAAGGCGAATGTTGTGTTGCTTTCAAAGAAGGTCGCACGGGTTTCATTGCAAACTATAGATCAATCAGCCTCATCCATAGCTTCTCCAAGGTTCTCTCGAAGATCCTTGCATCCCACCTTGCGCCATTTCTTCCTAAGCTTGTCTCCCATAGCCAATCAACATTCATTAAGAAGAGATACATCCACGATAATTTCTCCATGTGCAAGGTTTGATCAAAGAAATGTTCAAGGAAAATAATTTGGGGTTCTTCCTCAGATATGCAAAGGCTTTTTACACGGTGAGCTGACCAAACTGTTGGGGTGGTTGGGGTTTGACCATAGATGGCGAAGATGGATCTGCATGTTGCTATCTCCGGCTTTCTCCAAGACCTTGCTCAATATGAAGTCAGGGCCATAGATTCCGCACGCTTGGGGGTTACGCCAGGGAGACCCAATCTTTCCCATGTTATTTATTTGGACCTATTCCGGCTTGCTACTCAAGAGAGTATCCTACAGCCGATTCGTCAGTGTCATGTACGCTGCACTGTGTCTCTTTACATGGATGACGTGGGCATTTTTGTGGGTTCCGACCGACATGACATGAGAGTGGTTCGCCGGATCTTGGACACCTTTGGCGGTGCAAGCGGCCCGCGAACAAATTTGGCAAAATCCGAAGCCTTCCCAAATAAGGTGCACCGAGGAAAAGATTTCAGAGGCGTTGCAAATTTTCCCGGCCAAGCGGGGTGTTTGCCCTTGCATGTACCTTCAGCTGCCGGTGCACCACTCCCGGCTCAAGGCAATCCATTTTTAGGCTCAGTTCTTTTAGAGCTTCTAGACAACTTAGAGGTGAAAATAAGCTAAATCTGAATAGAACTCGATTTTAAGCCATTTTCATGGACAGCCGTTTCCCATGATTACTTCACGATTTGGAGAAGCCAGCGAACCCCAGCTTTCCACAGCTTCCCGAGCTCCTCCATAACGGTACATGCCTATACCCCTATTTCTTAGGCTAATTACATGCAAATGCCACCGAAGGGGGCAGTCCCAGACTGAAACGCTTTCCCTCATCGACAACTCCTTATACCAAATCGACTCGTCCTTTCCACAGGCGCTAGGGTTCCTTGCAAGATCTGCGCCGCCACCCCCTCCGCCAGCAACTCCGGCCACCGCCCGCACCCGCCAAATAGTTCCCAGCACCCACCTCGTTCCATTCCATGGAGGAAGGGCAGGCCACGCCGACTCACTGCACCTCGCCGGCCAGATCGAGCGGAGCGACAGGCCCTGGCGCGGAGCAACTCGTCCTTCCTCTATTGCGGCCGTTGACCGGTGCTGCTCCCATGGCTCTGGTGGTTGCACACCCCACCCACTAGCAGGCCGCAGCTCATCTACTTCTCCATGGACTCGCGCATGAGCGTCTCAGATACTAGCTAGGTACCAGATCCATTTTCCATTCAGGGGTGTTTCGATTTTTCAACGTACCGCTCACAAAATAAGCTGAGCCAACACCAGCCGAAAAGAATTGGACCTAGTTTCCTGTGGAGCTTATTTTCACAACCGTTTATTTGGACCGCTCAAGCTAGAGCAGTTTCTGCACAAGCTGCAGCTAAAAAGAACTGAGCCTTAGCCTCTCATCGATAAGCTTGGCGCCATGTTGACTGGATGGTGGGGCAAGTACTTCACCAAAGCAGGAATGGTGCTTCTTTGCCGATCCGTTCTCTCGGCCATGGTTATCTACCACCTTGCAGTTTTCATGCTCCCAACGTGGATCATCAGAAGAATCGACATAATAAAGTGCAACTTCCTTTGGATGAAGTCGGGGGCGGCTTCAGGATCATGCCCGCACTCTTTGGTTAATTGGAGCTCGGTTTGTGGACCAAAGGAGTTATGAGGGTTGGGTATTTTCAACATCGAGAAGTTTGGCAGGGCTATGAGACTACCGTGGCCTTGGTAGGGTATGACTCTCTCCTGTGATGCAGCTGACATGGAACTGTTCATAGCATCTACAAATATTTTCATTGGAGACGGTGCAAAGACATTATTTTGGCACGATCGTTGGATGCCCGGAGGCGCTCTGAAGCTACAATTTCCCAACCTTTTCGCTATTGCAACGAGGAAGTCTAGATCGGTCCAAAAGGAGCTCCAAGATAGGAATTGGGTGTGTTCTCTTTTCCACCTCTCAACGCCGGCACAAATCTCCCAGTTCATGGTGCTCTGGGCCGCACTCCACGAGGTACAACTTTGGCCTTGGAATATCGCTGTCAGTTCACCGGAGCCTTCCCGCCCTTTAGGACGACAAAGGTTTGGAGGCACACGCGGAGCCAAAGTGTCGTTTCTACGCTTGGTTATTGTTGCATGGAAAGATTTTGACAGCGGAGAATCTCGCTATTCGGAGATGGCCTCATGACCCAATTTACAAGCTTTGTAGGATCCATCCAGAAACCTCCTGTTGGATTGCAGCTTCTCCAAGTTGGTTAGGGATAAAATCTTCGAGTGGAACACCACAATTGGAGTGGCCCTCCTTCCTTGGGACACAACATCGACTCTGGTGTGACGGCATGATGACGGAGATCCCTAAAGGAAAGCGGAGGGAGGCAAGCGGAGCCCTCATATACACTATGTGGAGAATTTGGAAGGAGAGGAATAGGCGGGTATTCCACAATAAGGCGTTGCAACCGGACTTGGTGGCTCATCTAGTTTGGGAGGAGATCTCGCAGAGGGATTTTACCCACTCTCAGGACCCTGGAGACATCGCCGCGGCTTCGTAGAATACCTTGTTTTTAATCTTGTTGGGTTACTCTCTTTGCTCTGACAAAGACTTCTGTAATAAAACACTCTATTCCATCTAATCGGATGGCAAGATCGACTGCTTTATATAAAACTAAAAAAAAATCCAAGGCTGTATACATCTTTTGCATGTAGAGATAAAAGGTTCTATCCTTCATTACAAAAAAAACTAAAAAGCCCGAAGCGACGAGATTTGTGAACCATGGTGCGTGTGAACTCTTTTTAAACAGTGAAATCGAAATAAATACTTCAAAAAAGAGAGGCATAAATCATGTGTAGAAAATGTACGCATGTAAGCAATGTTAAATTTAAAACTAAAATGCAGAAATATGTAATTTGTATGGAAAATACGAAATGTTCAAGTAACAAAAGAAGGACTAGCTTGCAGAAACTCAATTTCAATCTTGGGTTCATATGCTCCCTTTACCTAGAAAACACATTAAAAAATGTGAATACAATTCCGAAAAATTATTTTGCAAGTAGATATCGACGTTATATGTGTGCACATAAAGTTTCCCGAAATATCAAAATTATATTTGTCAACATTTCGCGAAACTTTATATGTATTAGGCACGTATATTAAGGGTGGAGCAATCAAGCCCCCACAATGTCTAAGAGGGTGAGTAATTCTAAGAGGCACATATTACTCACCCTCTTAGTGAATAGAAAACACTATTATATATAGGCACATATATTAAGGGTGGAGCAAATCAAGGCCCCACAGCGTCCCACGTCCATAAGCATGTACTAGTAGCTACTTTTGATGGCAAATTTTAGTCAATAAAATCACAACATGTGGCCCGAAACTATAGTAATTTTTATGGTAATTTCCTCCAGTTGTTTTTGATAAGAAACTACCAATTAATAGTAAATCCTGAATGGTTCTACATAGTGGTAATTTTTTAATGGTCTGCTTTTTTCAACGATAATTTTTAACGATCCAAAAAGGATATTTTTTGGGAATAACTTATTACCATTTGTGGGTCGTTAGAAATTATCGTTGAAAAATGTACCATTAAAAAATTACCACTCTGTAGAACCATTCATAAATTACTATTGAATTGGTAGTTTCTTATCGAAAACTACTGGAGAAAATTACCATAAGAAAATCAATATAGTTTGATGCCACATATTGTGAGTTTATTGCTAAAATTTACCATCAAAAGTAGCTACGGGCTTATGGGACGTGGGACACTGTGGGGGCTTGATTTGCTCCAGTCTTAATATATGTGCCTATATATAATAGTGTTTTTTATTCACTAAGAGGGTGAGTAATTTTCTAGACCCTTAATATATGCCCCCACAGACAACTACTTTTCCGTAATTCTAAGTGGGTGAGTAATTTTCTAGCCATCATTCATCAACAACAAAACAGATTTGTTTGTGTTTTTATTCTTTAACACAAATTTCACCATTGATCACCTCTTTTATCCAGAGAAAATACTATTATTGTGTTCCTCTTTTATCCAGAGAAAATACTATTATTGTCTTCTGTAATAACTTCGGACAACAATACAACATTACACATCACGTATTCTCCGGCACAACTTTAACCCAACACATGCGTTGCATGGGCCGCGCTACATTTTCCTTGTTAAGTATAATAAAACGTATTAAGATTAAGAGGGCCAATATCACACATGCCCAGTAGGCCAAGAAAATATGTGTAAGGGTATCAATATATTCTCATGCGCTCTCACGGGAATCATCTTGACGCAGCTGCATGTGGCTCCTATGATCATGATTCACCTATATTAGATAACAGAGTCGGCCCATAGGGGGACAAAAAGGCGTTCACCTAGCTTGGGCTCTAGAAGCCCGGAGCCTAGCCTAAAAATTGTTTGGGTACATAGTACACTTCTATTTCTAGAATGATTTTAGAACATATAGACACATTAAGAGGCAACTTGCTGTGCTTTTACTCTGACTCCTTTTAACAATTTTATTTTAATATTTTTACATTTTTTTCTGATGGCCCAATTTCTCTCCGGCCTTCCCGAATATGCTGAACAACACCCATCCTTATAATTTTGTTCTATGCTTAATTATATAGATACATATGTATGTACCCATATATACAAGTAGCTATGGGTAGAAATAAAATTCAAGGTATATAGTTCGCTGGATCGTTAGAAATAAATAGTTTCGATGTCTCCACCGATAGTTCGAAGACCATGGATCTTCCAAATGTGCATATTTTTAGCATGCTATTGTATTGTCCTAATACTTCTCTTGCGAAATATAAATATTTTTAAAGTATTTTGTGTGTGACCAAGTGGCGAAGCTTGACAGAGATTGTTAAACGGCCCAAGAACACCAATCATGCTTTCAGTTTGAGTAATATTTTAAAATTTAGCATCAATAAATATTTAAATGAATTTGGGACTGGGGGGAGGGGAGAGGGCCATGCCCCCTACCTGCAAAAAATATGTATAGACCGACCCTGTTAGACAACCTGCGAACCGTGGAAGCAGGGATTTTGACCCAGCTATCCATCGCTGAGGAGGAAGGGCCGATGGCGCTTTGGCAGTGGATTTTTTGGGGTGGTGTCTTGTCCTAGTCGTAATTAATGTATAAACAGCTAATTGAAATGCAATACTTATATTTCTAATCCTCCAAACTAGCATCAAATAAAGTTGACTACATATTTGATCCCTCATTGCGCTGCATAGGAGAAAAAAAAGGCCCAACCCATGCGGTAAGCCATTGACATTTAAATAAAAACAATATATTACTCTAGAAAATTATGAAAATAGAAGAAACAAAGTAAAAAAAAATTCACAAATATTTCTCACAGTTAATCATTTTCTATGACAACAGATGGACAAACGCATGAAAGAAAAAGAAAATCAGAAAAGAAAAAACACAGTAATTTTTTTGTATTTAAAACTAAAATATAGAAGTACCTAATTTGTATGAAAAATATGAATGTTTAAGTGACAATATAAGGACTAGATTCTGGAAACTCACTTTTGATCTCAGTACATATGCCTCTTTAACCTAGAAAACCCTTTTATAATGTGAAAACAAGTCTAAAAAGGTATTTCGCGCATACATATAGACGTTCTATGTGCGCGGTATTTCGCGCGTATATATAGATATTCTATGTGCGCACGTAAAATTTTACTACAAATCGACCAACTTTATTCTCTGTGTAAAAGGACAAAAAAGATTCTTGGTGCAAACCGTTATTTAGCACTGAATTTTGTCTTTTCTTACATATAATATGTGTGCACACATAGGTTTCTACACATAATTTATGCCGAACACATAGGTTGTGAAGATGTTGGTTTTTCTTGAAAATGATTTGGTGCATACATAGGTTGTAAAGATATCCACCCGACTTTTATTTGTTCAAAGAAATATAAAATTTCATTTTTTTCCTATATGCTACGCCTTTTCGTACTTGTCTTGATTTTTTACAAATAAGTATCTAGATAATATATGTGTACGGGGATTACTTCAACTTTTCTAGAATTTAGCAACACCATTTTTTAACCAACCTACTCCAGGATTTCACTGGCTATTTTCTGTGCAAGCGACGTCTTTTGCTCAATTTAGGCCCAATTATTTTTGGCTTTTAGAAAGGTTTCTCGTAGAAGCTACCCTTCCTTAGCTTCTCCCAGAAGGCCGTCTTCCAAATTTGTTTAAACTTTCAATTTAGTACTAGAAACTAATAAATGTCTCCTGTTTATTTAGCACTGAATATTGTCATTTCTTATAGAGGCCATGGAAAGAGTCGGTTTTCCGTGAAAGGATTTGGTGTGCACATAGGTTGTGAAGATGTAAATTTATTTGTGCAAAGAAACACGAGTATTTTTTGTAGGTTACGTATGTTTGTACTTTTGAAAATTTGCACCCGTAAGTACATTATAAGATAATATATTATCTAGCATTTTTCTTAACGTATGCAAGGATTTTAGTCGCGTGCATTCCACGGGTTATCGTGGACAGCGTGAGAGGGCGCGCGGTTGATCGTCCGGAACCGGCGAAAGCAGTGGTGATCACACAAGTGCGGCCAGTGGGAGTCGAATCGGCTAGCTGGTCACCAGTGCCGCTCGTGCGTGCTATACGTACGTCAATTCGTCTACCAACCTCAGCTCATCCTCCTCCTGGTTTTGTCGGTTTTTGCTTGGCCCCAGGAATGTATGATGCGATAGCTCAGTCCGTTTTTCCTGCCTGGTCTGTCGCGTTTGCGTTTGAATTTTTCTTCCCTGGATCATCAGCTCGTTTTGGATTAGGTTGGGACCTGGAATAGAACTCCCTTTCTTTTCCTTTTTCCCACTGGGAATCGGTTCAAGATTTCGCGCCAGGTGTTCGGGTCAACCCATCATTTGGTTCCTCTCTAGTATGCAGCTGGCCCCCAAATTCCCAATGGAGCTTACTTAAACTTAATCTGCGCCGGCGGCTTACCTTGCAACCGCCTGCTGGTTGGATTAGTTCGGGCTGATGCAAGCTGCCGAATTATTGAGCCCATATATATTTAGCTCATCGGATCAGGAAGCGCTACTTGTTGGCGAATAGCGAACCAGATGGAGCTAATCTTAATCATGGTGCATTGGTTGTGGATTTGATTTGATTACACATAGGAGTATCCTCTAGCACTTTCCGAAAGCAGGATGGCCCTCGCAAATGCAAGGGCTTTAGCATTGTGATCTATGGCGGCAAAAATAAACTAAGATCTAATTCTCCGAGACAAACAATCCCATGAGAACAATGTGAGAATGAAATTACACAATGTGTTTGTCATTCTTTTGAAGAAAAATGGATTAAGGTGTATCTGTTATACGGAATCTACATCCGGTTTGAATAAATCTGATGGATAAGGATATCTGATTCCGAACTTTACACAGGATACGGTATATGCTATTGTATGCCAAATAGCACCCGGATACCGTATCTGAAAGGGCGTCATCTTTAGCATTGTGATCTATGACGGAAGAAAGACCTAAGATCTGATTTTCAGAGACAAACAATTCCACAAGAACAATGCGAGAATTGAAATTCCACGGTGCGATTATTCATTCTTTTGAAGAAAACTGGATTAAGGTGTATCTATTTTACGGATTCTACCGATTTGAATAAATCTGATGGATACGGATATCTGATTCCGAACTTGACACCGGATACGGTATAGGATATGGTATGCCAAATAGCGCCTGCATACTCATATGCGAAAATTATTTGGGATTATCCGACGTGTTTTAACCGAATAATCTGATTTAGATGTGAAACATGCATCAAAGCTAATAGAGCATATGTAGTAGTTAGTGAGTTACCCAATTCGTCCATTAAACAATAGCTCATGTATATAGTCACTCTATGGAATATAAAGTGTTTTCTTGAACTTGCCTTATCGATTATTTTTGGTAGTATGGTTTGCGGAGATACTTATACATGTACATATACCCCGAGTCCACTCTGTTTCCATTTAGAATCCATGGTCTCATATTTCTAGATTCAAATCCATAACTGTTCATTATCCAACCTGCCCTGATTTCGTCGTGAAAACATGATATAGGATATGGCTATAGCAAAATCCGATCCGATCTGTTTACATCCCTAGTGTTGAGGATACATAACAAAATATATTATCGATCAATTATCTTGACGACAATGTCTATTTCAGTATTGATATCTTCCTAGTTTATCATTGTCTCCATGTGCGATCACATGCTTAATTACTAACCATCCAGCCTCCACCTCGATGGACATATTGCATCGGACATCTTCCCTTCCGTCCGACACAAATTGTACTCACCAGCTATGGATGACTATGCCGAAATGCAACTACAATATCCAAACATTATTCACTTCCAACTCTAACTCGTAAGGTCATAGTGATTAGGTAATTCAGCTGAAAGACCTCCCTCAGGTCAACTCAGGAAGGAGCGGCAGCGGCGGCGCGCCGCCGACATGGTCTGGAGGTTGAAGATGAAGGACTTCTCAAGAATCGCGTTGTAATTTTTGTTTTTCTTAAGTTGCTTTGTATTGTTTGATGTTTCTTTTAATACCAGTGTCCTATTCGCAAAAAAAAAAAAGAAAAAGGTCATCGTATGTTTCTCCATATAAATCCACCGAATCTTGATGGAATGCTCTGTGGACCAATGAATGTTATCAAGCGAGAAACCCTATGCAATCCCTATGCATACTCCAAACTTGTAGGGTGAATCAACATTCAGAAAAAAAAATGGAGGGAGGCCTTCTCCAATCGTGTGCACACCGCCTCAAACATAGCACTGTGGCCCAGACTCTAAAGAATAGACCACGGTCGGAGCCGGTGAGAAAATCGAATAATAACCTAGAAAGGAGATGCATGTTTAACAATAAAAATAATGTTATTTCTACGTATCCACAGTAACCATAATAAGACGGCTGCTTCCACCCTTATGAGGACTTTATTCTTGCGATCTATACCTGGCAACCAGCTGTCAAAAAATATTTGCAGCATTACGAAGTGGAAGAAGTTCAAAACCACTTAAATCATTGATCATATAGAACGCACAAATTTACCTTGAAACGGACGCGTATTGTAATCTCGAGTTTTTCTTGCACGCCCCCAATTAATAATCTCAATGTACAAAAAAAAAATTGTATCTCAAAACTAGGTTACTATGTTGAGAGATCATATCAGTTGCTCGTACGTGGATGCATGTTATGTAATTGATGATTGTCGTCTCAGCTTAACTAGCCCTATTCAGTCTGTTGCATTACATAATCATTCTCGCACACACACGCCGTCTGCTCGTCTCCATCGTCACGGTGATGTATTTTGCATACTGAAGTTGTTCCATGACCATGGGATATGACATGCATGGCTATCTTAACGTATAATTGACACGAAAGCGAAGTCAAACGTCGTACGCGATTGGTTCCATATAACTCCATCGGCGTACATTGAACAGTTTTGGTATCGATCGACTGATCCACGTGTGTGCATATATAGCGAGATCAATCAAAGATGGCAACGGCCACAAAACGTGCTCTAATGTACGTAGCGTGGTGGCGGGTCTTTTCGATCCCAAATGCTGACATTACAAGCTAAAACATGAATTCAGACTGTTTTCTTGCCGTTCGAGCTAAAGATGGTACACAACATCATCACGATTAAACAGTCCAAGACACGAATCCCTTTACCAACCCTTGAATCTTTCGTCCCGCGGCGTACCTACACATTTCTTTTTTTTCTTTTTTGTTTCTCTTGATGGATGCTTCATAATAATTTTCAGTTGTATAAATTTGCCGAAAGTCTCGGCCCTCTAGATTTCACACTGTAGTGTTTAAATTTCCGCTCTTTCCTCTTGGAAAAGAATATCAAAATTGCAGTGTCAAAAGTGTCCAATTTCATTTGCATAATAGTGCAACTTGTTTTCTTCTTTAAGATACACATTAAAGTCAAGGTCGAGATGATGATGGTTGGATGTTCTATTTCCAAAGAAATATATGCTAGCTGGATGTGGATCAAAATGCTTTCAAAGTCACTGGCATTTTGATATAAAAAATCAGGAAACATATGGATAGCCAATCCAATTTTTGTGTTTTTCTTTTGGCGAAATAGTCTGTTGATGGTTTACCTTAATACATGGTGCTTCTGCGGTTGGTAGGTACAGGAACACGTCAATTACGACTGAATTTCTTTGAAAACCAAAATGTAAATTAGGTTCTTCAATGAACTTTTAAAGAGATATGGATCCATCAGAGCATTGGTGGCTTGCATGTTTCCGTCGTCCATCCAATATTCAACGTTCGGATTCTACGTAAGGACGTCGCCGAACACCAACTACCCTGCACAAAATACCAGAGATAGCATTCGTTTTTATTTTATCTCTGCATTCGTTTTTTAGATAGGGAAGACCAGAGCTAACATCAGTTGACTAAGCTACAACGACACAATCATCATCTTAGTAATACGGTCATACGGATACCGCAAACTGTACCCCTAATACACGCCCGTACTGCCTTCCACGCTTCCTCTACTAGTTATTTACTCCAAATGATTATGCAGTGTATAAGAGTCTGAAGTCTCAACACAATGCAGCGCATAATGCACTATAGAAATCAAGCTATAAAAGCCGTAGACTTGTAGTAGTATATATCTTTATTTTTTTTCTATCTTAATTGAATGAACAAGAAGTACCCTGGGCTTTAAAACTCATTTAAAAATCAACAAAAAGAAAAGACCACCGCGAGATTGCTCCCCACCCACGGTGAGACAAGGGCAATCCCATCCACTATCGCCGCCTCCTCCCCCGCACCATGCCAGAAGGACGCTGCCAGGAAAATCCCGCGTGGTTGTGGCAATGCAGTTTCGCGAGGTGACGTCAGAGGTGGTGGGCAGTGGACTTTAGCGGTCCTCGACGCACGGCTAGGCTTTGTCCTGGTGTACGACTGCAGGGTCAGACGAGTGGTGGCGGCGAACCTTGGTTGTCCTCCCGCAAGCCGGTCGATGGTAGTGGCAAGCTCGCGATCCAGTTGGCTGCAAGTCTAGGGAGGTGTGATTGCCGGTGAAAATTGGGCTTCGACTTCGGGTTGCTCTGGGGAAAATCCTAGTTTTTTTGTTTCCCGGATCGGACGATGGCGGTGTTGTTGGCACATCGTCTTGGAAAAGGTGCTTGCTAGAGACGTTAGGAGGTGGAGCAGCATGTCATCTTATGTGTCGACAATAGCGTGTCTCGACGACATGTCGCAACAGGGTCTCGACAATGGTCTTGTGTTAATGGACGAACGCAAGGCGGTGGCGTTACATGTCATTGTGGGAGCATCATCACGGACCTGGCAATGCCAATGTGTTCGATCCCTCCGAAAGATGGGTTTGGTAAAGACGGCGTTGAGGACTTGTAGACGTGCGCATGCGGTGCGAGCTGAACGAGCTGAACTGAGAAGTGTATTTATTCCTTCTTATGGCATCAATTTTTTGCAGGTTATCGGGCGAACTGCGCATTGAATTCAGCAATGGGCCTACCTTCTCCCAGTGGATCAGCGGGAGAGTATGGTTACTGGATGCAACCTTCTACTAATGGTTACACATGACTGTAATTTCCACGCTACTGGGTGGCGTCATATTAATAGGCTTCAGAATGGATAGATTTATGTTGGTTCTCATTTTTAGATGGTTGATACATGTCTCAACCCTCTCTGATTCGTGAATTGTAAACTTTTTGAATCTTTAAAACTATGAAATAAATAAATAAGGATGTGTGCATCGATTGATGCAGAGGTGGGACCGCCCCATTTCGAAAAAAAAAAGAAAAAAATTCCTTCTTCTTCTGAAACTGTTGGGAGGGGATTTCTGCGGCCATTTCAAAAGAAGAGTTGAGAAACTCAGTGGACTGTCGTTAGCCCATTGCCTGCCTTATGAAACGAACGGGATGATGAAACAGAAAAGTGAGAGAAAAGCCCGTGTCATTTTCTCCAGCACATTTCCCCCACTAGTTTTGCGCGAGCCCAAACCTGCCAGTACTTAAGCCGCTGCTGCTACTCACTTTTGTAAATTATTGCCGTCGCGGGCGCCTCCCCCAACAGATTCCGATACCATCCGTCGCGAGCGCGCGTGGGCGGCGAGCATTGGGCTACTTCTACCGCGGAGCTGCGCTGGGGAAGACGCTGCGATAGGCGGCGCGCCTCGCGATGAGGGGCGGCGCCTCGGCGCGATGGGGCTCCGCGTCCGCGGGGACGACGCCGCGGTCGCTGAGCACGGGCTCGTCGCCGCGCGCGTCGGAGCCGGGCTCCGAGGACGGGGAGGAGCTGGTGGAGGTGACGCTGGACCTGCAGGACGACGACACCATCGTGCTGCGCAGCGTCGAGCCGGCCGCGGCGCAGGCGGGCCTGGGCGCGCTGAGGCTGCCGGCGCCGGCACGGCAGTCTAGCGAGCTCGTGGACGGCGGCGCGTCGGCGTCGTCCTCGCGGTCGCCGTCGATCCGCCGCACGTCGTCGTACCGGCTGCTGCAGTTCTCGCAGGAGCTCAAGGCGGAGGCGCTGGCCCGCGCGCGCCAGTTCTCGCAGGACCTCACCAAGCGCTTCAGCCGCAGCCACAGCCGCGACGAGAGCCACTACCACCAGCAGCCGCCGGTTCCGTCGTCGTCCGGCTCCGGCATCGAGTCCGCGCTCGCCGCACGCGCCGAGCGCCGGCAGCGCGCGCAGCTCGACCGCACGCGCTCCGGCGCGCACAGGGCGCTCCGAGGACTCCGCTTCATCAGCGGCAACAAGGCCAGCAACGCGTGGCGGGACGTGCAGGCCAACTTCGACCGCCTCGCACGCGACGGCTACCTCTCCCGCTCCGACTTCGCGGAATGCATAGGTACCGCTCCGATCGACTGCCATTTCGTTCCGCCGATGCACAGTGCCATTTTTGCTCTGTTCGAAACTCTGGTTCAAACATTCGCGAGAAAAAAACGTGTGCAGGGATGACGGAGTCCAAGGAGTTCGCCCTGGAGCTGTTCGACACATTGAGCCGCCGCCGGCGGATGAAGCTCGACACGATCAACAAGGAGGAGCTGCGAGAGATCTGGCAGCAGATCACCGACAACAGCTTCGACTCGCGCCTCCAAATCTTCTTCGATATGTACTAATCAGCTAGCTCTGTTATTCGTCATTACCGTTAGCTTCAGCCCGCCTGTACATACACAGTTTCGTCACAACATTTCGCCTTGCTTTGGACCAGGGTGGATAAGAACGCGGACGGCCGGATCGGGGAGGCGGAGGTGAAAGAGGTGAGCAACACTCCATGTCCATGACTACGCTATGCTCGGTGGTCCTGCAGTACTACGATTTTTTTCCATTTCTTCTCACACAGCTTGCTATCCGAGGATATCGAATCAGATTATTTAGGCTCCAAGTCGAGGGCTAGTGTTTTCTAAGCTACTTGCCCGATCGAGCTGTCCATGTCCTCGCCTCCAGCCGTATCGAAATTCTGTTGAGGAGTACCAAATTTAATTATCACTTCTTCTTGATTCTGTGCTCAGAGAGAAGGACAATTCTTGATTAACTAATTAACCAGTTATAACCCGACAAGCCAGGAGGGGGTTTAGTCTAGTTTAGTTTAGAGGAAGAGAAACCTAGCCACCTAGGGGAGTATTTTACGTACAAAATAATTCTCATGTATTTTACGTACAAAATAATTCTTTCCAAAAAACTGTCCTTAGCGTCGACTTAAAAAATAGTTATTTCTCCATCATCCCAATAATAAGGAAACTTATAAAAAAATACTCTGAGGCCAGAGAAAATATATCTATTCATGAAATCTAGGCTTGCAATAACGAATCGTGCACTATAAAGTTTTACAAACATGTCTAGATCTAGCTAAATGGGGGTGTACATTACTTAATTCCTCATGGACAGCTCCGAAGCTAGGGAAAAATCCATTTATTTATGGCGTTTGCAATAACAAATCGGCACTATGAAGTTTCTAAAAACAAATGCTTAGTTGCGAAAATTGTATACACTAAACTAGTTTAGAACAAAGGGCCATGCATTTGTATTTCACAGTCGACCCAAGAATCATTTAACGGAATAGTTTATTTAACGGAATAGTTTATTTTTTATATTCTTAACGGAATAGTTTATTTTGTCGACCCAACAAAGGGCCATGCATGTGTTGCTAAAATTGGGTAACTTCATGTCTTCTAAGGGTGGTGAAAAAATCATCCTCTGATAACAATTATACGTTCAGAACGTAGACCACATATGATGCTTGGCCTAGCGGCAAACAGCATTTCCGTGTAGCAGCAGGTCATGGGATCGAAACCCAGCCCAGCCGCGCGCAGTAATTTTTATTATTTCAGCGGAACTGACAGGTGGGGCCGCATTAAGATGGCCGCAGAGCTCACTTGCGCAAGTTAATAATATGAAGGATCTTTTTGCAAAATCTATAACGCCACATGTCATCTTTTGATTAACTGAGGACCAAATCTTCACATAGTAGACAAGTTGTAGGACTACATTTTCACGTTCTGCAAGTAGTAGGACTAAACCTTCACATGATGTACAAGTTGTAGGACTATAGGTGTAATTAGCTCAGGGGAGTAAGTAACAACCATCTGCTGCTGACATCTAATCGGAGTCGGTGAGCTGAACCGGCGGGGAAAAGCTTCCCCGGTTTCACCAACTCGGCAAAATCCTACCTGCCAGCAGTTCCTCGTGACGCTCGTTTTCCCTAGCCCTTGAGGCAAAAGGCAGAGCTTTCTTCTAGAACTACTAAACCTTGTGGCGAAGAGAAAGTCTGCTACGCAGTAGGTGAGGGGCATTTCCGCCATGTCCAGCTGATGTTTTCTGATCCTATCAAAACCATGCGCTGAACGAAAGCCTGAAAGGTGTGGCTATACTGGTATAGCTTTTGGATCGTGGCGCGTACAGGGTGCCTTTCACTCATGTCATCGCCGTGTTAAAGGAGTTCCAGTCACGCAGGGTTCTTTTTTTCCTCGATACAAGATGTTTTGGTCAGTCCTAAATATAAAACCTTTTGGCAGTTCAGATTAAACTGCCAAGACGTCTTATATTTACCAACGGAGGGAGTATTAGTTCCATGTTTGCTTTCCTGCTACCGTGTAAAAGACGTTGGAAAATGTTACATCATGCTGAATTAGTTTCATGTTTGCTTTTCTGTCAGGCTTTTTTTTTTCGTTTGGAAAATGTTACATCATGCTGAATTAGTAAGTTTCAATGTCTGCTTTTCTAATACTGCTCCACAGATTATCATGCTAAGCGCGTCCGCAAACAAGCTGTCGAGGCTTAAGGAGCAGGCGGAGGAGTACGCCGCGCTGATCATGGAGGAGCTTGACCCCGAAGAGCTGGGCTACATTGAGGTAAGCTCGTTGCTTTAAGTTCAGTTCGTGCTACGCCTGTCAGTGACCACCTCTTCCATGCCGGCCGGATTAAAATATGAAAATAGTCAAAATACCACTGATGTTTTCGTACGGAGAAGAAATACTAGTACTAGTACTACGAAAACAGGTGGCTGGACAAATTAAGCTGCTAACACTCCTTCAGCATGAGGGACGGCTGCAATTCTAATTTGACAACGATAGAGTGCTGTGCATATCTCAAACCGATATCAACAGCAATGAACTCATGCTCTATATTATGCGTGGCAACCTTCCTTGTTTACTTTAACCAAGGAGACCAGCTGCATTTTAGGTGTAATGGTTGACCTGGGTTGTCTGTCTTGGCAAGGCACTCAAGTTGTACCAGCAAGGAGTATACTATAGCAGTACCAGTATCATCAGTTTTATTTTATTTATCTCACACGCATTGCTAGGTGATGGGTCATGCGTGCTGGGTGCACACCTCGACCGGCCAGATAGCCTACCTCTGAACCTGGCACTTGGCATCACGATCGCTGTAAAATTTACTGGTCACATTGAAGGGCCCCAACCACTGCCTGCAGCGAAATGCGCCATTGAAATCAATGGACTGAAGCTGGACATGGTATCCGATGGACAGTACTTCCCCATCATCATTTATATGAAGTTGGTGCGCAGCTGTGGACCAGCTAACCAGCATCAAGCCATCAACTTCTGTCTTGCCTCGTCCCCCCTGCCTAGTTCAATGCTACCCTTGCCGCCCACACCTCGTTGCCACACAACTTCAGTTAGGTTCCATGATTCTTCAGTTGTGCATCATTCTTCAGTTGCAAGGCTATGCGAGCTGTTGCTGGTTTAACTAATTAATCCCAGCCAAGGTTTACATTGCTATGGCCGTATGGGAGTGTTTAGCAGGGCCATGCACCCAATGTCGATTGTACTGCCTATTATATGTCAATATGTGTCATGTCAGGCCACATTTGTCCTACACCAGATTCAGGTCGATTGGTGCGTGGACATTCCACAAATTAAAGCTTAGAAAGCAGTCATATGAGCTGCCTGCGCCACCAGAGGGTTCATATTATTCACCTTCCTTATCTAAAAAAAAACAGCTGCCTTGTATTTTCCCTAAGGGTGCTTTGATTCATAGGATAGGAAAATTATTGGAATATGAAAAATATAGAATTGGGATACCCTGTCTAATTGAATCCTATGGGAAGTTGAATTCTCTTTGATTGTAGTGAAGAAATTTTTCATGAGGTCTGACCTAATGCTATTTTCGTTTGAAATTTATATCCTATGGGATATGATCCCATGAATCTAACAGTTTGTGCAGGAAATTTCCATGGGATCTCAGCTACAAAAAAATTGTGAAAATTCCATGAAGCAAAGTAGCCATAAGTAATTCTACAAATAAGTACTCCCTCCTTCCTACGAAACTTGTCAAAGATTTGTCTAAAATTGGATGTATCTACTACTAGATAGTGTCTAGATACATCCAAATTTTGACAAATCTAAGACAAATTTTGTGAGACGGAGGGAGTACATTTTGTTCACAGGCTATTATTGCATCAACTAATGGCATTTACTTCTCAATTGATTCAATGGCTATAATTTTCGTGGCTTCTGAAAACTACACTGCTTGTTGTTATTTCAGCTGTGGCAATTGGAGACGCTTCTTTTGCAGAAAGACACGTACGTGAACTACAGCCAGGCTTTAAGTTACACAAGCCAGGCACTGAGCCAGAACCTGGCATTAAGGAAGAAGGGCTCAATCCGCAAAATAAGCTACACATTGACCTACTACATGGAGGACAACTGGAGACGCTTATGGGTGCTTGCATTATGGATTGGAATAATGGCTGGACTCTTCACCTGGAAGTTCATACAGTATCGTGAGCGCTACGTCTTCAATGTGATGGGCTACTGCGTCACAACCGCAAAAGGCGCTGCTGAAACCTTGAAGCTGAATATGGCAATCATCCTCCTGCCAGTATGCCGCAACACTATCACTTGGCTGCGAAATACAAGGGCTGCACGTGTATTGCCGTTTGATGACAGTATCAACTTCCACAAGGTTAGCCATGTCATGTTCCTCTCTTCTGACCATAACTTAGACTTTCATTGTACAGTCTTCATACAAGTAAGATCAGCGAATCTAATGGCACTGAACAATATTAGTGCATACTTGCATCATCTGTAGTCAGTTTACCTGTGACTTTTTTGTAAGGGGGGCAAAAGATTTGCCGCCATTCATTAAATAAGTAGGAGAGTCTTGACAAGACAACATAAAGCGAGAAAACCAAGTTCCTAAAAGATTACTCTCCCGTTATTACAAAACTCAAATGCTTCGCACCTGCGGCAATCCAAAGCTCACTACTAGGAAAAGGCCTAGCCGTAAGATGGGTGTTAGTGGCGCACCAGGAGGGCAGTGCGCCACTACTACTTAGCAGTGGCGCACCGGAAAGTGGTGGGCCACTATTAAAAATGTACTAGTGGCGCACCTCTTCTGTGGTGCGCCACCACTAAGTTTGACCATGGGTTTGACCCAGCCTTATACATAGCAATGGCGCACCATGTAGAGGTGCGCCACAGCCTATTTTATGTAGCAGTGGCGCACCTCTACATGGTGCGCCATTGCTATGTAAAGGGATGATGGAAATGTTTAGGCATCACTTAGTAGTGGCGCACCATGCTTGGTGCGCCACCGCTAAGTGGTGCCTAAACATTTCCCCCCCCCCCGGATCGCAATCGCCTTTTCGGGTTTGGAAAAAATAAAAGAAATAGATAGAAATTTCAAAAAATAAAATCCTTCGAGATGCCCATGTAATATGTCATCTAGGTTTAGTGAAATTTTAAAAAAATTAATTTTGATATATTATGCAAAATGGCGTCATCTTTCGGTAAAACGGGTTTTACGGTTGCATACGACCTCCGATGAAAAACTTTTTTATATCAAAATCTATCTACGCGAAATTTCCTATTCGAATTCAACTGCCTACGGCCGTTTGGACAAAAAATGGATTCGTCAATTGGAAAACAGAAACAGGACTTTTTTCAGGTTTTAGATTTTGATGAAAAAATTTCAAAAAATAGAAAAAAAGTAGCGGTGGCGCACCCATGCCTTGGTGCGCCACTGCTAAGCTTCCCGCCCACGAATTTCAAAATGGGAGGAGCCGGCCACTTAACCCCCTCCTCCCTCCTCCCTCCTCCCTCCTCCCTCCTCCTCCACATATTCTCCTCTCCTCCTCCTGCTCTCCTCCTCTCCTCTCCTCCTTTCACTCCGGCGACCTCCTCCTCTCCTCTCCTCCTTTCACTCCGGCGACCTCCTCCTCTCCTCTCCTCCTTTCACTCCGGCGACCTCCTCCACTATGTCGAGCTCCGGTGACCTAACTTTCCGGCGAGCTCCTCCACTATGGTGACCTCCGGTGACCTTACTCTCCGACGACCCTCCGGCGACCCTCTAGCCTCCATTACCTATGGCCTTCGTCCTCTTGTTCATCCTCTCCTACATCTCCTCACCTCTCTTCACCTCTCCTACGTCCCTCATCCATCATCACCGGCGGCTAGGCTAAGAAAAATGAGAATGAACATTGCACAAATAATTCTAGCAACAAAAACGAGAAAAAATAACGAGCCAAAAAAATCGAAAAAAAATGTGCCAGATCCAGATCCAGATCCAGATCCAGATCCAGATCTAGAAATTTCAAATTTTAGTAGTGGCGCACCTTTTTTCTATCCAGTGGCGCACCTCAGACGTTTAGGAGTGGCGCACCATGAAGCTAGTAGTGGCGCACTACATGGTGCGCCACTGCTAAGCCAAATAGCAATGGCGCACCACTAGTGCGCCACTACTAAAAGTTAGCAGTGGCGTGATAGCAGTGGCGCACCACTAGTGCGCCACTGATGGGTAAAAGTGGTGCGCCACTGATTGCCCTTTTCCTAGTAGTGGCTTGGCCTCGTCCTTGATGATTTGAAGTAGGATGGTTGGGGGCGTGGACTTGTTTAAGACTCTTGCATTTCGCTCCTTCCATATAGTCCAAGTCACAAGCATTTCTGGTACTAAAACCACGAAAAGAATTTTGGAATGGAGGGAGTATTAGATTTAGGTGTATCGAGTTACTTAACTGTATCTTAGAGAGGCCACTGAAGCCATCCACATTTCAGACAAAAATAGCCATGGTAGATATGATACATCATATGAATTATTGTTGCCAGTTTGGCCAGCTCATTTATATCGAGGACTTATGTTTTTTTCGTAACGGCAGACTATTGCAGCAGCAATTGTGGTTGGTGTAATTCTCCATGCAGGGAACCACATTGTATGCGATTTTCCACGGCTTATACATTCATCAGATGAGATGTATGCTCCCTTGGCCCAGTATTTTGGAGAAACAAAGCCCACATATTTTACATTATTCAAAGGAGCAGAGGGTGTCACTGGGTTAATCATGGTTGTGTGCATGATAATTGCTTTTACGTTAGCAACTCGGTGGTTCCGTCGTAACCTGGTTAAGCTTCCAAAACCATTCGACAAACTGACTGGTTTCAATGCCTTTTGGTACTCTCATCATCTATTCGCCATTGTGTACGTGGCTCTCATTGTTCATGGCCAATGTGTGTACCTTATTCGTGTCTGGTACAGAAAAACGGTAAGACATTCATGTATCTGTCTTTCAACTTTGTTGTAGAAACAAGGGGGTTCCTAATACTTTTATCTTTTTCTTTTGATGCAGACATGGATGTATCTTGCAGTGCCTGTGTGCTTGTATGCAGGGGAGAGGATTCTAAGGTTCTTCAGATCTGGCAGTTGTTCTGTCCGCCTCTTGAAGGTCTGTCAAAATTCATAAGAAATTTTAGCATTGATTCTTTGTGCCCTGTACTAATCCAGTACCATTTATCTTCAGGTGGCCATTTATCCTGGTAACGTTTTGTCGCTGCAAATGTCCAAACCTCCCACGTTTCGTTACAAGAGCGGCCAATACATGTTTGTTCAGTGTCCAGCAGTGTCACCCTTTGAATGGTATAGTGATACTTGTGTCTCAATCATTGCTGAATTGTGTGTGCTAGATGCAACTTCTAGGATAGATAATACGGAAATTCTTCTACATTTCATATTTAGAAAAGGTCAACTTGCTGCATTACTTTGAACTTTGTACACTTTATCTCTTTCAGGCATCCCTTCTCAATTACTTCAGCACCTGGGGATGACTATCTCAGCATTCATGTTCGACAACTTGGTGACTGGACACGAGAGCTGAAGAGAGTATTCTCCGCAGCTTGTGAGCCACCAGCGAGTGGAAAAAGTGGCCTTCTTAGAGCAGATGACACAACTAAGAAAACGTATGAAGACCATCTATGTTTAGCAATTACCTTTGTGCTCTATGTTCATTTCACAAATTTTAATACTCTTTTGGCAATGCAGCTTGCCCAAGCTTTGTATCGACGGGCCTTATGGTTCTCCTGCTCAGGACTATGGCAAGTACGATGTTTTACTACTTGTTGGATTAGGAATTGGTGCTACGCCCTTTATAAGCATACTGAAGGATCTGCTCAACAATATTATCAAAATGGAGGAAGAGGAGGTTTGTTATATTAATCCCATATCTTCAGTCATCATCTTCCTAATCGCATTAGTAAAGTAAAGGATCATTAATATTTTCTTTGTACAGATACTCTTATTATCCACTCACAAGTATAATTGCAGGGTGCTTCAACGGACCTTTATCCACCAACTGGCCGGAATAAGCCACATGTTGATCTGAACACACTTATGAGAGTTGCCACGAGACCAAAGAAGGTCTTAAAGACCACAAATGCTTACTTTTATTGGGTAACACGTGAGCAAGGCTCTTTTGATTGGTTCAAGGGAGTCATGAATGAGATTGCTGAGTTGGATCAAAGGGTAAAATACATCAAATAACTTTTAATTTAGTTAACGGTGCAATTTGGTTATTTTCAGAAATTTGCATTGATTTTCATTGTGAGGTTGTACTTACAAGTTACAATTACTTTGGTCATGCTAGAATATCATTGAGATGCACAACTACCTCACAAGCGTCTACGAGGAAGGGGATGCTCGGTCAGCGCTCATCACAATGCTTCAATCTCTGAACCATGCCAAGAATGGCGTTGATATTGTCTCTGGAACTAAAGTAAGCGGCAATAAGACTATTAACAGCTTCACTAAAGCTGTAACATCAACACATGCAGCTACTAATTCCATTAAATTATCAATGAACTCATTTTGCAGGTTCGGACACATTTTGCAAGACCAAATTGGAAAAAGGTCCTAGCTAAAATTGCCTCCAAGCATCCATATGCCAAGATAGGTTAGTATACCTAACTAAACCTTGTTTTATTTGTTGAAATCATGGAATCAAGGACATACATGCTAACAAGAACTTTTATCTAACATTATCAAAGTTCTGATGTATATCTATGCGAGAGTTATTACTTTTTTTAAAATTACCAAAGGGGATTTACCCCCAGCTTCATTAATGAAATTTAGAATGTCTACATGGCGAGAGTTATTATTTGCTCCACGGTAGCACAGACATATGAAAACTTTCAGGGGGTGTATATATAGGAAGTAAGAAAGTACAAAACTTAAAATTTCAGATCAGCGTTTGCATGCATGACTAAAACTGCAAAGAAGACCGCACTTTGGGCTTAGCCTAGGATCTTGTTTCGCTTGGTTTTGTACTTCCTCCGATCCATAATAAGTGTCAGGGTTTTAGTTCAAACCCAGACACTTATTATGGATCCGAGGGAGTAGGTTAGATCTATTTTGGTTTCTTTACTAGGCTAGCTTTGCAGTTTCGTTTTGTTCTGTTTTGTTCCCTCCTTTGTAAGTTTTGGCACCTTCTCCGTATTCCTCTTCTAATAAGAAATGATGCACATTTCGATACGTGTTCAGAAAAGGCTTGGCCTTACTTAGTAGCACCAAGTTCTATATAGTTAAGTGAAGTCTATAACTGTTTCGGTTTGCATGCAGGTGTATTCTACTGCGGAACTCCAGTCCTGGCACAAGAGCTTGGCAAGCTTTGCCACGAATTCAATGGGAAATGCACCACAAAATTCGACTTCCACAAGGAGCATTTCTGAATTGCAAACAAGAATAGATTATGCTACTTGTACAGCAGTTTTGTCCTCGTATATTCTTCTCTATAAAGGACATGAGAGACCAAGGCGGAGAAGCAACTCCCTACACTTCTTGCTGGACAGTATACTCCCAACTCCCAAATGAGGGTGCTTGTGTAGAACTACATGTGTCGTTCGTCGTGGCTTTTGCAGAACGGACCCCGGTGGATCTGCAGGGAGGTTCCTCCCGGCAGGTCTCCAATGTACAGAGACCACCTGAAGAAGACCTTGAGCTTCTCCTGAATTTAGTTTGGAATACAGGATGGTATACTAGCAGAAAACCAAAACTGATCATGGGTGCATATGCACCCTATATGTATAACACATATTTCAAAAAGTAAAAAATTAGGAACAAAAATTTAGCATGTAGAGGGACACGTTCTATGAGTACACGTAAAGTTTCACGTAAAACCGACAATTTTTGTACCCTATGTAAAAAAGACAAATAATGTCTCGAGAAATAGACTATTTTAACACCAAAAATTTGTCTTTTTAGTACAAGACACAAAACATATCGGTTTTTTCTGAAACAACTTTGTGAATATGTAACATGTCAAGATATACACGAGGCATTTTTGTTTGTATTTTTTGACATTTAGAAATATATTTAATATGCATTTCAAATAAAGGGTGCATATGCACCCAGGTGTAGAAACACCTTGTCCGGTATACTAGGACATAGGAAGATGACCAAGAGCCACAAAGGCCAGATAACTGTATATGTTTCTCATGCAGCATTACGTACAGTAAATGACACAAAAGTGAAAGAGCAAAGGTATACTCGATTTGAGTGTTCGTGATTTGTGAGTATAGATTCATCGGTACTGATTGGTTCAAGGCTAGGTGTACCATCCGCATTCAGGTCTGTGCTACCGTTGCCAGTTGCATCACTTGTGTGATTGTATCCGAGTCAGTGAGTTTTTTTTTCGATAAAGGAAATATATTAATATCAAGAGATACCAATTACATCCGGCCTCTGCAACAACGCACCACCCTAATGGCGCTACGGATACACACAGCCATAAAAAAGGAAAAGAAAACTAAGAAACAAAAGTCTCACTACAGTATCTCGGGACTAACAACAGTAATACATCCACCGCCATGACAACACCTGAATTACAGACTCTCCAAAAAAACGACACCTCCAAGAAGGAAACAATGCTCAAACACCGTCGTCGCCCGATCAAAGATCTTAGGTTTTCACCCTGAAGATAGTCCCCGCTCTCAAAACAATGCCTCCACCAAGATCATTGCCAGGCACAACCAGTTAAGGCCAGACCTTGGGTTTTCACCCTGAAAGGTAGGACTCTGCACTTCACCTGTGTTGTCGCCCCCACTTTCATACCGCTGCTGTGAAGCCCGGAACACTAAGCAAGCCCCTCAACAGCGCGGAGACTTGAACCTCCTTTAGCTAGTCCTCCCCTCCGGCCTTCATGAAATTCTCTTCTTCCGACTTTCATCATGGATCCATAGTCACTTGATGTCAACACAGAAAAAGAGCTTCGCGCCGCACCCTCCAGAACCAAACGGTCGGAATAAACGCATGGGTGTGCACGACCGAATACCTCCGATCCAGCAAACTTCAGGCAAAGCACTGTTACATTCGCCGGCGGAGCCTTCCGGAACACAACCCACCGGCCAGATCACGAGTCCAGACCTCCGGTAGGTCCTCCTCTTCACGCAAGAGAGGCCCTATGACCACCGCCTTTATTCAGGTCGGACCCCCACGTCGGCGACCATCCCGGGCTGGCCAATCCAACCTTCCACCGGCGACACCATCGCCGGCTTCCAAGCTCGTCCGTCTCACCGCCGGATCGCGGTGATAGATCAAAGATCCACCACCACCAACCGCAGGCCGACCCTCTCCAGCGAAGAAGAGGCCACCTCCTCCGTCGAACCCAAGGCTGCTGCCCCCGGGCGCTGTCGTGTCGCGGAAGAATCCCGAGATCGCCTCCACGCACCGATGAGAGGCGGGGGTGGATGACATGGCGCAGACCGAGAGCCTTGCCGCCGCCCACCACCAGCCCCAGCCGGAGTGCTGCGGAGAGCCGACGGGGGGAGGGAGACCGCAACGCCGCCCATCCCAACCGCACCGGCCGGTCCGCCAGGGGACAGCCGACGGGAGGAGGACCGCCGCCGTCGTCGCCCATCCCAACCGCGTGCCTGCTCCGCTATGCGTCGAGGAGGTGGGATCCGGCCGCCGTTACTCACGCAGCGACGAGGAAGGGCCCCCGCCGCCGCCACGCCCCGAGGGACTTTGCCCCGGCAGCGCTACCGGTGGCGGCGGCGGCGGAAGGTGGGGTGCGGGAGGGTTAGGGTTAGGGTGGGTGCGAGCGTTTCACGGTCCCCCCTTTTGTCCACCTCCGAGTCAGTGAGTGAGAAAGAAAAAAAAATAGGGTGTGACTATTTCTCAGTCTACTCGACTCAGACCTAACTTGGTTCTCAGTCAGATGATGTCATCAAAATTCAGTTACAACTCATGACTAGCACAAGTCACGATGCAAATCGAATGGTGTAAAACTTGACTGAGCACAAAGTTCGTTCTCAGTTAGCTAGCTGAGAACTAGCAAATCCCAAAAAATAAGATGTTTTTTTGCCCAAGACAATTTGGATATATCAAGTGTATTTGAAGCATATACGCGCAAAAGCCGAACAAGCCACCGCAAACAGATAAATTGTATTCGTCGTCCTTGTCTACACGGCTTAATAGCGAGGTCTAACAGCCAACCGCAAACAGCTCGCGTCCTGCTGATATGTATGTTTTTTTAAAGACATGTATGTTTTAACGCAAACCTCGCCCAAATTAAGGGTCCTGCTGATATGTATTTTTAAAGACATGTATGTTTTAAAGCAAACCTCGCCCAAATTAAGGGTGGGTTTGCGGGCCCTGAGGATATTGTGTCGCGCGAGTACTTGTCTGTCTGAACCGGCCAGCTAGCCACACTTCTCCCTCCTCACTCCACTAGTAGTAAAAGAGCCTTCCGTCCGAAGCATTCGTCCCGGCCGTGTTTGGGCCTGGGACTAATGTGAGCATTAGTCCCGGTTTCAACAGCTAGGATGCTGCGCGGGAATGGCCCAACTCTAGTCACGGGTCAAACAGAACCTTTAGTCTCAGTTCGTATCTCTAACCAGAACTAAATTCTTCCGTCCTTGCGCACGCGATACCAAACGTGACCTTTAGTCCTGGCTGGAGATACCAACCGGAACTAAACTCATTCCTATATACATCATCATCCCTATCCGAGCCATTTCCATTTAATCTTTCTCCTCTGTTTCTCCCCGATCTCGAGTTCATTCCCAAAAAAATTCACGATTTGTCAAGATTTGGCGGTGCCTGATGTCTACGGGAGCTTCTATTCTTGTAGACAGTGTTGGGCCTCCAAGAGCAGAGGTTTGTAGAACAGCAGCAAGTTTCCCTTAAGTGGATCACCCAAGGTTTATCGATCTCAGGGAGGAAGAGGTCAAAGATATCCCTCTCATGCAACCCCGCAACCACAAAGCAAGAAGTCTCTTGTGTCCCCAACACACCTAATAGGTGCACTAGTTCAGCGAAGAGATAGTGAAATACAGGTGGTATAAATAAGTATGAGCAAGTGGCAACGGCACCAAGCAAAGTGCTTTGCCCGGGACAAGAAACAAGCAGTAGTAACGCAACGAGTAGTAATGCGATAAAACAAGTAAACAAGCAATGATAGCAGTATTTAGGAACAAGGCCTAGGGATTAGACTTTCACTAGTGGACACTCTCAACATTGATCACATAACGAGAATAGATAGATGCATACTCTACACTCTTTTGTTGGATGATGAACACATTGCGTAGGATTACACGAACCCTCAATGCCGGAGTTAACAAGCTCCACAATTCAATGTTCATATTTAAATAACCTTAGAGTGCAAGAAAGATCAACACGACTAAACCAAGTACTAACACAGACATGCACACTCGTCACCTTCACGCTATGTAGGAGGAATAGATCACATCAATACTATCATAGCAATAGTTAACTTCATAATCTACAAGAGATCATAATCATAGCATACGCCAAGTACTAACACGGATGCACACACTGTCACCATTACACCGTGCAGGAGGAATAAACAACTTTAATAACATTACTAGAGTAGCACATAGATAAATTGTGATACAAACACATTGCAATCATAAAGAGATATAAATAAGCACTTCACTACGCCATTCATAACAGTGAGTAAGTATTCTGTGAAATATAGCCTAAGAGACCCACACGGTGCACACACGATCACCTTTACACACGTGGGACAAGGAGTCTCCGGAGATCACATAAGTAAAACTCACTTGACTAGCACAATGACATCTAGATTACAAGCATCATCATATGAATCTCAATCATGTAAGGCAGCTCATGAGATTATTGTATTGAAGCACATAGGAGAGAGATGAACCACATAGCTACCGGTACAGCCCCGAGCCTCGATGGAGAACTACTCCCTCCTCATGGGAGCAAGCAGCGGTGATGAAGATGGCGGTGGAGATGGCAGCGGTGTCGATGGAGAAGCCTTCCGGGGCACTTCCCCGCTCCGGCAGGGTGCCGGACAGCAGACTCCTGTCCCCGGATCTTGGCTTCGCGATGGCGGCGGCTCCGGAAATTTTCACGTGGGTTTCGTCCTTCGTAATAGGGTTTTCGCGACGGAGGCTTTAAATAGGCGGAAGGGCAGCCTCGGAGGGGGCTCGGGGCCACCACACCATAGGGCGGCGCGGCCCCCTCCGGCCGCGCCGGGTGTGGTGTGGAGCCCCCGGGGCTTCCCTCCGGCGGCTCTCGGGTGTTCTGGATGGTTCCGGGAAAAATAGGAACCCGGGTCTTGATTTCGTCCAATTCCGAGAATATTTCGTTACTAGGATTTCGAAACCAAAAACAGCGAGAAAACATCAACCGGCTCTTCGGCATCTTGTTCATAGGTTAGTTCCCGAAAATGCACGAATATGACATAAAGTGTGCATAAAACATGTAGGTATCATCAATAATATGGCATGGAACATAAGAAATTATCGATACGTCGGAGACGTATCAGCATCCCCAAGCTTAGTTACGCTCGTCCCGAGCAGGTAAAATGATAACAAAGATAATTTCGAAGTGACATGCCATCATAACCTTGATCATACTATTTGTAAACATATGTAATGAATGCAGCGATCAAAACAATGGTAATGACATGAGTAAACAAGTGAATCATAAAGCAAAGACTTTTCATGAATAGTACTTCAAGACAAGCATCAATAAGTCTTGCATAAGAGTTAACTCATAAAGCAAGAAATCAAAGTAAAGGTATTGAAGCAACACAAAGGAAGATTAAGTTTCAGCGGTTGCTTTCAACTTGTAACATGTATATCTCATGGATAATTGTCAACATAGAGTAATATAACAAGTGCAATATGCAAGTATGTAGGAATCAATGCACAGTTCACACAAGTGTTTGCTTCTTGAGGTGGAGAGAGATAGGTGAACCGACTCAACATAAAAGTAAAAAGAATGGTCCTTCAAAGAGGAAAGCATCGATTGCTATATTTGTGCTAGAGCTTTTATTTTGAAAACATGAAACAATTTTGTCAACGGTAGTAATAAAGCATATGAGTTATGTAAATTATATCTTACAAGTTGCAAGTCTCATGCATAGTATACTAATAGTGCCCGCACCTTGTCCTAATTAGCTTGGACTACCGGATCATCGCAATACACATGTTTTAACCAAGTGTCACAAAGGGGTGCCTCCATGCCGACTGTACAAAGGTCTAAGGAGAAAGCTCGCATTTTGGATTTCTCGCTTTTGATTATTCTCAACTTAGACATCCATACCGGGACAACATGGACAACAGATAATGGACTCCTCTTTAATGCATAAGCATGTAGCAACAATTAGTATTCTCATATGAGATTGAGGATATATGTCCAAAAATGAAACTTCCACCATGATTCATGGCTTTAGTTAGCGGCCCAATGTTCTTCTCTAACAATATGCATGCTCCAACCATTAAGGTGGTAGATCTCTCTTACTTCGGACAAGACGGACATGCATAGCAACTCACATGATATTCAACAAAGAGTAGTTGATGGCGTCCCCGGGAACATGGTTATCGCACAACAAGCAACTTAATAAGAGATAAAGTGCATAAGTACATATTCAATACCACAATAGTTTTTAAGCTATTTGTCCCATGAGCTATATATTGTAAAGGCGAATGATGGAATTTTAAAGGTAGCACTCAAGCAATTTACTTTGGAATGGCAGAGAAATACCATGTAGTAGGTAGGTATGGTGGACACAAATGGCATGGTGGTTGGCTCAAGGATTTTGGATGCATGAGAAGTATTCCCTCTCGATACAAGGTTTAGGCTAGCAAGGTTATTTGAAACAAACACAAGGATAAACCGGTGCAGCAAAACTCACATAAAAGACATATTGTAAACATTATAAGACTCTACACCGTCTTCCTTGTTGTTCAAAACTCAATACTAGAAATTATCTAGACTTTAGAGAGACCAAATATGCAAACCAAATTTTAGCAAGCTCTATGTATTTCTTCATTAATGGGTGCAAAGTATATGATGCAAGAGCTTAAACATGAGCACAACAATTGCCAAGTATCAAATTATCCAAGACATTTTAGAATTACTACATGTAGCATTTTCCAATTCCAACCATATAACAATTTAACGAAGAAGAAACTTCGCCATGAATACTATGAGTAGAGCCTAAGGACATACTTGTCCATATGCTACAGCGGAGCGTGTCTCTCTCCCACAAAGTGTCTCTCTCCGACGTATCAATAATTTCTTATGTTCTATGCCATATTATTGATGATACCTACATGTTTTATGCACACTTTATGTCATATTCGTGCATTTTCTGGAACTAACCTATTAACAAGATGCCGAAGTGCCGATTCTGTTGTTCTACGCTGTTTTTGGTTTCGGAAATTCTAGTAACGAAATATTCTCGGAATTGGACGAAATCAAGACCCGGGGGCCTATTTTGCCACGAACCTTCCGGAAGACCGAAGAGCATACGAAGTGGGGCCACGAGGTGGCCGGACCACAAGGCGGCGCAGCCAAGGAGGGGCCCGCGCCGCCCGTGGTGTGGGCCCCTCGTCGGCCCTCCGACTCGCCCTTCCGCCTACTTAAAGCCTCCGTCGCGAAACCCCCGAGGCGAAAAACCACGATAGGGAAAACCTTATCGAGACGCCGCCGCCGCCAATCCCATCTCGGGGGATTACGGAGATCTCCTCCGGCACCCCGCCGGAGAGGGGATTCATCTCCCGGAGGACTCTACACCGCCATGGTCGCCTCGGAGTGATGAGTGAGTAGTTCACCCCCGGACTATGGGTCCATAGCAGTAGCTAGATGGTTGTCTTCTCCTCATTGTGCTTCATTGTTGGATCTTGTGAGCTGCCTAACATGATCAAGATCATCTATCTGTAATACTCTGTGTTGTGTTTGTCGAGATCCGATGGATAGAGAATACCATGTTATGTTAATTATCAAGTTATTGCATATGTGTTGTTTATGATCTTGTATGCTCTCCGTTATTAGTAGAGGCTCTGGCCAAGTTGATGCTAGTAACTCCAAGAGGGAGTATTTATGCTCGATAGTGGGTTCATGCCCGCATTGACACTCAGGACGATGACGATGAAAGTTCTAAGGTTGTGTTGTGCTCGTTGCCACTAGGGATAAAACATTGATGCTATGTCCGAGGATGTAGTTATTGATTACATTACGCACCATACTTAATGCAATTGTCCGTTGCTTTGCAACTTAATACCGGAGGGGTTCGGACGATAACTCGAAGGTGGACTTTTTAGGCATAGATGCAGCTTGGATGGCGGTCTATGTACTTTGTCGTAATGCCCAATTAAATCTCACTATACTTATCATGACATGTATGTGCATTGTTATGCTCTCTCTATTTGTCAATTGCCCGATCGTAATTTGTTCACCCAACATGATTTTATCTTATGGGAGAGACACCTCTAGTGAACTGTGGACCCCGGTCCATTCTTTTAATACCGAAATACAAATCTGTCTGCAATACTTGTTTTTACCGTTTTCTCTGCAAACAATCATCTTCCACACAATTCGGTTAATCCTTTGTTACAGACAAGCCGGTGAGATTGACAACCTCACTGTTTCGTTGGGGCAAAGTACTTTGGTTGTGTTGTGCAGGTTCCACGTTGGCGCCGAATCCCCGGTGTTGCGCCGCACTACATCCCGCCGCCATCAACCTTCAACGTGCTTCTTGGCTCCTCCTGGTTCGATAAACCTTGGTTTCTTTCCGAGGGAAAACTTGCTGCTGTGCGCATCATACCTTCCTCTTGGGGTTGCCCAACGAACGTGTGAAATACACGCCATCAAGCATATTTTCCGGCGCCGTTGCCGGGAGATCAAGACACGCCGCAAGGGGAGTCTCCACTTCTCAATCTCTTTACTTTGTTTTTGTCTTGCTTTATTTTATTTACTACTTTGTTTGCTGCATTATATCAAAACACAAAAAAATTAGTTGCTAGCTTTACTTTATTTACTGTCTTGCACTCTATATCAAAAACACAAAAAAAATTAGTTACTTGCATTTACTTTACTTGATTCATCATGTTTCCTTTAATTTTACCACAAAAAACATACCGGTAGGACGCGGGTCTATCATTGGGAGAAACAATATAGAAGAATTCTTCAGTCATGTTAGTACCGTTGAAGATTTTGAAGATAGACACTTGGTAGAACTTGCTCCCACTTATGAAATTGCTGCTGCGCATTTAGTTCGCTTGTTGGAAACTAAATTTGTTAATCTCAATCCTATAATCTAACACATGTTTCTTACACTTGGTGATATGGAAGAGGGAGAAAAGAAATATTTTGTTTTAGAAACCCTTCTTAGAGAATTTGGTGGTCTAGCAAGAGAGGCTAGAAAGGTTTTTGCTAAATTTAATATGCTTGGTTCTCATACTAATTTTGTTGGTCTCCTTGAAAAAATGGATATGGATAGAATAAGGTACACTAATAATATTAATGATGGTGGGGAGATCAAAGCACCAATACCATGTAAACTCCTAGCTATGAATGATGCACTAGAACATAATTATGCTTGGCTTGTTCCTGAAAATTTGTTCGATGAGAGTAGCAAGCCCAAGACTAATGAAAAGGGAGATGCTGAAACTTATGTATCCAATATACTATGCATGGTTGAGAAAACTCCAAACCCCGCTGTAGGTGCACCACCCTTCGATAACACTTGAGTTACACTTTCTGCGCCTAGCTGAAAGGCGTTAAAGAAAAGCGCTTATGGGAGACAACCCATGTTTTTACTACAGTATTTTTGTTTTATATTTGAGTCTTGGAAGTTGTTTACTACTGTAGCAACCTCTCCTTATCTTAGTTTTGAGTTTTGTTGTGCCAAGTAAAGTCTTTGATAGTAAAGTAAGTACTAGATTTGGATTACTGCGCAGTTCCAGATTTCTTTGCTGTCACGAATCTGGGTCTACCTCCCTGTAGGTAGCTCAGAAAATTAAGCCAATTTACGTGCATGATCCTCAGATATGTACGCAACTTTCATTCAATTTGGGCATTTTCATTTGAGCAAGTCTGGTGCCCTAATAAAATCCATCTTTACGGACTGTTCTGTTTTGACAGATTCTGCCTTTTATTTCGCATTGCCTCTTTTGCTATATTGGATGAATTTCTTTGATCCATTAATGTCCAAGTAGCTTTATGAAATGTCCAGAAGTGTTAAGAATGATTGTGTTACCTCTGAACATGTTAATTTTTATTGTGCACTAACCCTCTAATGAGTTGTTTCGAGTTTGGTGTGGAGGAAGTTTTCAAGGATCAAGAGAGGAGTATGATGCAATATGATCAAGGAGAGTGAAAGCTCTAAGCTTGGGGATGCCCCGGTGGTTCACCCCTGCATATTCTAAGAAGACTCAAGCGTCTAAGCTTGGGGATGCCCAAGGCATCCCCTTCTTCATCGACAACATTATCAGGTTCCTCCCCTGAAACTATATTTTTACTAGATGATACCCCGCGCATTGCTGCGGGACATCAGTGCACCAAAAATATAGCTCGTGAAACATGAGACGTATTCTAAAAGGAAATAATTGATAAAGAAGTCATGTTCCCACTGATATCTCACAACAATTATAAAATGTAATTGACATAAATGACCGTCTCAATTGCTCAAATTCTTGAACAATATTTTTCACAAAACTCAATAGAAACCTTGTTAAATGAAGGGACCAACTGTAGTATAACATTGGTTCAAGTGGTGCAGAGTTTCAATATGTATGATATTGAAAAGAAAAGAACCAATGAAATGTGGAAAAAAATCTAAAGGGTATTGTTGATCCATCCACCCATACTGGTCACTCTAACTTCACTATGAGCCAATGAGCCAATCAATTTGTCATTTCATTATTGACTTGTTAGCATCTGAAATGTCAAAGTATTCTTGTTTTTTGCTAGCATCTGAAACGAAAGCAGAGTATTCAATAGAGCGTGTCATCCTTAAAAAGAATAACCAGACACCCATACACCAGGGGGAAATACTCCACAAAGAATAATAGCAAAATAACCCTTTTATTAATAGCAAGTCCTGATAGTGTCCACCTTATATCTGATAAAGAGAGGGAATTCAGCGCATAAGTAATCTAATAGATGTATTGGTAACAATCTTCAGATACTACTATTATCTACGACCAATAACAATTACGAAACCATCACATGTCTTACTGCAAAGGTGACATCAGAAAATTGACACAAAGTGAGCTGGTATTATAAGTACACAAATGAGACAGATACAAACTACATATATTGGCAGGTGTAAAACAATGAGATCAAATATCTGGTACTACCTCCGGTTCAATAAACATCAGTACAACAGAATCTGTCCTTACATTTGTTGGTGACGAACTGATGACGGACCTGTCTGCAGTCTGCATAGATGGTACAACATCGTGTGAAGGAATAAAGTTGCATCAAGAATAAATACCTCTGAAAATTCCTAGCTACCCTCCTTGGTCGAACGCGAACCATTCCATGGAGCATCTCACGCATCCCTCATACAACCAAAAAAACAACGAAATAAATAACTGGTAACGCTGCCTTTGATCAATGCATTTTTTTTTCTCAAGATAGTTCCATCGAAATAAAAAGAGGAGGAGGTATTCACCCGGTCACTCGAGCTCTAGTTGAGGCGAGGCTTCATTTGAATTGTTGTTGCATCTGGGACTATAATATCCTGCGGACGGACATGGAGCATATGCAGGCGCCAGAGGCGGGTGCCCAGGAAAGGGTGTGTCCAGCGATGCAAACTGCAACGAAAATGATACATTCATATATGCCAGATGATTCCAACAAACGAGAAAGACGATGGAAAGACAACCTTTTGTTCTACATCGGGGCCTAGCTTCAGCTGGGTAATCTCTCTGAGCAATGAAGGAGTGGAGGTGATCTGACGGGGCTACAGGATATACCTCGGGCTCTCGCAGAGTCCAAATCTACCGACGGGCGACAACTATTGTTACGACCACTAATACTAACATGTTGATTCACGGGTTGCTGATGAGGAAGAAGAGGAAGGCGATGGTGAAGTGCAGAGGAGTCGCTGCATACTACTCCGTATTTATATTCTCCTCCATGGAATCGTCTTGTACTGAGGGAGGAGAGGAATCGTCTTCTACTGAGGGAGGAGAGGAATCGCTGCTGGCTCCATTCAATTCTGCTCTGAGTGGAAGAGAATCGTGCGGGACACGATAATAATTGTTAGTTCGTCGATCTAGAGCTTTCCGGTGGAGAAGATGAATAGTGGTGGGCCACTTCGTTCCATAGGTTGTGGGCCATATAATGGCTGAACCGTGATTTCTTTGTGAAAATAAATAGGAAGAAACGGAACTAAATCGCTGACATGGCAGATTGCTGATGTGGATAGGCTGCATGTCTAGAGAAATATTGTAGTGGGGATGATCTTCTTAGTTATATAGAATTCCGTCACATCTTATGCACTTTCCTTGGAGCGTCAGCTTGTTTTTGTTTTTGTTTTGTTTGAATAAAATGGATCCTAGCATTCACTTTGTGGGAGAGAGACACGCTCCGCTGTAGCATATGGACAAATATGTCCTTAGGCTCTACTCATAGTATTCATGGCGAAGTTTCTTCTTCGTTAAATTGTTATATGGTTGGAATTGGAAAATACTACATGTAGTAATTCTAAAATGTCTTGGATAATTTGATGCTTGGCAATTGTTGTGCTCATGTTTAAGCTCTTGCATCATATACTTTGCACCCATTAATGAAGAAATACTTAGAGCTTGCTAATTTGGTTTGCATATTTGGTTTCTCTAGAGTCTAGATAATATCTAGTATTGAGTTTTGAACAACAAGGAAGACGGTGTAGAGTCTTATGATATTTACAATATGTATTTTATGTGAGTTTTGCTGCACCGTTCATCCTTGTGTTTGTTTCAAATAACCTTGCTAGCCTAAACCTTGTATCGAGAGGGAATACTTCTCATGCATCCAAAATCCTTGAGCCAACCACTATGCCATTTGTGTCCACCATACCTACCTACTACGTGGTATTTATCCGCCATTCCAAAGTAAATTGCTTGAGTGCTACCTTTAAAATTCCATCATTCACCTTTGCAATATATAGCTCATGGGACAAATAGCTTTAAAAACTATTGTGGTATTGAATATGTACTTATGCACTTTATCTCTTATTAAGTTGCTTGTTGTGCGATAACCATGTTTACGGGGACGCCATCAACTATTCTTTGTTGAATATCATGTGAGTTGCTATGCATGTCCGTCTTGTACGAAGTAAGAGAGATCTACCACCTTAATGGTTGGAGCATGCATATTGTTAGAGAAGAACATTGGGCCGCTAACTAAAGCCATGAATCATGGTGGAAGTTTCAGTTTTGGACATATATCCTCAATCTCATATGAGAATAATAATTGTTGCCACATGCTTATGCATTAAAGAGGAGTCCATTATCACGTTGTCCATGTTGTCCCGTATGGATGTCTAAGTTGAGAATAATCAAAAGCGAGAAATCCAAAATGCGAGCTTTCTCCTTAGACCTTTGTACAGGCGGCATGGAGGTACCCCATTGTGACACTTGGTTAAAACATGTGCATTGCAAAGATCCGGTAGTCCAAGCTAATTAGGACAAGGTGCGGGCACTATTAGTATACTATGCATGAGGCTTGCAACTTGTAAGATATAATTTACATAACTCATATGCTTTATTACTACCGTTGACAAAATTGTTTCATGTTTTCAAAATAAAAGCTCTAGCACAAATATAGCAATCGATGCTTTCCTCTTTGAAGGACCATTCTTTTACTTTTATGTTGAGTCAGTTCACCTATCTCTCTCCACCTCAAGAAGCAAACACTTGTGTGAAGCTGTGCATTGATTCCTACATACTTGCATATTGCACTTGTTATATTACTCTATGTTGACAATTATCCATGAGATATACATGTTATAAGTTGAAAGCAACCGCTGAAACTTAATCTTCCTTTGTGTTGCTTCAATACCTTTACTTTGATTTATTGCTTTATGAGTTAACTCTTATGCAAGACTTATTGATGCTTGTCTTGAAGTACTATTCATGAAAAGTCTTTGCTTTATGATTCACTTGTTTACTCATGTCATTACCATTGTTTTGATCGCTGCATCCACTACATATGTTTACAAATAGTATGATCAAGGTTATGATGGCATGTCACTTCAGAAATTATCTTTGTTATCGTTTTACCTGCTCGGGACGAGCGAGAACTAAGCTTAGGGATGCTTGATACGTCTCCGACGTATCGATAATTTCTTATGTTCTATGCCATATTATTGATGATACCTACATGTTTTATGCACACTTTATGTCATATTCGTGCATTTTACGGAACTAACCTATTAACAAGATGCCGAAGTGCCGATTCTTTGTTTTCTGCTGTTTTTGGTTTCAGAAATCCTAGTAACGAAATATTCTCGGAATTGGACGAAATCAAGACCCGAGGGCCTATTTTGCCACGAACCTTCCGGAAGACCGAAGAGCATACGAAGTGGGGCCACGAGGTGGCCGGACCACAAGGCGGCGCGGCCAAGGAGGGGACCGCGCCGCCCGTGGTGTGGGCCGCTCGTCGGCCCTCCGACTGCGCCCTTCCGCCTACTTAAAGCCTCCGTCGCGAAACCCACGAGGCGAAAAACCACGATACGGAAAACCTTGCCGAGACGCCGCCGCCGCCAATCCCATCTCGGGGATTCTGGAGATCTCCTCCGGCACCTGCCGGAGAGGGATTCATCTCCCGGAGGACTCTACACCGCCATGGTCGCCTCCGGAGTGATGAGTGAGTAGTTCACCCCTGGACTATGGGTCCATAGCGGTAGCTAGATGGTTGTCTTCTCCTCATTGTGCTTCATTGTTGGATCTTGTGAGCTGCCTAACATGATCAAGATCATCTATACGTAATACTCTATGTTGTGTTTGTCGGGATCCGATGGATAGAGAATACCATGTTATGTTAATTATCAAGTTATTGCATATGTGTTGTTTATGATCTTGCATGCTCTCCGTTATTAGTAGAGGCTCGGCCAAGTTGATGCTAGTAACTCCAAGAGGGAGTATTTATGCTCGATAGTGGGTTCATGCCTGCATTGACACCGGGACGAGTGAGAAAGTTCTAAGGTTGTGTTGTCTTGTTGCCACTAGGGATAAAACATTGATGCTATGTCCGAGGATGTAGTTATTGATTACATTACGCACCATACTTAATGCAATTGTCTGTTGATTTGCAACTTAATACTGGAGGGGGTTCGGACGATAACTCTGAAGGTGGACTTTTTAGGCATAGATGCGGTTGGATGGCGGTCTATGTACTTTGTCGTAATGCCCAATTAAATCTCACTATACTTATCATGACATGTATGTGCATTGTTATGCTCTCTCTATTTGTCAATTGCCCGACCGTAATTTGTTCACCCAACATGCTTTTATCTTATGGGAGAGACACCTCTAGTGAACTGTGGACCCCGGTCCATTCTTTTAATACTGAAATACAAATCTGCTGCAATACTTGTTTTTACTTGTTTTCTCTGCAAACAATCATCTTCCACACAATTCGGTTAATCCTTTGTTACTGACAAGCCGGTGAGATTGACAACCTCACTGTTTCGTTGGGGCAAAGTACTTTGGTTGTGTTGTGCAGGTTCCACGTTGGCGCCGGAATCCCTGGTGTTGCGCCGCGCTACATCCCGCCGCCATCAACCTTCAACATGCTTCTTGGCTCCTCCTGGTTCGATAAACCTTGGTTTCTTTCTGAGGGAAAACTTGCTGCTGTGCGCATCATACCTTCCTCTTGGGGTTGCCCAACGAACGTGTGAAATACACGCCATCACGGAGCGTGTCTCTCTCCCATAAAGTGAATGATAGGATCCATTTTATTCAAACAAAACAAAAACAAAAACAAACCGACGCTCCAAGCAAAGTGCATAAGATGTGACGGAATAAAAATATAGTTTCGGGGAGGAACCCGATAATGTTGTCGATGAAGAAGGGGATGCCTTGGGCATCCCCAAGCTTAAACGCTTGAGTCTTCTTAGAATATGCAGGGGTGAACCACCGGGGCATCCCCAAGCTTAGAGCTTTCACTCTCCTTGATCATATTGCATCATACTCCTCTCTTGATCCTTGAAAACTTCCTCCACACCAAACTCGAAACAACTCATTACAGGGTTAGTGCACAATAAAAATTAACATGTTCAGAGGTGACACAATCATTCTTAACACTTCTGGATATTGCATAAAGCTACTGGACATTAATGGATCAAAGAAATCCATCCAACATAGCAAAAGAGGCAATGCGAAATAAAAGGCAGAATCTGTCAAAACAGAACAGTCCGTAAAGATGGATTTTATTAGGCCACCAGACTTGCTCAAATGAAAATGCTCAAATTGAATGAAAGTTGCGTACATATCTTAGGATCATGCACGTAAATTTTCTTAATTTTCTGAGCTACCTACAGGGAGGTAGACCCAGATTCGTGACAGCAAAGAAATCTGGAACTGCGCAGTAATCCAAATCTAGTATCAACCTTTCTATCAACGACTTTACTTGGCACAACAAAAAACAAAACTAAGATAAGGAGAGGTTGCTACAGTAGTAAACAACTTCCAAGACACAAATATAAAACAAAGTACTGTAGCAAAATAACACATGGGTTATCTCCCAAGAAGTTCTTTCTTTATAGCCGTTAAGATGGGCTCAACGGTTTTAATGATGCTCACATGAAAAATAGAGTATGAAGCAAAAGAGAGCATCAAGAAGCAAATTCAAAACAAATTTAAGTCTAACATGCTTCCTATGCATAGGAATCTTGTAAATAAACAAGTTCATGAAGAGCAAAGTAACAAGCATAGGAAGATAAAACAAGTGTAGCTTCAAAAATTTCAGCACATAGAGAGGCATTTTAGTAACATGAAAATTTCTACAACCATATTTTCCTCTCTCATAATAACTTTCAGTAGCAACATGAGCAAACTCAACAATATAACTATCACATAAACCATTCTTATCATGAGTCTCATGCATAAAATTATTACTCTCCACATAGGCATAATCAATTTTATTAGTTGTAGTGGGAGCAAATTCAACAAAGTAGCTATCATTATTATTCTCATCAAGTGTAGGAGTGATACGTCTCCGACGTATCGATAATTTCTTATGTTCTATGCCATATTATTGATGATACCTACATGTTTTATGCACACTTTATGTCATATTCGTGCATTTTCTGGAACTAACCTATTAACAAGATGCCGAAGTGCCAGTTGCTGTTTTCTGCTGTTTTTGGTTTCAGAAATCCTAGTAAGGAAATATTCTCGGAATTGGACGAAATCAAGACCCAGGTTCCTATTTTTCCCGGAACCATCCAGAACACCCGAGAGCCGCCAGGGGGAAGCCCTGGGGGCCCCACACCACACCCTGGCGCGGACAGAGGGGGCCGCGCCGCCCTATGGTGTGGTGGCCCCGAGCCCCCTCCGAGGCTGCCCTTCCGCCTATTTAAAGCCTCCGTCGCGAAAACCCTATTACGAAGAACGAAACCCACGAAACCTTCCGGAGCCGCCGCCATCGCGAAGCCAAGATGCGGGGACGGGAGTCTCTGTTCCGGCACGCTGCCGGGACGGGGAAGTGCCCCGGAAGGCTTCTCCATCGACACCGCTGCCATCTCCACCGCCATCTTCATCACCGCTCGCTGCTCCCATGAGGAGGAGTAGTTCTCCATCGAGGCTCGGGGCTGTATCCGGTAGCTATGTGGTTCATCTCTCTCCTATGTACTTCAATACAATAATCTCATGAGCTGCCTTACATGATTGAGATTCATATGATGATGCTTGTAATCTAGATGTCGTTATGCTAGTCAAGTGAATTTTACTTATGTGATCTCCGGAGACTCCTTGTCCCACGTGTGTAAAGGTGACGAGTGTGTGCACCGTGTGGGTCTCTTAGGCTATATTTCACGGAATACTTATTCATCGTTATGAATGGCATAGTGAAGTGCTTATTTATATCCCTTTATGATTGCAATGTATTTGTATCACAATTTATCTATGTGCTACTCTAGCAATGTTATTAAAGTAGTTTTATTCCTCCTGCACGGTGTAATGGTGACAGTGTGTGCATCCGTGTTAGTACTTGGTTTATGCTATGATTATGATCTCTTGTAGATTATGAAGTTAACTATTGCTATGATAGTATTGATGTGTATTATTCCTCCTACATAGCATGAAGGTGACGGTGTGCATGCTATGTTAGTACTTGGTTTAGTCTTATTGATCTTTCATGCACTCTAAGGTTATTTAAATATGAACATTGAATTGTGGAGCTTGTTAACTCCGGCATTGAGGATTCGTGTAATCCTACGCAATGTGTTCATCATCCAACAAGAGTGTAGAGTATGCATTTATCTATTCTGTTATGTGATCAAAGTTGAGAGTGTCCACTAGTGAAAGTCTATTCCGTAGGCCTTGTTCCTAAATATCGCTATCGTTGCTTGTTTCTTGTTTCTCTGCGTTACTACTGCTGCGTTACTACTGCTTGTTTACTGTCCTGGGCAAAGCACTTTTCTGGTGCCGTTGCTACTACTTATTCATACCACCTTTTCACTATCTCTTCGCCGAACTAGTGCACCTATTAGGTGTGTTGGGGACACAAGAGACTTCTTGCTTTGTGGTTGCAGGGTTGCATGAGAGGGATATCTTTGACCTCTTCCTCCCTGAGATCGATAAACCTTGGGTGATCCACTTAAGGGAAACTTGCTTGCTGTTCTACAAACCTCTGCTCTTGGAGGCCCAACACTTGTCTACAAGAATAGAAGCTCTCGTAGACATCAAGCACTTTTACGGCGCCGTTGCCGGGAGGAAAGGTAAAAGGCACTCATACTCCGGTTCCGAGTAACCGTACTTTTACAGCGCCATTGTGTTTGTGCTCGAAGCTATTTCCTTTAGATCCTGCAATTGCATCTTTTTGTTTCTTGTTTACACTAGTTTGACATAATGGACAACAATGAGCTTCTTATTCTATTTCCTGATTTAAAACATGGATTGTTTGATGCGAAAATTAAAAAACCTATGGAATCTTATTTGCATCTTTGGTAGTAATATTAGTATGAACGCTTTGAACACCATTGTTGATAATGATATGGAAAATTCTAAGCTTGGGGAAGCTGGTTTTCATGATCTTTTTAGTCCCCCAAGCATTGAGGAGAAAATTTTCTTTGATGATACTTTGCCTCCTATTTATGATGATGATATTGGTCTTTTAGTACCGCCTGTTATGGTGGATAAATTTGATTATGATTACAATATGCCTCCTATATTTGATGATGAGAATAATAATGATAGCTACTTTGTTGAATTTGCTCCTACTACAATTAATAAGAATAACTATGCTTATGTTGGGAGTAGTAATAATTTTATGCATGAGACTCATGATAAGAATGCTTTATGTGATAGTTATATTGTTGAGTTTGCTCATGATGCTACTGAAAGTTATTATGAGAGAGGAAAATATGGTTGTAGAAATTTTCATGTTACTAAAATGCCTCTCTATGTGCTGAAATTTTTGAAGCTATACTTGTTTTATCTTCCTATGCTTGTTACTTTGCTCCTCATGAACTTGTTTATTTACAAGATTCCTATGCATAGGAAGCATGTTAGACTTAAATGTGTTTTGAATTTTCCTCTTGATGCTCTCTTTTGCTTCAAATACTATTTCTTGCGAGTGCATCATTAAAGCTGCTTGAGCCCATCTTAATGGCTATAAAGAAAGAACTTCTTGGGAGATAACCCATGTGTTATTTTACTACAGTATTTTTGTTTTATATTTGAGTCTTGGAAGTTGTTTACTACTGTAGCAACCTCTCCTTATCTTAGTTTTAAGTTTTGTTGTGCCAAGTAAAGTCTTTGATAGTAAAGTAAGTACTAGATTTGGATTACTTGCGCAGTTCCAGATTTCTTTGCTGTCACGAATCTGGGTCTACCTCCCTGTAGGTAGCTCAGAAAATTAAGCCAATTTACGTGCATGATCCTCAGATATGTACGCAACTTTCATTCAATTTGAGCATTTTCATTTGAGCAAGTCTGGTGGCCTAATAAAATCCATCTTTACGGACTGTTCTGTTTTGACAGATTCTGCCTTTTATTTCGCATTGCCTCTTTTGCTATGTTGGATGAATTTCTTTGATCCATTAATGTCCAGTAGCTTTATGCAATGTCCAGAAGTGTTAAGAATGATTGTGTCACCTCTGAACATGTTAATTTTTATTGTGCACTAACCCTCTAATGAGTTGTTTCGAGTTTGGTGTGGAGGAAGTTTTCAAGGATCAAGAGAGGAGTATGATGCAATATGATCAAGGAGAGTGAAAGCTCTAAGCTTGGGGATGCCCCGGTAGTTCACCCCTGCATATTCTAAGAAGACTCAAGCGTCTAAGCTTGGGGATGCCCAAGGCATCCCCTTCTTCATCAACAACATTATCAGATTCCTCCCCTGAAACTATATTTTTATTCCGTCACATCTTATGCACTTTGCTTGGAGCGTCGGTTTGTTTTTGTTTTTGTTTTGTTTGAATAAAATGGATCCTAGCATTCACTTTATGGGAGAGAGACACGCTCCGCTGTATCATATGGACAAGTATGTCCTTAGGCTCTACTCATAGTATTCATGGCGAAGTTTCTTCTTCGTTAAATTGTTATATGGTTGGAATTGGAAAATGCTACATGTAGTAATTCTAAAATGTCTTGGATAATTTGATACTTGGCAATTGTTGTGCTCATGTTTAAGCTCTTGCATCATATACTTTGCACCCATTAATGAAGAAACACTTAGAGCTTGCTAATTTGGTTTGCATATTTGGTTTCTCTAGAGTCTAGATAATATCTAGTATTGAGTTTTGAACAACAAGGAAGACGGTGTAGAGTCTTATGATGTTTACAATATGTCTTCTATGTGAGTTTTGCTGCACTAGTTCATCCTTGTGTTTGTTTCAAATAACCTTGCTAGCCTAAACCTTGTATCGAGAGGGAATACTTCTCATGCATCCAAAATACTTGAGCCAACCACTATGCCATTTGTGTCCACCATATCTACCTACTACATGGTATTTATCCGCCATTCCAAAGTAAATTGCTTGAGTGCTACCTTTAAAATTCCATCATTCACCTTTGCAATATATAGCTCATGGGACAAATAGCTTAAAAACTATTGTGGTATTGAATATGTACTTATGCACTTTATCTCTTATTAAGTTGCTTGTTGTGCGATAACCATGTTTCGGGGACGCCATCAACTATTCTTTGTTGAATATCATGTGAGTTGCTATGCATGTCCGTCTTGTCCGAAGTAAGAGAGATCTACCACCTTAATGGTTGGAGCATGCATATTGTTAGAGAAGAACATTGGGCCGCTAACTAAAGCCATGAATCATGGTGGAAGTTTCAGTTTTGGACATATATCCTCAATCTCATATGAGAATAATAATTGTTGCCACATGCTTATGCATTAAAGAGGAGTCCATTATCTGTTGTCCATGTTGTCCCGGTATGGATGTCTAAGTTGAGAATAATCAAAAGCGAGAAATCCAAAATGCGAGCTTTCTCCTTAGACCTTTGTACAGGCGGCATGGAGGTACCCCATTGTGACACTTGGTTAAAACATGTGCATTGCGATGATCCGGTAGTCCAAGCTAATTAGGACAAGGTGCGGGCACTATTAGTATACTATGCATGAGGCTTGCAACTTGTAAGATATAACTTTCATAACTCATATACTTTATTACTACCGTTGACAAAATTATTTCATGTTTTCAAAATAAAAGCTCTAGCACAAATATAGCAATCGATGCTTTCCTCTTTGAAGGACCATTCTTTTTACTTTTATGTTGAGTCAGTTCGCCTATCTCTCTCCACCTCAAGAAGCAAACACTTGTGTGAACTGTGCATTGATTCTTACATACTTGCATATTGTACTTGTTATATTACTCTATGTTGACAATTATCCATGAGATATACATGTTACAAGTTGAAAGCAACCGCTGAAACTTAATCTTCCTTTGTGTTGCTTCAATACCTTTACTTTGATTTATTGCTTTATGAGTTAACTCTTATGCAAGACTTATTGATGCTTGTCTTGAAGTACTATTCATGAAAAGTCTTTGCTTTATGATTCACTTATTTACTCATGTCATTACCATTGTTTTGATCGCTGCATCCACTGCATATGTTTACAAATAGTATGATCAAGGTTATGATGGCATGTCACTTAGAAATTATCTTTGTTATCGTTTTACCTGCTCGGGACGAGCGAAACTAAGCTTGGGGATGCTTGATACGTCTCAGACGTATCGATAATTTCTTATGTTCTATGCCATATTATTGATGATACCTACATGTTTTATGCACACTTTATGTCATATTCGTGCATTTTCTGAAACTAACCTATTAACAAGATGCCGAAGTGCCAGTTGCTGTTTTATGTTGTTTTTGGTTTCAGAAATCCTAGTAAGGAAATATTCTCGGAATCGGACGAAATCAAGACCCAGGTTCCTATTTTTCCCGGAACCATCTAGAACACCCGAGAGCCGCCGAGGGAAGCCACGGGGCCCCACACCACACCTGGCGCGGCCGGAGGGGGCCGCGCCGCCCTATGGTGTGGTGGCCCCGAGCCCCTCCGAGGCTGCCCTTCCGCCTATTTAAAGCCTCCGTCGCGAAAACCCTATTACGAAGAACGAAACCCACGAAAACCTTCCGGAGCCGCCGCCATCGCGAAGCCAAGATGCGGGGGACGGGAGTCTCCGTTCCGGCACGGCTGCCGGAGCGGGGAAGTGCCCCGGAAGGCTTCTCCATCGACACCGCTGCCATCTCCACCGCCATCTTCATCACCGCTCGTTGCTCCCATGAGGAGGGAGTAGTTCTCCATCGAGGCCGGGGCTGTGCCGGTAGCTATGTGGTTCATCTCTCTCCTATGTACTTCAATACAATAATCTCATGAGCTGCCTTACATGATTGAGATTCATATGATGATGCTTGTAATCTAGATGTCGTTATGCTAGTCAAGTGAATTTTACTTATGTGATCTCCGGAGACTCCTTGTCCCACGTGTGTAAAGGTGACGAGTGTGTGCACCGTGTGGGTCTCTTAGGCTATATTTCACAGAATACTTATTCAACTGTTATGAATGGCATAGTGAAGTGCTTATTTATATCCCTTTATGATTGCAATGTATTTTGTATCACAATTTATCTATGTGCTACTCTAGCAATGTTATTAAAGTAGTTTTATTCCTCCTGCACGGTGTAATGGTGACGGTGTGTGCATCCGTGTTAGTACTTGGTTTATGCTATGATTATGATCTCTTGTAGATTATGAAGTTAACTATTGCTATGATAGTATTGATGTGTATTATTCCTCCTACATAGCATGAAGGTGACGGTGTGCATGCTATGTTAGTACTTGGTTTAGTCTTATTGATCTTTCATGCACTCTAAGGTTATTTAAATATGAACATTGAATTGTGGAGCTTGTTAACTCCGGCATTGAGGATTCGTGTAATCCTACGCAATGTGTTCATCATCCAACAAGAGTGTAGAGTATGCATTTATCTATTCTGTTATGTGATCAAAGTTGAGAGTGTCCACTAGTGAAAGTCTATTCCCTAGGCCTTGTTCCTAAATATCGCTATCGTCTGCTTGTTTCTTGTTTCTTTGCGTTACTACTGGCTGCGTTACTACTGCTTGTTTCTTGTCCTGGGCAAAGCACTTTTACGGTGCCGTTGCTACTACTTATTCATACCACACGTATTTCACTATCTCTTCGCCGAACTAGTGCACCTATTAGGTGTGTTGGGGACACAAGAGACTTCTTGCTTTGTGGTTGCGGGGTTGCATGAGAGGGATATCTTTGACCTCTTCCTCCACTGAGATCGATAAACCTTGGGTGATCCACTTAAGGGAAACTTGCTGCTGTTCTACAAACCTCTGCTCTTGGAGGCCCAACACTGTCTACAAGAATAGAAGCTCTCGTAGACATCAAGGAGGCATAGTATAATCACAACAAAATTTACTCTCCATAGTAGGTGGCACCAAAAGACCACTATCATTATAATCATCATAAATAGGAGGCAAAGTATCATCAAAGTAAATTTTTTCCTCAATGCTTGGGGGACTAAAAATATCATGCTCATCAAAGCCAGCTTCCCCAAGCTTGGAATTTTCCATATCATTAGCAACAATGGTATTCAAAGTATTCATACTAATATGTTCCATGGGTTTTTAATTTTCGCATCAAACCATCCATGTCTTAAATCAGGAAATAGAATAAGAAGCTCATTGTTGTCCATTATGCCAAACTAGTGTAAACAAGAAACAAAAAGATGCAATTGCAGGATCTAAAGGAAATAGCTTCGAGCACAAACACAATGGCGCCGAGAAAAGTGCTGTTACCCGGAAACGGAGTATGAGTGCCTTTTTACCTTTCCTCCCCGGCAACGGCGCCAGAAAAGTGCTTGATGTCTACGGGAGCTTCTATTCTTGTAGACAGTGTTGGGCCTCCAAGAGCAGAGGTTTGTAGAACAGCAGCAAGTTAATTTCCCTTAAGTGGATCACCCAAGGTTTATCGATCTCAGGGAGGAAGAGGTCAAAGATATCCCTCTCATGCAACACTGCAACCACAAAGCAAGAAGTCTCTTGTGTCCCCAACACACCTAATAGGTGCACTAGTTCGCGAAGAGATAGTGAAATACAGGTGGTATAAATAAGTATGAGCAGTGGCAACGGCACCAGCAAAGTGCTTTGCCCAGGACAGTAAACAAGCAGTAGTAACGCAGCAGTAGTAATGCAGTAAAACGATAAACAAGCAGCGATAGCAGTATTTAGGAACACGGCCTAGGGATTAGACTTTCACTAGTGGACACTCTCAACATTGATCACATAACAGAATAGATAGATGCATACTCTACACTCTTTTGTTGGATGATGAACACATTGCGTAGGATTACACGAACCCTCAATGCCGGAGTTAACAAGCTCCATAATTCAATGTTCATATTTAACTAACCTTAGAGTGCAAGAAAGATCAACACGACTAAACCAAGTACTAACACAGCATGCACACTGTCACCTTCACGCTATGTAGGAGGAATAGATCACATCAATACTATCATAGCAATAGTTAACTTCATAATCTACAAGAGATCATAATCATAGCATACGCCAAGTACTAACACGGATGCACACACTGTCACCATTACACCGTGTAGGAGGAATAAACTACTTTAATAACATCACTAGAGTAGCACATAGATAAATTGTGATACAAACACATTGCAATCATAAAGAGATATAAATAAGCACTTCACTACGCCATTCATAACAGTGAGTAAGTATTCTGTGAAATATAGCCTAAGAGACCCACACGGTGCACACACTTGTCACCTTTACACACGTGGGACAAGGAGTCTCCGGAGATCACATAAGTAAAACTCACTTGACTAGCACAATGACATCTAGATTACAAGCATCATCATATGAATCTCAATCATGTAAGGCAGCTCATGAGATTATTGTATTGAAGCACATAGGAGAGAGATGAACCACATAGCTACCGGTACAGCCCCGAGCCTCGATGGAGAACTACTCCCTCCTCATGGGAGCAAGCAGCGGTGATGAAGATGGCGGTGGAGATGGCAGCGGTGTCGATGGAGAAGCCTTCCGGGGGCACTTCCCCGCTCCGGCAGGGTGCCGGAACAGAGACTCCTGTCCCCCAGATCTTGGCTTCGCGATGGCGGCGGCTCTGGAAAGTTTCTGTGGGTTTCGTCCTTCGTAATAGGGTTTTCGCGATGGAGGCTTTAAATAGGCGGAAGGGCAGCCTCGGAGGGGCTCGGGGCCACCACACCATAGGGCGGCGCGGCCCCCTCTCGGCCGCGCCGGGTGTGGTGTGGGGCCCCAGGGCTTCCCTCTGGCGGCTCTCGGGTGTTCTGGATGGTTCCGGGAAAAATAGGAACCTGGGTCTTGATTTCGTCCAATTCCGAGAATATTTCGTTACTAGGATTTCTGAAACCAAAAACAGCAGAAAACAGCAACTGGCTCTTCGGCATCTTGTTAATAGGTTAGTTCCAGAAAATGCACGAATATGACATAAAGTGTGCATAAAACATGTAGGTATCATCAATAATATGGCATGGAACATAAGAAATTATTGATACGTCGGAGACGTATCAGTGCCCCATCTATCAAAGGGTTCTAAAAGGTTAGCAACTTCATCCTTTTATCTGTCATTGCTAGTTTAGCTCATTTCATGCTCTAGAAGTAGAGGGATTTGTGGGTTTCAGTGTGGGAGTAACTATGTGGGAGTTTATTTGATTTAAATGCAATTTGGGCTCAAATTAACTTCTTAGTTTGCATATGTGTAGATGTGGTTTACTTAGTAATTGATCAAAATGAGTATGGAGTAGTAATTGATCAATACGAACAAAGGACCTTTAGTCCCGGTTCGTGGCTGCAACCGGGACTAAAGGGGTCTAGACTTATAACCGATGGCCTCTCCCCCTCCCCCGATTGACATCACCGCCTCTACCTCACTCTCTGCCCATGCTCGAGGACCCAACCCTAACCACCTCGCCCCACCGCTCTAGGCGTCCCCTAGCTCCGGCGCGAATCCTGGAAGCTCCGCCCCACCACCCCGAGCCTCCTCGACGACTCGCGCGTGCCGGGTAAGCCCTAGTCGACGGAATCGGTCGTTCTTCCCCCACGGCCGGCCAAGCCTTCCACCGACCACCGTGTCGCCGTCCGAACTCCCCTGGCCTCTCCGAGACCTCCTTCGCGTTCAGGATGAGCTCACCATGCTTCCACACCTCTCAGCATTCTCTCCCTCTCTTTGTAGGGCTAGGCCGACGAGTAACTGCCGCCACCACCGCTCGACTACATCGCCGGCGATGCTCCAATGACCAGTAAAGAGCAACACCGCCACCAATAGGTCGCCCGCGGAGCGGAGCAGCGCATGAGCCTTCCGACGCAGTCCTACGCGCCCTCTAGGTGGTCGCTGGTGTTGGTCACCATGGTTGACCCTGGTGTGGGTCCCTTTTGTCTGTTGTTTTATTTCTTTTGTTTTATGTACTTGTTTTTTGTAAAGTTAAAAAAATCATAAATGTTTCATTTTAAATCAGAAAATATCTATAATATATGAAAATGTTCACAAAAATGAGATCTACACTTTGGTATCAAAATCATGCATTGTTAAATAACTTTGAACCCTAGTTGTTTTAGAATAACTAAATGAACCCCATTTAATATGTGGAATTTCATAAATGCTAACCCCCTTTAATATGTGGAGTTGATATAGATGCTTTTTGATTTTAGGGTTCATATAGATGCTCTCTGATTTTAGGTTTCATTGAATTTTAGGGCTCATATAGAGGCTCTCTGATTTTTCTCAACTAATATGAGTGCTATGATTAATTTGTGTTCTATGATTAAAATACTCTCTGAATAAAAATGCAGCTATGGACTGCGGCTGAGACGATGAAGAAGAGACATTGTTAAATATTATAGCCGGTGGAGAAGATGACAACTCACAGTTCCTGAACGACTCCGGTGAGGGAATGAAGCTTGATCGAAGAGATGAATGGGAAACAAACGATAATGACGAAGAAAATGTTGGACCCTTAACAAAGTCCAGCGGAGTATATTAATAAAGTCCAGCGAGGTATATATATATATCTATATATATTAATGAATATTTCTTATTTTAGCCCTCCGAATTGAGCCAATTTGCTAGAAGGAAACGAGGTCCGACTAAAAAGTTGGGCGATCATCAAAGGTTCACGATCGACGAAGTGACTGAAGATGGCGAACAGATTGATCCCAAAGAGACCGTACATTTATTTGTAAATCAATGTGGATTAATTGTTATGGACAACATCCCGATCACCACTCGAGAATGGAATAAGCCAAAGGTAAATTGAGTTATTTATGTCGACCAAAGACTCAAAGGTTTGCTTTGGAATACGCTCTTGTCACATTTCAACCTACCGCCAGAGTGCGAAGAGGAAAAACTTAAGTTGACAGTCAAGGAGTGGCCTCTTAAAAAGATGGCCACACAATTCCAGACCTTCAAGAAAATATTATACAATGAGTATATCAAGAAAGAAAGAACTCCAGGTTTCACCGGACCACTAGAGAAGATAAAAAAAATCACTGGGACGCATTTGTGGAGTACAAGGCGTCGTCTGAAGCTCTGCTTAGGTCGGAAAAAATAAGTCAATTGCTGCAAAAAAAAAGAAATATCACCATGTTATGGGGACACGTGGCTACAAGAGTGCCTAAGTGGAATCAAACTGAGGCTGCCCTGGTTGCTAAAGGGATCACTCCAGCGACAACGGATTGCCCCAACGGTCAAAGACTGGTTTTACGGGCATGGGGGATTATTAGACCCACAAAAATGGCAGTTTGTTATTGGAAATCAACAAATTGAAAAACCCACCGAAGACCTGGTTGAAGCAATAACCTAAGTTCTAGCGGGAACGCTCCAACCCGAGAGAGAGACAAAGAGAGAGAGAGAGAGAGAGAGAGAGAGAGAGAGAGAGAGAGAGAGAGATCACTCCAGCGACAGCGGATTGCCCCAACGGTCAAAGACTGGTTTTACGGGCATGGGGGATCATTAGACCCACAAAAATGGCAGTGTGTTATTGGAAATCAACAAATTGAAAAACCCACCGAAGACCTGGTTGAAGCAATAACCTAAGTTCTAGCGGGAACGCTCCAACCCGAGAGAGAGAGAGAGAGAGAGAGAGAACTTCAAGAAAATATTATACAATGAGTATATCAAGAAAGAAAGAACTCCAGGTTTCACTGGACCACTAGAGAAGACAAAAAAATCACTGGGACGCATTTGTGGAGTACAAGGCGTCGTCTGAAGCTCTGCTTAGGTCGGAAAAAATAAGTCAATTGCTGCAAAAAAACAAAAAAGAAATATCACCATGTTATGGGGACACGTGGCTACAAGAGTGCCTAAGTGGAATCAAACTGAGGCTGCCCTGATTGCTAAAGGGATCACTCCAGCGACAGCGGATTGCCCCAACGGTCAAAGACTGGTTTTACGGGCATGGGGGACCATTAGACCCACAAAAATGACAGTGTGTTATTGGAAATCAACAAATTGAAAAACCCACCGAAGACCTGGTTGAAGCAATAACCTAAGTTCTAGCGGGAACGCTCCGACCCGAGAGAGAGAGAGAGAGAGAGAGAGAGAGAGAGAGAGAGAGAGAGAGAGAGAGAGAGAGAGAGAGAGAGATCACTCCAGCGACAGCGGATTGCCCCAACGGTCAAAGACTGGTTTTACGGGCATGGGGGATCATTAGACCCACAAAAATGGCACTGTGTTATTGGAAATCAACAAATTGAAAAACCCACCGAAGACCTGGTTGAAGCAATAACCTAAGTTCTAGCGGGAACGCTCCAACCCGAGAGAGAGAGAGAGAGAGAGAGAGAGAGAGAGAGAGAGAGAGAGAGAGAGAGAGAGAGAGAGAGCAGCGAGCTGACTCGCTCTATAGGACGAACACGAGGCAAAGGCGTCGATATTCCGTTGAGGGATGGGTTTTGCGAGTGGAATGATATTATAGAAGCCGCCAGAGTAAAAAAAGAAACAAGAGGCGGACCAGTTCCAGAAGATAGAAAGAAAAACCGATCAATTGGAACACATATCATTAACCAGCAAAGGGCATCTCAGCCGCAGCAAGATCATGAATTCGATAGTAGCAGTGCATCTCAGCAGAAAAGCAACATGACTTCTATGGGGGTTCGGGCTGATGATGCATTAATGGATGATGCACCCATGGCTTGCTACTCGACTACTCGATGTTAAGTGTAATTGATGAGTTATGCATGCGTATATTACTTTTCTCAACTTCCACTGGATTCTTATAATCATTGAAGGTGACGATGGAAAAGTTGATGTCATGGACTCATCATATAAAGACCATAAGCTCTATGAGAACTTCGTTTTTATGCTCCAGATGTAATTTCAATCATTATCACATTATATCAACATCTTTCATTCATTTCCTGATATCACGTAATTAATAACTCATTTATTCGTTTTCTTTGCTGGGCAGGGTTTGGAAATAGTTTATCAAGCAGGTTGTCGGTGACTGGAAACATGAGGTGCGTTTTTTTATGGATCCCGGTAAGTAGTACCAGGTCCACGCTAGAATCTCTTTAATTCTAGTTTCCATTTCATTATGATGCTTGATTATTATGTGATTGAATTATATTTGCATAAAGTGCTTGAGGAAGGAACATGGGACTAATTTATGTGCATTCTATGTTTCCGAGTTCATTCAGATGACGGCTAGTGAGCAGCGCAGAGATTTCAAAAAAGTTCAAGTACGTAAACAATAATCACAATTTATTTTATTACCATCGATTGTGTTGAGTTTCATTCATACTTTTTATGATGGTTTGATATATATACACACCACTCATATATTCATATTGTTCTCCTTCTTTAAAGACCGAAAGGATGCGGGACAAATTCTACCAAAGGACCGCGTACTAGGAATTCAAGAGAAATTGGCGGGATTTTCGCTTACGGATGTCATATCTGCAACCGGAGAATTCCATGCGCCTACTAATGCCTCCATGTAATTTAATGATCTCCATGTAATTAAATAGATAATATACCATATTGTATATATATATGTATGCTCGCAAGAGAAATTATATTATATATGCATCAACGTGTATATTATGTAGTAGTGTAGAATATGTATATAAAAACTTTTTTGAAATGAAAACGAAATGAAACATAAAAATTAAAAATAATTAAATGGTGAACACAAAACAAAAATGGAAAACATAAAATAAATTAAAGTCCTCCAGCGCTCGCCTGCACTCAACACGTGGAGGACTTCAGTTTTACCAATCGGGACTAAAGGTCCTGCAGCCCCATCCCTCGACTTGCCTCCACATGGAGGCCTTTACTCCCGGTTTGTGGGTGATCGGGAGTAAAGAAAAAGACCTTTAGTTCCAATTTCGTAGTCCCGGTTGAACTAGAGTCTGTTCCTAACTGGAACTAGGGTCTTTTTTCTACTAGTGGTAGCACTCGAAAAGGTACGCACACACTACAATCTCCTTGTTCGTATGGGCACCTATCCCATTTTTTTCTTTCCCGTAAACCAGATAGGAAGAAGGAAACGCACGCGCGTATATGCACGAAATCCAGCCTCCCTTCCTTAAGTTTGATCCGGGTTATATATTGCGGACTTGCCAGAAAGCAGACGCCTGATTTTTATTATGTCTCTGCTTCCAGGAAACAAAAAGAGAAAATATTGACTTGCAGTTCTTGAGAAACTTTTGCCCGAGAAACTTTGATTCTTTTGTGTTTGTGCCCTCTATAGGGAGATCAGGAGGGATAGTTACCATATGGGACAACTCTGTATTTTTTGGGAGATGTGTGTTTCAGAACAGATATTCTGTTTCAGTTGAATTACAATCAACCAAAACTGACTTATTCTGGACTCTGACCAATGTTTATGCGCCTTGTCAGGATAATGAGCAGATAGCCATTTGTAGTGGCTTAATAATATAGTAATTCCAGATATGAGAATTGGCTTCTCATGGGAGATTTCAATCTGATAAGATCACCTCAGGACAGAAACAAGTCAGGGGAAAATGTTAGTGAAATGTTGTTATTTAATGAAGCCATTAGTAACTTAGGCTTGATAGATATCCCTCTCAAAGGTATAAAATACACCTGGAGTAACATGCAAGACTCTCCTCTATTTCAGAGGTTGGACTGTTTTTTTCATCTGTGGCTTGGACAACCACTTTTCCTTGATACCATGGCAATGCCATTTGCTATGACTACCTCTGACCATGTGCCTTGTGTTATTTCCATACAAACCTCAATACCAAAATCCTCAGTTTTTAGTTTTGAAAATAGATGGCTTCATATGCCTGAATTTCTAGCTACTATTGAGAACACTTGGACACAATCTATTCACTATGCTGATGCTGCAAAGAGGATTACTAGCAAGTTCAAAATTCTTAGAAAAGAGTTGAAAAAATGGTCAAAATCTATATTTTCTATCAATAAGGATATTGATGACTTGAATGCTCTCATATCTCTTATTGATGCTATAGAAAATTTTAGAGTTGCCAGCACTATGAAAAGGCAATTCAGAGTTGCAATGAAATTTCATCTAGCTGCCTTGTTAAAGCAACAGCTTGCCTATTGGTAGCAGAGGGGAAAAATTAAGTGGGTGACACTTGGAGATGAAAATTCTAGATTTTTTCACTCTATGGATACCACCCAAAATAGGAAGAATCACATCCAAACAATCACAACTGTTGATGGAGCTTCAGTATCAGAACACAGTGCCAAGACTGAGGTCTTGCTTCAGGCATATAAAGAAAGATTGGGGCAGATTGATAGTATTTCTGGTACAGCTCAAATCTCTGCTTTACTGACTAGTAAAACAAATCTAGACTTCTTGGAAGCACCCTTTACACCAAAGGAGATAGATGATGTTGTGGCTGATTTCCCCCATAATAAATCACCTGGTCCAGATAGATTCAATGCTGAATTTCTGCAAAAATGCTGGCCCATCAGTAAGAAGGATTTTCATAAATTGTGTAATCAATTTCATCAAGGATGGATCTGTATGCCTAGAGAGTATTAACAGATGTTTCATTAATCTGGTTCCAAAAAAATAAGATGCAAGTATTGTGCATGATTACAGACCTATCTCTCTACTCTATTGCACTCTGAAACTCCTCACAAAGCTCCTAGCTGATAGGTTGCAGACAGTGATCATGCAACTTATTCATGAAAATCAGTATGGCTTCATTAAGAGCAGGACTATTCAAGATTGCTTGGCATGGACTTTTGAATATATTCATCTCTATCACAAAAGTAAGAAGGAGACTGTTCTCCTCAAATTGGATTTTGAGAAGGCTTTTGACAAGCTAGATCATTGTTTCATACATGAAGTTCTGCGGAAAAGGGGGTTTGGTCAGAAGTGGTGCTCATGGATCAAGCAAATTCTTGCTACTGCCACCTCCTCAATTATGTTAAATGGAGTACCTGGTTCCATCTTCAAGTGTAGGAGAGGAGTGGACAGTTCGCTCTCTCGACGGACCCCTCCCCTTGCTACAGTTCCCAGGAGAGGCGACAGGGAAGGCGATGAGTTTTCCGCCGGCGATTCTGCTACCCTCCTCTTTCCCGTCGGCCTTGGTGCCGGTGGAGGGAGGAGGGGGGTCGAATCGCCGGACGGATCCTTGTGCAGCTAGACTAGGTTAGCTAGGGTGCCTAAGTTTCGCGCTGGCCGATTTCTTGCCGGAGGCGGAGTTGGCGGCGGCGATGAATAAAAGTGCTTCAGTTCTGCTTCTGATGGTCTGCTTGGAGATGGTCGGGGGTGGATCTGCGAGCAAGTTGTCCGTTCGTGGTGGTCGCTGCGGAGGCATCCTCCTCGGAGTGGATTTTGTGCTTGGACCTCGCCGACGCGGCGACGCTGGCTTCGGCGTCGTTGTGAGGTCACGGAGCTTGTACAGGAGCTTGCTCAGTTCTGGTTTTCTCGAAGATCTGGCCAGGTGGGGATCAGCGGAAGGATGCTGGTGTCTTCGTCTCTCCCTCTGGCTTGGTCCGGAGGCAGCGACGACGAGCCGACGGTGGCTTGGGGATCTTTTCCCCACCGATGTTCTTTCTTCGTTTTCGATTCCGGCGATGCCGCATGTCCCATGCGGTGCCTCAACGCAGATATCTGCTATCAAGCCCCGGTTGGTGTTGGCTGTGGAGCGACCTCATCTTATTCTTCCCCGGCGAAGCCTCGACGGCGTTGGTGTAGGATAACGTTGCATAGAAAACAAAAAATTTCCTACCGCGAACACGCAATCCAAGCCAAGATGCAATCTAGAAGACGGTAGCAACGAGGGGGTATCGAGTCTCACCCTTGAAGAGATTCCAAAGCCTACAAGATGAGGCTCTTGTTGCTGCGGTAGACGTTCACTTGCCGCTTGCAAAAGCGCGTAGAAGATCTTGATCACGATCGGTTCCGGCGCCACGAACGGGCAGCACCTCCGTACTCGGTCACACGTTCGGTTGTTGATGAAGACGACGTCCACCTCCCGTTCCAGCGGGCAGCGGAAGTAGTAGCTCCTCTTGAATCCGACAGAGCACGACGGCGTGGTGTCGGTGGCGGTGGAGAACTCCGGCGGAGCTTCGCTAAAGCTACGCGGAAGATATGGAGGAGAGGGGCGGCTAGGGTTTGGGAGGGGGTGGCCGGCCACTTCAAGGGGGCGGCCAGCTTGTGGTCTTAGGGTGGCCGGCCCCTCCCTTGGCCCCTCATTATATAGGTGGATCCCCAAGAGTTGGTCTCCAAGTCTTCGAATAAGACCCGAACCAAAAACCTTCCATAAGGAGGGAAACCTAGCCAAGCTAGGACTCCCACCAAAGGTGGGAGTTCCACCTCCCATATGGGGGGTGGCCGGCCCCTAAGGGGAGTCCACTTGGGACTCCTCCCCCACTAGGGTTGGCCGGCCATGGAGGTGGAGTCCCATGTGGACTCCACCTTCCTTGGTGGTTTCTTCCGGACTTTTCTAGAACCTTCTAGAACCTTCCATAGAACCTTCCGTGACATTTTAATTCACATAAAATAACATCCTATATATGAATCTTATTCTCCGGACCATTCGGAACTCCTCGTGATGTCCGGGATCTCATCCGGGACTCCGAACAAATATTCGAACTCCATTCCATATTCAAGTACTACCATTTCAACATCCAACTTTAAGTGTGTCACCCTACGGTTCGTGAACTATGCGGACATGGTTGAGTGCTCACTCCGACCAATAACCAATAGCGGGATCCGGAGATCCATAATGACTCCCACATATTCAACGATGACTTTAGTGATCGAATGAACCATTCACATACAATACCAATTCCCTTTGTCACGCGATATTTTACTTGTCCGAGGTTTGATCTTCGGTATCACTCCATACCTTGTTCAACCTCGTCTCATGACAAGTACTCTTTACTCGTACCGTGGTATGTGGTCTCTTATGAACTTATTCATATGCTTGCAAGACATTAGACGACATTCCACCGAGAGGGCCCAGAGTATATCTATCCGTCATCGGGATGGACAAATCCCACTGTTGATCCATATGCCTCAACTCATACTTTCCGGATACTTAATCCCACCTTTATAGCCACCCATTTACGCGAGTGGTGTTTGATGTAATCAAAGTACCTTTCCGGTATAAGTGATTTATATGATCTCATGGTCATAAGGACTAGGTAACTATGTATCGAAAGCTTATAGCAAATAACTTAATGACGAGATCTTATGCTACGCTTAATTTGGGTGTATCCATTACATCATTCATACAATGATATAACCTTGTTATTAATAACATCCAATGTTCATGATTATGAAACTAATCATCCATTAATCAACAAGCTAGTTAAGAGGCATACTAGGGACTCTTTGTTGTTTACATATCACACATGTATCAATGTTTCGGTTAATACAATTATAGCATGGTATATAAACATTTATCATAAACATAAAGATATATATAATAACTACTTTTATTATTGCCTCTTGGGCATATCTCCAACAGTCTCCCACTTGCACTAGAGTCAATAATCTAGATTACATTGTAAGGAACCTAACACCCATGGCATTCTGGTGTTGGTCATGCTTTGCCCTATGGAGAGCTTTAGTCAACGGATCTGCTACATTCAGATCAGTGTGTACTTTGCAAATCTTTACTTCTCCATCTTCGATGTACTCACGAATCGAGTGGTAACGCAGCTTGATATGCTTCAGCCTCTTGTGTGACCTTGGTTCTTGTGCATTGGCGATGGCACCCATGTTGTCACGAGTATATGACTAGTGGGTCCAATGCACTAGGAACCACACCGAGCTCTACAATGAACCTCTTCATCCATACCGCTTCGATGAAGCCTCCGAAGCCGCTATGTACTCCGATTCCGTTGAAGACTTCGCCACCGTGCACCGCTTCGAGCTTGCCCGACTACTTGCGAGCACCATTCAATATAAACACGTACCAAGACTGTGACTTAGAGTCATCAGGATCAGTGTTCCAACTTGCATCGGTGTAACTTGTTACAACGAGCTCTTGGTCACCTCCATAACAAAGAAACATATCCTTAGTTCTTTTCAAGTATTTCAGGATATTCTTGACCGCTGTCCAGATGCTCCATTCCTGGATCACTTTGATATCCGCTAGTCAAACTAACGCGCATGCGCTATATCCGGTCTTGTACATAGCATGGCATACATAATAGAGCCTACTGCCGAAGCATAGGGGATCCGACTCATCCTTTCTCTTTCTTCGCCGTAGCCGGTCCTTGAGTCTTACTCAAGACCTTGCCTGGTAACATAGGTAAAAACCCTTTCTTACTTTCGTCCATTCTAAACTTCTTTAGAATCTTGTCCAGTATGTACTCTGTGATAGCCTATTAGGCGTCTTGATCTATCTCTATAAATCTTGATGCCTAATATATACGATGCTTCACCAAGGTCTTTCATTGAAAAACTGTTATTCAAATAACCTTTTACATCTGCTTAATAGTTCTATATCATTCCCAATCAATAATATTTCATCTACATATAATATCGGGAATGCTACAGAGCTCCCACTCACTTTCTTGTAAATACAGGCCTCTCCATGACATCGTATAAACCCGAAGTCTTTGATCACCTTATCAAAGCGTCGGTTCCAACTTCTTGATGCTTGCTTCAGTCCATAGATTGAACGCTGAAGTTTGCATACTTTGTCAGCATTTTTAGGATCGACAAAACCTTTGGGTTGTACCATATACAACTCTTCCTCAATGTCTCCATTAAGGAACGCCGTTTTGACATCCATCTGCCAAATCTCATAATCGAAAAATGCAGCTATTGCTAACAAAATCATCACAGATTTTAGCTTCGCTACGGGTGAGAAAGTCTCATCGTAGTCAACTCCTTGAATTTGTCGGAAACCCTTTGCGACAAGTCGAGCTTTATAGACAGTAATATTACCATCAGCATCTGTTTTTCTCTTGAAGATCCATTTATTTTCGACAACCTTTCGGCTATCAGGTAAGTCTACCAAAGTCCATACTTTGTTATCATACATGGATCCCGTTTCGGATTTCATGGCTTCTTGCCATTTGTTGGAATCTGGGCTCATCATCGCTTCTTCATACGTCGCAGGGTCCTCATCATTGTTATCCACAATCATGACATTTAGACAAGGATCATACCAATCAGGAGTGGCACGTTCCCTTGTCGATCCGCGAGGTTCAGTAGTTTCCTCGTTCGAAGTTTCATGATCATTATCATTAGCTTCCTCTCGTTGCCGGTGTAGGCGGTACAGTACAACTTCCGATCATTGCGCTACTCGATCAACGAGTATAGATTCATTAATCTCATCGAGTTCTACTTTTCTTCCGAGTCACTTCTTTAGTGAGAAATTCTTTCTCAAGAAAGGTTCCGTTCTTAGCAACAAAGATTTTGCCTTCGGATCTGTGATAGAAAGTGTACCCTATAGTTTCCTTAGGGTATCCTATGAAGATGCATTTCTCCGCTTTGGGTTCTAGCTTGTCCGGTTGTAACTTTTTACATAGGCTTCGCAACCCCAAACTTTAAGGAACGACAGCTTAGGTTTCTTATTAAACCATAATTCATACGGTGTCATTTCTACGGATTTTGATGGTGCTCTATTTAAAGTGAATGCGGTTGTCTCTAATGCATAACTCCAAAATGATAACGGCAAATCAGTAAGAGACATCATAGAACGAACCATATCTAATAGAGTTCGATTACGACGTTCGGACACACCGTTTCGTTGTGGTGTTCCCGGCGGTGTCAATTGTGAAAGTATTCCGCATTTCTTTAAATGCATGCCAAACTCATAACTCAGATATTCACCTCCACGATCAGATCGAAGAAATTTAATCTTCTTGTTTCGTTGATTTTCTACTTCACTTTGGAATTCCTTAAACTTATCAAAAGTTTCGGATTTATGTTTCATGAAATAGATATACCCATATCTACTCAGATCATCTGTGAAGGTTAGAACATAACGATAACCACCGCAGCGATGCTACACTCATTGGTCCGCATACATCGGTATGTATGATTTCCAATAAGTCGGTAGCTCGCTCCATCATACCGTAAAATGGAGTCTTAGTCATTTTTCCCGTTAGACATGCTTCGCATCTATCAAGTGACTCAAAGTCAAGTGATTCAAGTAATCCATCAGTATGGAGTTTCTTCATGCGCTTCACTCCAATATGACCAAGACGATAGTGCCACATATAAGTAGAATTATCATTCAATTTAATTCGCTTAGCATCAATGTTATGTATATGCGTATCACTACTATCGAGATCTAACGTAAATAAGCCATTCTTTTCGGGTGCTCGACCATAAAAGATATTTTTCATAAAAATAGAACAACCATTATTCTCAGACTTGAATGAATAACCGTCTTGCATTAAACAAGATCCAGATATAATGTTCATGCTCAACGCGGGTACAAAATAACAATTATTTAGGCTTAAAACTAATCCCGAAGGTAGATGTAGAGGAAGTGTGCCGACAGACGATCACATCGACTTTGGATCCATTTCCAACGCGCATCATCACTTCATCTTTTAGTAGTCTTCGTTTATTCTTTAGTTCCTGTTTCGAGTTACAAATATGAGCAACCGAACCAGTATCAAATACCCAGGTACTAGAACGAGAACCAGTGAGATAAACATCTATAACATGTATATCAGATATACCTTCTTTCTTCTTCTTGACAAGGCCGCTCTTTAGATCCGCCAAATACTTGGAGCAATTACGCTTCCAGTGTCCCTTCTCCTTGCAGTAATAGCACTCAGCATCAGGCTTAGGGCCGTTCTTAGGTTTCATAGGAGGCGTGGCAGCTTTCTTGCCACCCTTCTTGAATTTTCCCTTAGACTTGCCCTGTTTCTTGAAACTCGGTGGTCTTGTTGACCATCAACACTTTGTGCTCTTTCTTGATCTCAATCTCAGCAGCTTTTAGCATGCCAAAGAGTTCGAGTAACTCCTGTTCATGTTCTGCATATTGTAGTTCATCACAAAGTTCTTGTAACTTGGTGGCGGTGATTGAAGGACACGATTAATCCCCGAGTCTGTTAGGAATCACTATTCCCAAGTCACCGAGTTTCTTCGCATGCCCGGTCATGGCGAGCATGTGCTCACTAATGGAGCTGCCTTCTTCCATCATACGACTGAAGAAATGTTTCGATGCTTCATAGCATTCCACGGCCGCATGAGTCTCAAAAATAGCTTTCAGCTCATTCATCAACTCATGAGGATCGTGGTGCTCAAAACGTTTTTGAAGATCGGATTCCGGACCGCATAGGATGGCACACCGAACTTGAGAGTACCGATACGTCCAAAACGTATCTACTTTCCCGAACACTTTTGCTATTGTTTTGCCTCTAATTTGTGTATTTTGGATGCAACTAACACGGACTAACGCCGTTTTCAGCAGAACTGTTCCGGTGTCTCGTTTTGTGCAGAAATCCAACTTTCGGGAAAAACCTCGGGATTTTGACGAAAGGCCCTATTTTCCCGAATATCGACGGAGCCGAAGGACAATTCAAGTGGAGGCCCGAGGGCCCCACACCATAAGGCGGCGCGGCCTAGGGGGCCCGCGCGGCCCTATGGTGTGGCCCCTCGGCTGGCCTCCGACGCCCTCCTTCGGACTACTTATTCGCCTCGACCTAAAAACGCACGGAGAGAAGTCGAAGTCGCCAGAAACCCTCCAGAACGCCGCCACATCACGAAACTCCGTCTCGGGAGCCAGAAGTCTCCGTTCTGGCACTCCGCCGGGACGGGGAATTGGAGGAGATCATCACCGCCATCACCGCCAACGCCTCTCCATCAACTAGCCATGTTTCCCCCATCCATGTGTGAGTAATTCCCCCGCTGTAGCCGAAGGGGATGGTAGGTATTGGATGAGATTGGTCATGTAATAGCATAAGATTGTTAGGGCATAGTGCCTAGTGTCCGTAGATGGTACTTTTATGATATTGTTGCAACTTGTTATGCTTAATGCTTGTCACTAGGGCCCGAGTGCCATGATATTCGTTGTTTATGATCTTACCTGCAAGTTGTATACACATGTCGCTGTCCGGAACCAATGGCCCCAAAGTGACATAAATCGGGACAACCGGAGGGAATGGCAGTGATATGAGGATCACATGTGTTCACGGAGTGTTAATGCTTTGCTCCGGTACTCTATTAAAAGGAGTACCTTAATATCCAGTAGTTTCCCTTGAGGCCCGGCTGCCACCGGCCTGGTAGGACAAAAGATGTTGTGCAAGTTTCTCATTGCGAGCACGTACGACTATAATTGGAACACATGCCTATTGATTGATTAGTACTTGGATACCGTTTTATTATTATCTCGCAAATGCCCCGCTATGATTGTTACATGAGTTTCTCTCATCCATGCAACGCCCGTCATCCGTCCCCGTGCCTACGGTATTTTAATCCTGCTGTTTACTATAATCACTACTCGCTGTCTTTGTTACTCTGCTGCTCGTTATTTTCCTATCGCTACTATTATAAAACTGTTACTATCGATAAACTCTTGCGAGCAAGTTTGTTTCCGAGTGCAGCTGAATTGACAACTCCGTTGTTAAGGCTTTCAAGTATTCTTTGTCTCCCTTGTGTCGAATCAATAAATTGGGTTTTACTTCCCTCGAAGACCGTTGCGATCCCCTATACTTGTGGGTCATCAAGACTATTTTCCGGCGCCGTTGCCGGGGAGCATAGCTTTATTTGGAAGTTCACTTGGATTGATATTGTTCGCTGCAAATTCTCCATCATGGGTAAAACTCGCGATACTAAGGTCGCCATATTGCCATCCACTAAAAGAAAATGTACAACTCTGAGTACCTCTGCTGCTCTTGATTCACCATCTGTGATTGATAAACTTGTTTCACCGCCACATGCTTCAAATGCTGGTACTTCTTCTGAATCTGAAAACTCTCATAATATTGATGATATTTCTGTTGTGCTTGATGATAGTGGTTCATTGGGAACTTTTCTAGATACTACAATTGCTAGGTCTAGACAAATTGAAAATACTGAAACTCCTGATGTTACTACACCTGTTAATTCACCTGAACTTGAATACTCTAGTGATGATCTGGATGAAGATTGTGTGGAACTTGATGATGATTTTATTGAAAAATGCCATGCTACTACCGATGCAAAAAAATTAAAAAGTTGCTTGCAGAACATACTCGTTAGATATAAATCTGTCTCTCGATCCTAAATTTGCCACATCTCCTATAAACATTAGGGATAAAGATTATGATTTTTCTCTTGATCTATCTCATATAGCTATTGTTGAGAAAACACCTTTCTGTGGTACCGAGAAAGAAAGTGCTGTTGAACACATGACTGAGTTATCTACCTTGAGTAGCTTGTTTTCTGATGATGTTAAGAAGCGTACTTACTTTGTTGCTAAAATCTTTCCATTCTCATTAAAGGATGACGCTAAAACTTGGTATAATAGTTTGCCACCTAGTTCTATTAAAAGTCCAAAAGAATTGCTTAATGTTTTCTTCCGGAAATACTTTCCTGCTAGTGCTCAACATGTTGCTTTGCAGAGAGTTTATAATTTTGATCAAGGAGATGAAGAGAAATTGCCTGAGGCTTGGGCGAGATTTTGCTCTCTTATTAGAGCTCTGCCTGACCATGATTTGGAAAAGCATGACTTACTCGATATATTTTATAGTGGACTAACCATTGAGTCTAGGGCATACCTGGATAGTTGTGCTGGTTGTGTTTTCAGGAAAAGAACTCCAGACGAACCTGAAGAATTATTGGCTAAAATAGGCCGGAATCATGATGATTGGACTACACCTGAACCAACTCCAACGCCAATAGTGAAGAAGAGGAGTTTAATTAAATTGAATGATGAAGATATGAGGGAAGCCAAGAAGTCTCTCAAGGAGAAAGGTATTAAATCTGAAGATGTGAAGAATCTACCTCCCATAGAAGATATATGTGAGATAATTCCCCCTTCATCCATGATTGAGGTAAACTCGCTTCAACGCTTTACTAGGGAAGATATTCCGTATTCAAAACCTCCTGCGCAATGCTTAGATGAGTTTGATAATTATATTGTTAAGCAAGAAAATTTTAATATGAGAGTAGAGAATCATTTAATGGAAAATTCTCGAGCTATTAGTGAATTGCATGATATTGTGGAGAGAACCTCCAATGATATTAAGATGCTTGTTAAACATTTTCATATGGTTCAAACTCAAATTGATCAACTCACTAAAGTGCAAAATGACTTGTTAGGAAACAATGCTAAAGAAAAACATGCTTATGAAGTAACAACTAGAGGTGGTGTCTCTACCCAGGATCCTCTATATCCTGAAGGGCATCCCAAAAGAATTGAACAAGATTCTCAACGCATTGAAGGAGAGCTCCATCTAAGAAAAAGAAAAAGAAGCATAAAAATGTTGTAGAGTCCTCTGAACCTGCTAATGATCCTAATAGTATTTCTATTTCTGATGCTGAAACTGAAAGTCGTAATGAACATGATAAAGATAATGATAAGAATGATACTCCTGATAAAGAAGAGGTTGAAAAAGAACCTGAAAAGCATGCTAAAAATAAAAAGTATACTAAAGAAGATTTTATTGCTGAGAAACATGGTAATGAAAGAGAACCTTGGGTGCAAAAGCAAATGCCTTTTCCTGCTAAGAAACTAAAATCAAAGGAAGAGGAACACTATAATAAATTCTGTGATTGGATGAAACCCATATTCTTGCAAATCCCTTTATGCTATTAAATTGCCTCCTTATTCAAAGTATATGAAAGATATTGTTACTAACAAAAGGAAAATCCCCAATGAGGAAATTTCCACTATGCTTGCTAATTACTCTTTTAATGGCAAAGTTCCAAAGAAGTTGGGCGACCCAAGTATACCTACTATTCCTTGTTCTATTAAGAATAATTATGTTAAAACTCGCTCTATGTGACTTGGGAGCCGGTGTTAGTGTTATGCCTTTTTCTCTTTATAAGAGACTTTACTTAGATAAGTTGATACCTACTGATATATCTTTGCAAATGGCTGATAAATCTACTTGCTATTCCTGTTGGTATATGTGAGGATGTTCTGTTCTAGTTACTAATAACTCGCTTGATATTAACCGATTTTGTTGTGTTGGAAATGCCTCGAAGATGATAATATGTCTATTATTCTTGGGAGACCTTTTCTTAACACCGTGAGGGCTGTTATTGATTGCAATAAAGGAAAGGTTACTTTCAATGTTGATGATAAGGAACACACTGTCTATTTCCCCAAGAGGATTGAGAAAGCGTGCGGAGTTAATACTATTTCTAATGTGAGAACTATCAAAGTGGGAACTATTGATTGTCCCATATATGAGCCTAAAGAAGAATATCAAACTCTTGTGATTGGATCCATATCAATACAATTCAAGGTAACATGATTGATTTGAGGTTTATTTCTTCATATGCTATGTAAAATTTATTTGGTGGCAAGACTTGATCAACCTTGTTAACAAATACTTTTTATATGCATAGAGGAGGTAAACAACATCTCTTTCTTCCTCCACTTGCTTTAGTTGCTGTAGCATTTTTAATTTGCAAATTTTCTTAGTTGATTAGAGTTTTCAAAAAAATTCCTGGCCAGTAATAATAAACTTAATACCCAGAAATGTGCATTTTTCAAAGTTTTCAAAAATTCGCGAAAATTACACCGTTGGTCCTATTTTTCGACGAGGCACCCGGGAGCACCGAGAGGATGACCTGTGGGGCACCACAGGGTGCCACACCACAGGCCGGCGCGGCCGGCCAAGGGGGACGCGCCACCCGTGGTGTGGGCCCCTCCTTGCCCCACTACTTCATCTCTTTCTTCCAAGCATCTTCTCTCTCCCGAAAAAACTCGAACCAACTTTCTCTCACTCACATTTTTGCTCAAGAGCTCAGGATTTTTCGATCTCTTTGCTCAGCTCGATTTCGTTTGAAATTTGGCACATTTGCTCTCCGGTATGTGACTCCTTCGATTATCCAAGTAGAATTTTGTTTGGTTGAGTATATCTTGAATATTTTGCTGCTGTAGGTGACATGTTTAGTGAGATTGCATGCTTGTTCTAAGTGGTAGAAATTAGTTTTGATGCATGATTAGTACTCTAGCAAGTTCCTATGGTAGTTTCCCTCAATTATATGTCACCAAATCAAGTTTTATATTGTTTGTTGAAAATTTCAGAAAATGAAGAAGTTCAAATTTGGAGAATTGTTCAAGAAAGGAACAACCAGCACCGGGAGGCCTTCTAGGACCGCCACCCAAATTAGGCGGTCGTACAATGAGGACATCATCGCGCCTAGCTTCGCACCCGAAGAGGACAATGGGGCTCCTAATGTCTCATCCTTCCCATGTTATGATTTTCTGACAAATGCAGGGATATTGGATGATTTCTTCACCCTTGTCAACAGGGCGGGCTTAGCCACCTACGTTGGAGATGAAAGGGAGCAATACTACATGCTCACCAAAAAATTTGTCGAGAGCTTCAAGTTCCAAAACACGCAATATGATCCGACAGTTGTATTCAAGATCTATGGTACTCCTGTTACTATGGAATTGGAAGAATTTTGTCGTGCATTGGATATTGCCCCTGTAGGTACAAGCAAGGAGGATTGATGACAACCCCGGGACTTGTTGGAGCTCTATCGAGGGATTACCAACGATGATTGTCGCACCATTCAGCGGGGCAAGATAAGGAACATTCAACTCCCCGCCATTAAATATTTTGCATATTACATTGCTACTAGCATACTTGGTAGGGAGAACACTAGCAATATTTCTAGTTACCATCTTGCTTTCTTGAATATTGCACTTACTCGGACGGACATCTTATCATCTTGGTTCTCTTATTGCTCGCCGCCTGTCTACCAGGGGACCTATTTTTGGAGGAATTATTGCACTGCGCATTTTAACACATTTAGAGCTTCCTATTGATCCTAATGATGTTGCATTAACCCCTAGGAGGCTTGATATCACTGCTATGAAAAGCCATCATTTTGTTACCACCGAGTCCACTTTAGATAATATGGCCTATAGAATGTTGTTTGCTGACGGGGATGAGAAAGAAATCCCTCTTCCCCAGACCAGGTTTGTTCGATATTGACGAGCAACCATGGTCGCGCACTAAGGAGGAGGTGGATGAACATATGAAGATACAAGATTTCCACCAGCAGCATGACTCCGAGGACGCCGAGCCCTCCTACGATTACACCGTCACGTATCCGGGTGCTTCTTCTAGCACATACTCGGAATATGATCCATCTTCGTCGTACCACGGAGATACTACCTCATGGCCTCGATGGGATTGAACTCCACTTAGGCCAAAAGCCTAAGCTTGGGGGGAGGTATACCGACATCACTCATTCTTTGCATATTATGATTTCTGGATACTTGTACATACTTGTTTAGTTTGTTTGAGTGGTTTTCTAATGAGAGGAAGATGATATTTGGGGAAGTGCTGCCTGAAAACAGATTCTGGACTGTTACCGTAAAAATTCGTGCGCACAGCCAGAACGTTATTTTGCGAAGCCAATTTTTGTGCATGTTCCCCAGGTTGTTATCTAACTTTTATTAGTTGAACACTTTTCGAGCTGAGCAACGTAAGATTTTTGTAAAAATCGATTTCTGTACTCGTTGTCAGGTTTTGGCAGATTTCTGCCATCTCGCTTTTCTCGTGTTTCTTTTAGTTTGCTATTTCTTGCTTTCACTTTGTTTCTTTCCCAAAACACAAAAAGACCAAAAATATTTCTGTTGTTTCTCTTCACCATTTGTTTATCTTGGTTTCTTGCATTTGTTTCGCTTTATTTGCTATTGCTAGTTTACTATAAGAAAACCCAAAAAGATTTTGTTTTGTTTGCTTGTTTCCTTTTGTTCTTATTCTCAAATTCGAAAACACCAAAAATATTTGCTGTTCTTCTTTGGTTTGTAAAGTTCATTATGAGTTCAATGGTCTTCGGTGGCTGGAGCGTGGTTTTCATTTCATATTATCCAAGCTATACAAGTGAAAAGGCAATAATGACGATCTACGACAATCCGATTGTGGTGAGAGGCTGGTATGAACTCTATTTGTTTTCATTTTTGTACATATACTCATCCATGTGAGCATGCTTAGTTGGTTCATGTGAGATATATGTTATTTAAGAAAGTCTAGTAGTTCATGATCTCTCATGTTTAGCTCCAATTTGTTAATATGAGTAGCATGTCATGGATGTTTGCTTGCATTGTTTTATTCATAAGTAAGTATGGCATTGTGGTATCCTCCTCTGATAATTCATTTATATCGACTTGGCACATGCTCACGCAAGCATATGACTGAACAAAAGTCAATTAAGCCTCCATGATTTACATTGCTTCAGAGTTCTTGTATCACTTTTATGCCCCAGTTAATTTATTTTGCCGCAAGCATGATTATGACGATTCATCGCTCTCTTGATTTGTCGCTCCCTAGTCTTTTGCTAGCTTTCACTTGTACTCGAGCGGGAACGCTGCTCGTGCCTCCAAACACATGAAAACCAAGTTATTCCGGAGTGTCCACCATAAATACCTATGCATGGCATTTCAAACCATTCCAAGTAAATTCTCATGCGCTACCTTTAAAACCTTCAAAATGCTTCTCAAATTGTGTTAATGTTTCATAGCTCATGAGGAAGTATGTGGTGTTTAGCTTTCAACCTTGTCATTTACTTTTGACGGACTCTCATATGGACTAGTGGCACATCCGCTTATCCAATAATTTTGCAAAAAGAGCTGGCAATGGGATTCCCAGTCCCGAATTAATTAACTTAAATAGACACTCCTTCATGGTTTGTGATTGTTGGACGGCACCCGAAGGATTCGGCTAGCCATGGCTTGTGTAAGCAAAGGTTGGGGGGAGTGTCATCATCATAATAAAACTAAACTAAAAAGGCACTCCTTCATGGTATGTGATTGTTGGCGGGCACCCGAGGATTCGGTTAGCCATGGTTTGTGTAAGAAAGGTTGGAAGGAGTGCCACATAAAAATGCAAATAATTCATGGGAGCCGCTCTTGAAAGTCCGGTTGGCGAGGTAGTTGGTGTACCCATTACCATTCGTTGACAACAACAAACACCTCTCAAAATAATTTTACTCCTCGCTTTACAAATAAAAAGCTCTAGCGCATGTTAATCCTGCTTCCCTCTGCGAAGGGTCAATCTTTTACTTTTATGTTGTGTCTCCATCCTTTGTTTGAGCACTTTCTTGAGAGCACAACTGTCATTCTTAGTGTAATATGCTTGTCTCAAAATATGATTGATTGTGGTATAACTTTGATGCCTTTATCTTTGACAATCACTACTTCTAGTCTTTCTGTGAACTTCAGAGGTGCCCGGGCATTTATGTTTTGCCGATCAAATACAGGCAAGCGAGATACCACTTTATCATACTCTCTTATGAACATTGCAATCCTGCTTATATACATGATTCATGATGCTTATTATTAATTGTTGGTACTTCTTCATGATTGACATAGCTGTTAGATGATCTTATTTGCATGTATCTTATTATGAACTCGCTTAAGTATTAGCCATATCATGAGAATATATACATCATATGAGCAAATGTGTTCGTGAAAGTTCTTTTATCGCTCAGTTGTTAACTGAATTGCTTGAGGACAAGCAATAAGCTAAGCTTGGGGGAGTTGATACGTCCAAAACGTACTACTTTCCCGAACACTTTTGCTATTGTTTTGCCTCTAATTTGTGTATTTTGGATGCAACTAACACGGACTAACGCTGTTTTCAGCAGAATCTGTTCGGTGTCTCGTTTTTGTGCGAGAAATCCAACTTTCAGGAAAAACCTCGGGATTTTGACGAAAGGCCCTATTTTCCCGAGAATGCGACGGAGCCAGAAGGACAATTCAAGTGGAGGCCCGAGGGCCCCACACCATAAGGCGGCGCGGCCTAGGGGGGGCCCGCGCGGCCCTATGTTGTGGCCCCCTCGGCTAGCCTCCGACGCCCTCCTTCGGACTACTTATTCGCCTCGACCTAAAAACGCACGGAGAGAAGTCGAAGTCGCCAGAAACCCTCCAGAACGCAGCCACATCGCGAAACTCCGTCTCGGGAGCCAGAAGTCTCCGTTCCGGCACTCCGCCGGACGGGGAATTGGAGGAGATCATCACCGCCATCACCGCCAACGCCTCTCCATCAACCAGCCATGTTTCCCCCATCCATGTGTGAGTAATTCCCCGCTGTAGGCCGAAGGGGATGGTAGGGATTGGATGAGATTGGTCATGTAATAGCATAAGATTGTTAGGGCATAGTGCCTAGTGTCCGTAGATGGTACTTTTATGATATTGTTGCAACTTGTTATGCTTAATGCTTGTCACTAGGGCCCGAGTGCCATGATCTCAGATCTGAACATGTTATTATTTCATCATGATATTCGTTGTTTATGATCTTACCCGCAAGTTGTATACACATGTCGCTGTCCGAACCAATGGCCCCAAAGTGACAGAAATCGGGACAACCGGAGGGAATGGCAGTGATATGAGGATCACATGTGTTCACGGAGTGTTAATGCTTTGCTCCGGTACTCTATTAAAAGGAGTACCTTAATATCCAGTAGTTTCCCTTGAGGCCCGGCTGCCACCGGCTGGTAGGACAAAAGATGTTGTGCAAGTTTCTCATTGCGAGCACGTACGACTATAATTGGAACACATGCCTATTGATTGATTAGTACTTGGATACCGTTTTATTATTATCCGCAAATGCCCTGCTATGATTGTTACATGAGTTTCTCTCATCCATGCAACGCCCGTCATCCGTCCCCGTGCCTACGTATTTTAATCCCGCTGTTTACTATAATCACTACTGCTGTCTTTGTTACTCTGCTCGCTATTATTTTCCTACTCGCTACTATTATAAAACTGTTACTATCGATAAACTCTTGCGAGCAAGTTTGTTTCGAGTGCAGCTGAATTGACAACTCCGCTGTTAAGGCTTTCAAGTATTCTTTGTCTCCCCTTGTGTCGAATCAATAAATTGGGTTTTACTTCCCTCGAAGACTGTTGCGATCCCCTATACTTGTGGGTCATCAAGTACCGAGTTTTCCGAGTCTCGTAAATAGCTTTTACTTCACCGGTTTCAGTTTCTGCAGGAGGGTCACCTAGCGGTGCATCAAGCACATATTGCAGATTTCCGCCAGAGAGGAAGATCCTCACATGACGGAACCAGTCGATGAAGTTGCTACCGTTGCTCTTAAGCTTTTCTTTCTCTAGGAACTGGTTAAAATTGATTGGGGACGCCATCTCTACAACATATATTTGCAATAGTTTAGACTAAGTTTATGACAAATTGAGTTCAAATTTTAATTCAACATAATTAAAAATGTAGGTGAACTCCCACTCAAAACAATATCCCTCGCATTGTCTTAGTGATCACACGAACCAAATCCACCACACCATAGTCCGATCATCACGAGACAAGGTGTAATTTCAATGGCGAACACTCATAGTGTTCATCATATCAATTATATGATTCATGCTCTACCTTTCGGTATCACGTGTTCCGAGACCATGTCTGTACATGCTAGGCTCGTCAAGGCCACCTTAGTATCCGCATGTGCAAAAATGGCTTGCACCCGTTGTATGCACTTGTTGATTCTATCACACCCGATCATCACGAGATGCTTTGAGACGACAAGTCTTGTCAACAGTGCTACTAAGGATGAACACTTTATTATCTTGAGATTTTAGTGAGGGATCATCTTATAATGCTACCGTCGCGATCTAAGCAAAATAAGATGCATAAAAGGATTAACATCACATGCATTTCATATGTGATATGATATGGCCCTTTTGTCTTTGCGCCTTTGATCTTCATCTCCAAAGCACGGACATGATCTCCATCATCTTCGGGCATGATCTCCATCATCGTCGGCGTAGCGTCAAGGTCAATGGCGCCGTCTTCATGATTGTCCTCCATGTAGCAACTATTACAACTACCTTGAAATACTACTCAACATGAAATTTAAAGACAACCATAAGGCTCCTGCCGGTTGCCACAATACAATAATGATCATCTCATACATATTCATCATCACATTATGGCCATATCACATCACCAAACCCTGCTAAAACAAGTTAGACGCTCTCTAATTTGGTTTGCATATTTTACGTGGTTTAGGGTTTTCGATATAGATCTAATCTACCTACGAACATGAACCACAACGTTGATACAAATGTTGTCAATAGAAGAGTAAATTGAATCTTTACTATAGTAGGAGAGACAGACACCCGCAAAGCCTCTTATGCAATACAAGTTCCATGTCGAACGAGGAACAAGTCTCATGAACGCGGTCATGTAAAGTTAGTCCGAGCCGCTTCATCCCACTATGCCATAAAGATGCAAAGTACTCAACCAAAGATAACAAGAGAATCAACGCCCACAAAAACCATTGTGTTCTACTCGTGCAACCATCTATGCATAGACACGGCTCTGATACCATTGTAGGATAACGTTGCATAGAAAACAAAAATTTTCCTACCGCGAACACGCAATCCAAGCCAAGATGCAATCTAGAAGACGGTAGCAACGAGGGGGTATCGAGTCTCACCCTTGAAGAGATTCTAAAGCCTACAAGATGAGGCTCTTGTTGCTGCGGTAGATGTTCACTTGCCGCTTGAAAAGCGCGTAGAAGATCTTGATCACGATCGGTTCCGGCGCCACGAACGGGCAGCACCTCCGTACTCGGTCACACGTTCGGTTGTTGATGAAGACGACGTCCACCTCCCATTCCAGCGGGCAGCGGAAGTAGTAGCTCCTCTTGAATCCGACGAGCACGACGGCGTGGTGTCGGTGGCGGTGGAGAACTCCGGTGGAGCTTCGCTAAAGCTACGCGGAAGATATGGAGGAGAGGGGCGGCTAGGGTTTGGGAGGGGGTGGCCGGCCACTTCAAGGGGGCGGCCAGCTTGTGGTCTTAGGGTGGCCGGCCCCCTCCCTTGGCCCCTCATTATATAGGTGGATCCCCAAGAGTTGGTCTCCAAGTCTTCGAATAAGACCCGAACCAAAACCTTCCATAAGGAGGGGAAACCTAGCCAAGCTAGGACTCCCACCAAAGGTGGGAGTTCCACCTCCCATATGGGGGTGGCCGGCCCCCTAGGGGAGTCAACTTGGGACTCCTCCCCCACTAGGGTTGGCCGGCCATGGAGGTGGAGTCCCATGTGAACTCCACCTTCCTTGGTGGTTTCTTCCGGACTTTTCTAGAACCTTCTAGAACCTTCCATAGAACCTTCCGCGACATTTTAATTCACATAAAATGACATCCTATATATGAATCTTATTCTCCGGACCATTCCGAACTCCTCGTGATGTCCGGGATCTCATCCGGGACTCCGAACAAATATTCGAACTCCATTCCATATTCAAGTACTACCATTTCAACATCCAACTTTAAGTGTGTCACCCTACGGTTCGTGAACTATGCGGACATGGTTGAGTGCTCACTCCGACCAATAACCAATAGCGGGATCTGGAGATCCATAATGACTCCCACATATTCAACGATGACGACTTTAGTGATCGAATGAACCATTCACATACAATACCAATTCCCTTTGTCACGCGATATTTTACTTGTCCGAGGTTTGATCTTCGGTATCACTCCATACCTTGTTCAACCTCGTCTCATGACAAGTACTCTTTACTAGTACCGTGGTATGTGGTCTCTTATGAACTTATTCATATGCTTGCAAGACATTAGACGACATTCCACCGAGAGGGCCCAGAGTATATCTATCCGTCATCGGGATGGACAAATCCCACTTGTTGATCCATATGCCTCAACTCATACTTTCCGGATACTTAATCCCACCTTTATAGCCACTCATTTACGCGAGTGGTGTTTGATGTAATCAAAGTACCTTTCCGGTATAAGTGATTTATATGATCTCATGGTCATAAGGACTAGGTAACTATGCATCGAAAGCTTATAGCAAATAACTTAATGACGAGATCTTATGCTACGCTTAATTTGGGTGTATCCATTACATCATTCATACAATGATATAACCTTGTTATTAATAACATCCAATGTTCATGATTATGAAACTAATCATCCATTAATCAACAAGCTAGTTAAGAGGCATACTAGGGACTCTTTGTTGTTTACATATCACACATGTATCAATGTTTCGGTTAATACAATTATAGCATGGTATATAAACATTTATCATAAACATAAAGATATATATAATAACCACTTTTATTATTGCCTCTTGGGCATATCTCCAACAGCTTGGAGACTGGATGCGGCGAGCGACGTGGTGGTTGAGCGGCTGGATCCTCAAGGGCCTCTTTGTTATTTTCTTCTTTTCCAGGGTCCTTTTTGCTCCTTTTCCAGGACAGGTGATCGGGATGTTTCCAGACTGTGCGTACGCGTGTGATCTTTGTATTTCCTTTTCAGTTTGAATATATTATCTTCTCTCAAAAAAAGTGTAGGAGAGGAGTCAGACAGGGAGACCCACTTTCTCCCTTGCTTTTTGTACTTGCTGCAGACACTTTACGGTCTATGGTTAATCATGCAATGAGAGAAAATTATATTCATAGGCCTTTGTCCCTTCAGTGCTCTTCCTCCTTCACAATAGTGCAATATGTCGATGATACCCCTGTTATGATGCAAGCAGATGTACACCAGCTAATACATCTCGAGGATCTACTCCATAGATTTGGGGAAGCTTCTGGACTCAGAGTCAATTATGAGATATCTAATTTGATACCTATCAATATTCCTGATGATAGAGTGAGCTCATTTACCTCTGCCATCAATTGTCAACTTGGCAATCTCCCATTTTTATATCTTGAGTTACCCCTTAGTATCTCCAAGCCAACACAAGAATATTATATGCCACTGATAATGCGCATCTAGAGAAGATTGCCCTCATGTGCTATGTATCTTAATTGTGGAAGCAAGTTAAGGCTTGTAAATTCAGTTCTCTCTTCCTTGCCAATTTTCTCTATGAGTACACTCAAGATGTATCAATGGGTCCTACATGAATGTGACAAATACATAAGACACTGCTTATGGAGAAACAAGGATCTAAACAGTAAACCCCCCCCCCCCCCCCCCATTGGCCTCCTGGGATATGGTTTGTAGGCCAAAAGATTAGGGAGGACTGGAAGTCCTCAAATTGTCAGTCCAGAATAACTATCTCCTCATGAAGCACATTCATAAGTTCTATAATCATGGTAATATTCCCTGGGTCAAACTGGTCTGGGAGTCTTATTATCACCATGCTCTGCCACCTCTTCGGCATAGAGATATTTCATTTTGGTGGAGAGACTGCTTGAAAAATCTTGATCTTTACAAGGAAAAGGCATCATGTTTACTTAACAGTGGGGTAATTGTGTTTTTTTATACATATTTATGGACTACTGATGTTCTATCGATAAAATGGCCTTTCCTCTTCACTTTTGTCAAGGATACCACACAATCTGTGAAGAATGTTCTCACCATAGTGGATGTTTCTTCTCTTTTTCATCTACCTTTGTCTATCCAAGCTATGAATGAATTTCAACAGTTTCTTTCTCTTGTACAAGATACACAACTTTCATCTGAGAAGGATAAATGGTCAGTAATTATTGCAGCTCATGGATATAAGGTGTCATCTATGTACAAGGATTTGATAAAGCAAGGGCCTGTGCTACCTGCCATCTCATGGCTTTGGAAAATTTGATGTCAGGAGAAGCATAAAGTCTTTTTTTGGCTGCTTCTTCACAATAGACTGAACACCAGAACAATGTTGCAAAGGAAGAATTTTTTCTTGCCGGATTACACTTGCATTATGTGTAATGGATCTGCTCTAGAAACAAGAGACCATCTGTTCTTCTCTAGCCCTTTTGCAGTAAGTTGTTGGCGGTACTTATGCACTGGATGGGTTCTAGCATTGGCAGATGGGCATATGGTGGTACATGATATGGTTTAGAGCTTGAAAACCAGAATTCAACAGCCTTTTTTCATGGAGATTATTATGTTAATTTCCTGGTCCATCTGGACGACTCGGAATAACTTTGTTTTCAAAGGAATCAATCCAAATCTTTATCGTTGCAGACACAAGTTTAAAGAGGAGTTGGTGTTTCTGGTTCATAAAGCTAAGAGGAAGTCATACATTGGCCTTCGGGCCTGGGTAACTAATTTCCTGTAATTTAGCATAGCTTAGCTTTTTTTACTTTCTTTAAGTGCTTTTCTCCGGCACTTTGTATATATGCTAGATACTCCTTAAACAAAAAATCAATAAAAATATACACAACGAGGTAACTCACTGTACAGGTTTTAAAAAAAATCTAATCAGCCATTATATTAAGTACTTTAAATTTCATTTAATCCTTATGTTTCGAGTTGGGACAGGTTGATTTTTGGTCACCGGGTGCGGGCTGGCTATTCTTTGTCGTGGGTTGTTCCTGTCATGGGCTGTGGCTGCTTGCTTTTCTTCTTGCCGTCACTTTCTAGCGAGTGACATTTAGTTTTTTTTTCTTTTGGTTTGTTGCCTTTTGTGCTTCGCTGTAGTTCTTTGAAAAAAGGTATTGATACATGTGGTGTAGCTGAGCAAAATGTTCTAGATCATTGAATTATATTCTGATTAATGCTAGTCTAGGGAGTTACACATTGGTTGTAACTAAGATATTTCTAGTTGTACGTGGATTGCAACTACGATTTTTTTTTCTGATGCATGTGGAGAAACTGAGATTTTTTTCTGATGCATGTGGGTCACAACCGAGATTCATCTCAGTTGCATGTGAATCATTATTGAGATTTTTCGAGTTGCACGGGGGTCGCAACAAAGATTTTTTCATTTGCATACGGGATGTAATTTGGGATTTTCTAGTTGCACGCGAGTTGCAACTGAAAATTTTCCAGTTGTATGTCGATCGCAAATGAGATTCTTCTTAGTTGCATGTAGGTCGCAGTTTGAGATTTTTTGACTTGCATGTGGGTCGCAACAAATGTTATTTTAATTTGCATATGGGATGTAACTGGACTTCTCCCAATTGCATCTAGATCGATTTTCCCACTTGCTGTGGATCGTAACTGATAGCTTGTTGTTAAGCGTGAGTTGCCGGTCAGATTTAACTAATATTTTTCTTGCTGCACGCGGGTGAGACGAATATATTTGTTCCAGTTGCATGTGGGTTGCAACCTGCATTTTCCTTTCACGTGAGTTGCAACTACGATATTTCGAAATTCACGTGGATTGCAACTCATGCGCCAAGCTTTGTTGTATTGACCTCGCGCATTAAAAATAAGTTTGTGGTCCGTTTCTCTGACCTTTACTATGTCAATAGGCTTGTTCACTACTGGTTGTTGTATGACAAAAAACCCTAGTCAAACAACTTTTACTGCCCCACGTCTAAGCAACAAACAAAGGCCGATGTGCAGCCCATGAAATTGGCTGACAAACTAAGCACGTACTTCTACACTATGGCTTAATAAGCAGCTGACGTCAGCGACTAAAATTTATTAAGTCTCGATCGACTGATTTTCAGATGCACCCTATATATTGGGCCACTTTTTCACTACGTAGCTTCCTTAGATTGCTAGATCAGTTGGGAATGATAGCAGATTGTAATTTGTTGAGAACCAGTCGCACCAGGCCAGAGAAGAAACCACAGAGAGTTCACAATTACTTAGCGTTCAGGGTTAACCAAATTATAAACTTTGACTAAATATTTATGAGAAAATATCAACATTTTCAATATAAAATGTCATGCAATAGAATTTCCATCATACTATATGTATTTGGTATTATGGATAACACTTTTTTTTTTATCAAACTTTGTAAAGTTAGTCTTTGACTACACCTAGTAAGCGAACTAAGAGCATCTCCAGCCGCGTCCCCCAAAGCGGCCCCCAAACGGCGCCGGATTTATCGTTTGGGGGACGTGTTTCCTTCGTGACGTCGCTCCCCAGCCGCGTCCCCAAAACTTTAAAATACTGTATTTTTATTTTAATAGATAGAAGAAATTTGTAGGTACGGTGTAACGTTGTACTAATATTCAAAGCGATGCAACTTAAACAAATTACATATAAAAACTTCAAAAAAAACATAAACAAATTACATATAAAAACTTTGAAAAAAAATTAAACTACTTCTTCTTTGATGGCCCTGCCTCGTCATCCTCTCGGTGGCGCTTCTTGCTCGTCACCTCTTCCGAAGAGGCGGTGTCCTTCGACGCGTCAGAGGAACTTGTATCCTCCTCGTCATCGATGGTGCTCGCCGGCTGCGCCTTCGCTTTCGCCTCCGACTCCGCCTTCGCCCGGGCCGTCGCCGCCTCCTCAGCCTCTTCCTCCTCCTCCTCCTCCCATTCCTCCTCGCAGTCCAGCAGTGGGGAACCATCGCTGCTAGGCGTTGCAACTTTGTCCCACCAATGGCGCCATGCCGGCGGCTTCCCCTCGCTGTCGGTGTCTGATGGCAGCTGAGAGAGGTCGCTCATTGTGAGAGAGTAGAGGAGAGATGACTGGCGCCGGCCGGTTGTAGATCGGAAAGCGCATACGTAGGAGTCTTATTGAGCGCTGATGAATGGCGACGCGGATATTGAAGAGAGCGGCGATTGCTCTTCCGCGGAGTTCGCGCTCCATTCTGGTGGTTCGCGCGTCGATCGATGCGGTTGCCCCTGCGATGGTTCCCCTTCCCGGCAACTAGACCGTCGCTAGGTAGGCGGTGGTTGAGCGTGCGTTCGTGAGTCGCTGACGCGATGGTCCCACGTCTTCTCACCTCGCATTTCGTTGTGTACGGCGTGCCCGGAGCGTCCTCCGTGTAGCGGGGACGGGCACGGGGCGCCGGACGGAAAGGGTCTTTGGAGCGCGCGGCTGAGAACGATTTTTTGTTCGGCGCGTCCCAAATCCCTTTGGGGGCCGTGATACGTCTCCGACGTATCGATAATTTCTTATGTTCCATGCCACATTATTGATGATATCTACATGTTTTATGCATACTTTATGTCATATTTATGCGTTTTCCGGAACTAACCTATTGACGAGATGCCGAAGGGCCAGTTGCTGTTTTCTACTGTTTTTAGTTTCAGAAATCCTAGTAAGGAAATATTCTCGGAATCGGACGAAATCAACGCCCAGCATCCTATTTTTCCACGAAGCTTCCAGAACACCCGAGAGCCGCCAGAGGAGGGCCCTGTGGGCCCCAGATGACGAGCCGGCGCGGCCCAGGAGGGGGGCGCGCCGCCCTAGTGTCTGGTGGCCCCAGACCCCCTCCGAGGCTGCCCTTCCGCCTACTTAAGGTCTCCGTCGCGAAAACCCTATGACGTTCGACGAAACCAGAGAAAACCTTCCGCAGCCGCCGCCATCGCGAAGCCAAGATCCGGGGGACAGGAGTCTCCTGTTCCGCACGCCGCCGGGACGGGGAAGTGCCCCCGAAGGCTCCTCCATCGACACCACCGCCATCTTCATCAACGCTGCTCGTCTCCCATGAGGAGGAGTAGTTCTCCATCGAGGCTCGGGGCTGTACCGGTAGCTATGTGGTTCATCTCTCTCCTATGTACTTCAATACAATAATCTCATGAGCTGCCTTACATGATTGAGATTCATATGATGATGCTTGTAATCTAGATGTCATTATGCTAGTCAAGTGGGTTTTACTTATGTGATCTCCGGAGACTCCTTGTCCCACGTGTGTAAAGGTGACAGATGTGTGCACCGTGTGGGTCTCTTAGGCTATATTTCACGTAATACTTATTCACTCGTTATGAATGGCATAGTGAAGTGCTTATTTATATCTCTTTATGATTGCAATGTGTTTTGTATCACAATTTATCTCGTGTGCTACTCTAGTGATGTTATTAAAGTAGTTTATTCCTCCCGCACGGTGTAATGGTGACAGGTGAGTGCATCGTGTAGTACTTGGCGTAGGCTATGATTGTGATCTCTTGTAGATTATGAAGTTAACTATTGCTATGATGGTATTGATGTGATCTATGCCTCCTTTCGTAGTGTGAAGGTGACAGAGGTGCATGCTATGTTAGTACTTGGTTTGGTTATGTTGATCTGTCATGCACTCTAAGGTTATTTAAATATGAACATCGAATATTGTGGAGCTTGTTAACTCCGGCATTGAGGGTTCTTGTAATCCTACACAGTTAGTGGTGTTCATCATCCAACAAGAGGGTGTAGAGTCTAGCATCTATCTATTTATTCTCGTTATGTGATCAAAGTTGAGAGTGTCCACTAGTGAAAGTATGATCCCTAGGCCTTGTTCCTAAATATCGCTATCGCTGCTTGTTTACTCGTTTTATCGCATCTGTACTTCCTGCAATATTACCACCATCAACCACACGCCAGCAAGCACTTTTCTGGCGCCGTTACTAATGCTCATACTTATTCATACCACCTGTATTTCACTATCTCTTCGCCGAACTAGTGCACCTATTAGGTGTGTTGGGGACACAAGAGACTTCTTGCTTTGTGGTTGCAGGGTTGCATGAGAGGGATATCTTTGACCTCTTCCTCCCCGAGTTCGATAAACCTTGGGTGATCCACTTAAGGGAAACTTGCTCGCTGTTCTACAAACCTCTCGCTCTTGGAGGCCCAACACTGTCTACAAGAATAGAAGCACCCGTAGACATCAAGCACTTTTCTGGCGCCGTTGCCGGGGAGGAAAGGTAAAAGGCACTCATACTCCGGTCCCAGGTAAAGTACTTTTCTGGCGCCATTGTGTGAGTGTTCGAAGCTATTTCCTTTAGATCCTGCAATTGCATGTTTTTGTTTCTTGTTTTTATTTTTCACTAGTTTGGCATAATGGACAACAATGAGCTTCTTATTCTATTTCCTGATTTAAGACATGGATGGTTTGATGCGAAAATTAAAAAACCCATGGAACATATTAGTATGAACACTTTGAATACCATTGTTGCTAATGATATAGAAAGTTCTAAGCTTGGGGAAGCTGGTTTTGATGAGCATGATCTTTTAGTCCCCCAAGCATTGAGGAGAAAATTTACTTTGATGATACTTTGCCTCCTATTTATGATGATTATAATGATAGTAGTCTTTTGGTGCCACCTGTTATGGAGGATAAATTTGATTATGATTACAATATGCCTCCTATATTTGATGATGAAAATAATAATGATAGCTACTTTGTTGAATTTGCTCCCACTATTACTAATAAAATTGATTATGCTTATGTTGGGAGTAGTAATAATTTTATGCATGAGACTCATGATAAGAATGCTTTATGTGATAGTTATATTGTTGAGTTTGCTCATGATGCTACTGAAAGTTATTATGAGAGAGGAAAATATGGTTGTAGAAATTTTCATGTTACTAAAACACCTCTCTATATGCTGAAAATCTTGAAATTGCGCTTCTCTAGTTTTTCTATGCTTGTTGCATTATGCTTCATGAATTTGTTTATTTACAAGATTCCTATGCATAGGAAGCATGTTAGGCTTAAATTTGTTTTGAATTTGCTTCTTGATGCTCTCTTTTGCTTCAACTCTTATTTCTTGCGAGTGCATCATTAAAACTGCTGAGCCCATCTTAATGGCTATAAAGAAAGCACTTCTTGGGAGATAACCCATGTGTTTATTTTACTACAGTACTTTTGTTTTATATTTGTGTCTTGGAAGTTGTTATTACTGTAGCAACCTCTCCTTATCTTAGTTTTGTTGCATTGTTGTGCCAAGTAAAGTCTTTGATAGTAAGGTTCATACTAGATTTGGATTACTGCGCAGAAACATATTTCTTGCTGTCACGAATCTGGGCCTAATTCTCTGTAGGTAACTCAGAAAATTATGCCAATTTACGTGAGTGATCCTCAGATATGTACGCAACTTTCATTTAATTTGGGAATTTTCATCTGAGCAAGTCTGGTGCCTCTTTAAAATTCGTCTTTATGGACTGTTCTGTTTTGACAGATTCTGCCTTTTATTTCGTATTGCCTCTTTTGCTGTGTTGGATGGATTTCTTTGTTCCATTACCTTCCAGTAGCTTTGAGAAATGTCCAGAAGTGTTAAGAATGATTGTGTCACCTCTGAACATGTGAATTTTTGAATATGCACTAACCCTCTAATGAGTTTGTTTCGAGTTTGGTGTGGAGGAAGTTTTCAAGGGTCAAGAGAGGAGGATGATATACTATGATCAAGAAGAGTGAAAAGTCTAAGCTTGGGGATGCCCCGATGGTTCACCCCTGCATATTTCAAGAAGACTCAAGCATCTAAGCTTGGGGATGCCCAAGGCATCCCCTTCTTCATCGACAAATTATCAGGTTCCTTCTCTTGAAACTATATTTTTATTCGGCCACATCTTATGTACTTTACTTGGAGCGTCTGTTTGTTTTTATTTTTGTTTTTGTTTGAATTAAATGGATCCTAGCATTCATTGTGTGGGAGAGAGACACGCTCCGCTGTTGCATATGGACAAATATGTCCTTAGGCTTTACTCATAGTATTCATGGCGAAGGTTGAATCTTCTTCGTTAAATTGTTATATGGTTGGAATCGGGAAATGCTACATGTAGTAATTCTAAAATGTCTTGAATAATTTGATACTTGGCAATTGTTGTGCTCATGTTTAAGCTCTTGCATCATATACTTTGCACCCATTAATGAAGAAATACATAGAGCTTGCTAAAATTTGGTTTGCATATTTGGTCTCTCTAAAGTCTAGATAATTTCTAGTATTGAGTTTGAACAACAAGGAAGACGAGTGTAGAGTCTTATAATGTTTACAATATGTCTTTTATGTGAGTTTTGCTGCACCGGTCCATCCTTGTGTTTGTTTCAAATAACCTTGCTAGCCTAAACCTTGTATCGAGAGGGAATACTTCTCATGCATCCAAAATCCTTGAGCCAACCACTATGCCATTTGTGTCCACCATACCTACCTACTACATGGTATTTCTCCGCCATTCCAAAGTAAATTGCTTGAGTGCTACCTTTAAAATTTCCATTCTTTACCTTTGCAATATATAGCTCATGGGACAAATAGCTTAAAAACTATTGTGGTATTGAATATGTACTTATGCACTTTATCTCTTATTAAGTTGCTTGTTGTGCGATAACCATGTTCCTGGGGACGCCATCAACTACTCTTTGTTGAATATCATGTGAGTTGCTATGCATGTCCGTCTTGTCTGGAGTAAGGGAGATTTACCACTCATTTAATGGTTAGAGCATGCATATTGTTAGAGAAGAACATTGGGCCGCTAACCAAAGCCATGGATCATGGTGGAAGTTTCAGTTTTGGACATATATCCTCAATCTCATATGAGAACATTAATTGTTGCTAAATGCTTATGCATTAAAGAGGAGTCCATTATCTGTTGTCTATGTTGTCCCGGTATGGATGTCTAAGTTGAGAATAATCAAAAGCGAGAAATCCAAATGCGAGCTTTCTCCTTAGACCTTTGTACAAAGCGGCATAGAGGTACCCCTTTGTGACACTTGGTTAAAACATGTGTATTGCGATAATCCCGGTAATCCGAGCTAATTAGGACAAGGTGCGGGCACTATTAGTATACTATGCATGAGGCTTGCAACTTGTAAGATATAATTTACATGATACATATGCTTTATTACTACCGTTTACAAAATTGTTTCTTGTTTTCAAAACCAAAGCTCTAGCACAAATATAGCAATCAATGCTTCCCTCTCGTGAAGGGCCTTTCTTTTACTTTTATGTTGAGTCAGTTCACCTATCTCTCTCCACCTCAAGAAGCAAACACTTGTGTGAACTGTGCATTGATTCCTACATACTTGCATATTGCACTTGTTATATTACTTTACATTGACAATATCCATGATATATACATGTTACAAGTTGAAAGCAACCGCTGAAACTTAATCTTCTTTTGTGTTGCTTCAATACCTTTACTTTGATTTATTGCTTTATGAGTTAACTCTTATGCAAGACTTATTGATGCTTGTCTTGAAAGTACTATTCATGCATGAAAAGTCTTTGCTTTATGATTCATTTGTATACTCATGTCATTACCATTGTTTTGATCGCTGCATTCATTACATATGCTTACAATAGTATGATCAAGGTTATGATGGCATGTCACTCCGTAAATTATCTTTGTTATCGTTTACCTGCTCGGGACGAGCGAGAAACTAAGCTTGGGGATGCTGATACGTCTCCGACGTATCGATAATTTCTTATGTTCCATGCCACATTATTGATGATATCTACATGTTTTATGCATACTTTATGTCATATTTATGCGTTTTCCGGAACTAACCTATTGACGAGATGCCGAAGGGCCGGTTGCTGTTTTCTGCTGTTTTTGGTTTCAGAAATCCTAGTAAGGAAATATTCTCGGAATCGGACGAAATCAACGCCCAGCATCCTATTTTTCCACGAAGCTTCCAGAACACCCGAGAGCCGCCAGAGGAGGGCCCTGTGGGCCCCAGATGACAGGCCGGCGCGGCCCAGGAGGGGGGCGCGCCGCCCTAGTGTCTGGTGGCCCCAGACCCCCTCCGAGGCTGCCCTTCCGCCTACTTAAGGTCTCCGTCGCGAAAACCCTATGACGTTCGACGAAACCAGAGAAAACCTTCCGCAGCCGCCGCCATCGCGAAGCCAAGATCCGGGGGACAGGAGTCTCTGTTCCGGCACGCCGCCGGGACAGGGAAGTGCCCCCGGAAGGCTCCTCCATCGACACCACCGCCATCTTCATCAATGCTGCTGTCTCCCATGAGGAGGGAGTAGTTCTCCATCGAGGCTCGGGGCTGTACCGGTAGCTATGTGGTTCATCTCTCTCATATGTACTTCAATACAATAATCTCATGAGCTTCCTTACATGATTGAGATTCATATGATGATGCTTGTAATCTAGATGTCATTATGCTAGTCAAGTGGGTTTTACTTATGTGATCTCCGGAGACTCCTTGTCCCACGTGTGTAAAGGTGACAGTGTGTGCACCGTGTGGGTCTCTTCGGCTATATTTCACAGAATACTTATTCACTGTTATGAATGACATAGTGAAGTGCTTATTTATATCTCTTTATGATTGCAATGTGTTTTGTATCACAATTTATCTGTGTGCTACTCTAGTGATGGTATTAAAGTAGTTTATTCCTCCTGCACGGTGTAATGGTGACACTGAGTGCATCGTGTAGTACTTGGCGTAGGCTATGATTGTGATCTCTTGTAGATTATGAAGTTAACTATTGCTATGATGGTATTGATGTGATCTATGCCTCCTTTCGTAGTGTGAAGGTGACAGTGTGCATGCTATGTTAGTACTTGGTTTGGTTATGTTGATCTGTCATGCACTCTAAGGTTATTTAAATATGAACATCGAATATTGTGGAGCTTGTTAACTCCGGCATTGAGGGTTCTTGTAATCCTACACAGCTTAGTGGTGTTCATCATCCAACAAGAGGGTGTAGAGTCTAGCATCTATCTATTTATTCTGTTATGTGATCAAAGTTGAGAGTGTCCACTAGTGAAAGTATGATCCCTAGGCCTTGTTCCTAAATATCGCTATCGCTGCTTGTTTACTCGTTTTATCGCATCCGTACTTCCTGCAATATTACCACCATCAACCACACGCCGGCAAGCACTTTTCTCGCGCCGTTACTACTGCTCATACTTATTCATACCACCTGTATTTCACTATCTCTTCGCCGAACTAGTGCACCTATTAGGTGTGTTGGGGACACAAGAGACTTCTTGCTTTGTGGTTGCAGGGTTGCATGAGAGGGATATCTTTGACCTCTTCCTCCCTGAGTTCGATAAACCTTGGGTGATCCACTTAAGGGAAACTTGCTGCTGTTCTACAAACCTCTGCTCTTGAAGGCCCAACACTGTCTACAAGAATAGAAGCACCCGTAGACATCAGGCCGCTTTGGGGAGGCGGCTGTAAATACTAGTAATAGTAGAGAGTATGCCATTGTGTGAATGCAAACACCCTCTCTCTCCTCACCCACTCATGCTTTAATTTAAAGATAAAAAAATAGATTGTATATTTTAAATTAAATGTTTGGTTCATGTTCTATTGCACTTTTGTGATCCAGATGACTATGACTTGAAACAAGACAAATTTTAAACATATTCTAAGAAGTTTCAAAACTAAATTTTAAAAAATGTATCAAACTCTATGAAACTTAGTGAAACTCCATGTACACATGGAAAATATAGTTATGAAATAAAGTGTAGTAAACTAGATTTATATATGACACACTATTTATTAGTGTTTTCATGGTTTCATATTGTTCGATCAAGTTTCACCAAGTTTTAAACCTCAAATTATAAAATTTATGAAAAATGTATTCAGTATATATAAAAAGATTTATATAATTTTCCCATAGATGCAACAAAAATCATTATTCTAATTTTCCACAAGTGCACAAAATATATTCAATATAACAAAGATTAAATGAAAAACAATGAATCTAGATAAACTAGTTTAAAACTTTTGTACTAGTACGTATCTTATCATGCAATGATGTACGTCATCACACAACGAAACATCACTACACACCATGGTACACGATGTTACTCTTTTATGCATGCAAAATAAAACATGTGACCTCAAAACATAACAAGCTTTGAATCTTTGATACATGTCATATGGAGAGATGAATATACACCGTACACTATGCATGTCATAGTGCAAATCTGACAAAAGACTAAGGGCATCTCTAGCGGGCGAGACGGAAACGGTGTCCGCCGTGACCGGAAATGCGTCTGGGACCTGTTAGGTTTGCGTCTCGGCGGACGCGCAAAGTGTCCGCTCGGTCCTCGCGCGGGCCCGCCTGGCAGCGGCACAACTGCTTCGTCTTCCGCGGTATTACTTCTGGGCGGCGCGCTGCAGCCTTTGCAGGGGCCGCGTTAATGGCGTGCCTCGGCTTCCGCGAGCGTGCGCAGCTAGTAGGCGTTGCACTGGCAGGCCATTGAAGGCGAGATGGCGTCGGAGCCTTAAAGGGACGCTGCCGGCGCCCATTTCCCCGACCAAAACCATTGGCAAAATCCCACAGTAGCCACCACACCGACGCCATGGGGAAGAAATGCTGGCCGTTCCGGAAGACGAAGAACGACCAGGAGGCTAGCGGCTCGCGTTCCGGCAAGAAAGCACGGGTCGGCCGGTACGTCCGCGTTGACCTCGCTCGGCAGCTATGGGAGGAAAACCGGCCGGTACCATGGCCGGACGCGAACTTGCCGGGAGGGGGCTGGTACCTGAACTCGCGGCGCGTGCCGGTCCCCCCCGTGCCGCGCTCGGGCCGAGAGTGGCGGGACGAGGTGCGCCGCCGCCGCGCGGTCTTGCCGCCGGATCTGCGGGAGGATCCGGCGTACGCGCTAAACTCCTACAACTGGATTTCCTTCGGGACGTGGGAGTTCGACGCGCGGCGCCGCGCTGCCTACCTCGCCGATGTAGACTACTTCGAGCGCGAGATCGCCGCCGAAGAAGAAGAGAACGACCACGAGGACGCGGACGAGGACGGCGACGAGGACGAGGACGGCGACGTGACCATGCCGCAGTACGACCACGACGACGGCGGACCGGCGTGGGATCCGGAGACCCGACCGCCGGACATTTCGAGAGGAGGAGGCCATTGCCATGGCACCGGCGGCAGCGAGCAGACGAGCTCAACGAGCTCGCTTTGTGGGACGGGCTCGCAATTCAGCTCCGCGAGTCGGCGCTCGCGCGAGGAGGCCGGCGACTCCTCCGGCCACGCCGACGCGTTCCAACGTCCGCGCTCCGCGTGCTGCTCCAGCGTGGGATCCCCGGCCACGGCCTCCTGCCCGTGCGGCGGTACCTCCTCCACCGCCGGCGTACGAGCTTCCATGGCCGACGCCGCAGCTGATTGACCTCGTCGGCCGACGACGACCGATGAGACAGCGCCTATATTAGCACCCCTTTCTGGCTTTTTTATGTCCTTTTTATTATCATGTAAATTATGGCGTATGAATGGAAAAAAAAATTATGCATCGTGCCGCTAGAGCCACCCCCGACGCAAACGGCCACCTGGACACTTTCGACCATTCGGCCCGACGCAAACGGACGAGAAATGCTACATCTACGGGCTCGTTTCTACAAAATCGAACTTACGGGCTGACGTGGAGAATTATGGAGGGATTACGGATTTACGGTTCCTCAAATCATGGGAGGAGAAAGATTTGCACCACCCACGTTCATCCACGCTCATCCCGTAAAACCACCCCGTAACAAAAATCCCGTAGGTGTAGGATTATTGGGAGGGAAAAGGTGCGGGCTCTCTCTGCGTTCATTTTGCTCAAGATTGAAAACTAGAAATAGCAAACCTACATAGATGACACTAACTTTGAAAGGTGCAGAAACAAGCATAATTCGCATATAACATCAAAATAATCGCGCGCTGCCCAAATCCCACATGAGAGGTTTAGAGCTTCACATCAATCCTGCTGCAGGGTTGGAGTATCCAGATTGTGGAGGAATTGAAGAAACGCCAAGTGAGACGGGCCCCCTTCTTTGAGCGCCTCGGCGGCTCCATCCTTGGCTGCCGCCGCCCGCTCCCTGAGCGCCCTGCCGCCCTCGGACGCCATGACCCACCTGACTTTCTCCTCCACCTCCTCGGCCTTAACCACCTCTTCGTTGTAGCCTCTCATCTCAACCCCGAGCACCATCTCTTCCACTATCTGCACCTTGTTCACCCTCTGCTCTGCGTACAGCGGCCAGCAGAGCAACGGCAGACCGGCGGTGACGCCCTCCAGCGTCGAGTTCCAGCCGCAGTGCGTGACGAAGGCGCCGGTCGCCCTGTGGCGGAGCACCTCCACTTGCGGCGCCCAGGACTTGACGACGAACCCTCTGTCTTTTGTCCTCTCCAAGAACCCTTCCGGCAGGAGCGCGTCGAGGTCGGGCTCCGGCAGCGCGTCGCCGTACGTGAAGTCCGGACTGCGCGGGCTCCGGACAACCCACAGAAATCTCTCCCCTGATTTCTCGAGCCCGACCGCGATCTCCACAAGCTGCTTGGCGGAGAAGGTGCCCATGCTGCCGAAGGAGAGGAACACTACGCTCTTGTCTGGCTGCGCGTCCAGCCACGTGGTGCACTCGTGCTCCTTGCCTCCACCTCCGGCCGAGACTAACGGCCCGATGCAGTAGACCGGCGGTGTGGCGCGACCAGGGACGCAGAGCCCGTCCCTCAGAGCGCGCACCGCGCGCGGCTCCAGCGAGTCGAACGAATTGATAAGGATGCCGTCGGCGCGAGGCATTCTGTCGAACATGCCTACGATGGCCGGGAGTGCTTCGCCGTCGCTGGTAACTTCGTTAGGTAAGTCCGAAGCCTTGAACGGGGGAACGCCCGGGAAAGTGATCACAGAGTCGCCGAGCTCCTTCATCCTTGCGCTGTTGCCGGCAACCATGCTCGGAAGGTTGAGGAATATGGCGAGGGCGGCGGCGCCCGACGCGTAGAAGTAGTAGACGGGCAGCTTGAGCTCGAAGGCGACGTCCTGGGCGTCGACGCAGAACATGTCGAGGATGAGCGCGTCGACGGAGGGCAGCGAGCGGAGGAAGTCGCGGAGGGGCCCGTTCATGGCGGTGAGGAACTGGAATATCCTGGTGACGTGGTGCTTCGTGGACGCGACTTGGGAGTCTGATGAGTCCACGGGCACGGGCGGCGGCGGCGGCAGGACGTGGAAGTGGACGGAGGGGTTGGAGGCCTTGGCGCGGGCGACGGCGGCGGAGAAGTCCGTGGACTCGACCCCCGGGTCGCCGAGCGCCACGATGACGGCCACGCCGTGCTTGAGGAAGAGCTTGGCGACCTCAACCATGGGCACCAGGTGGCCGACGCCAACGCCAGGGTACAGCACGATAGTTTTCTTCATTGCTAGTTTCACTCTTCCTCTCTTCCGCGTGTGGCTGAAATGTGTGGTCTGAAGTCGACAGACTGTTCTCCTCTTCTGTTCTTGCCGCAACCCACCAGCGCGGTGTATATAATGGCGCTGTCTGGAACCAAGCAATGTTGCTCGAGGAGTCTTGGATTCGCGTTGCACGGCACTACACGTCCAAGAACAAGACCACGAGGCGCACCGGTACCGCGTTCGCGGTTTCTGCTGCTCCATCGATCGACGATCCTGATCTGGACTGCGGAGCAAGGGCAACTCTAATACGGGCTCATTATTCACACAAAAAAAAAGAAAAATGCTTCTCATCGGCCGACCGATCACCGCGCATCGATCGGTCGTCCCGTCCCATCCCGCGCGAGCATGCTTTTCCTGCCTAGTCGCTATCTGGTTGTTTCGTCCAATCCCTCCGAGGCTCCGACGAGAGTTCTTTGTTTTCTCTGGACACAGCTAACCAGTGGTAGACCTATGTACGCATGCATGCGGCAGCAGTAGGCCAAAGAGCAGCGAGCCAGGACCTTTGCATGTAAGGGCATCTTCAGCGGCGCGAGCGAACTGTTTGCACCACCTCCAACGACGCAATAAAAATCGGGCCATCCGCAGAGACGCAAACCTGGCGCATATTTGCGGCAGGTGTGCGTCTCTGTGTACGCTGCGCGGACGCGCAAACTGTCCGCTCGCGTCTCGACCGGGACCGCTTGGCAGCGAGTCTGCATCGAGGGCATCGCTTCGGCGGTCAGCGCTTTCGTGTCTGCGCTGCAGCCTTCGCCATCAACGGCACGGCTGCCTGCTCTGCGCGCGCACTGGCGGGCGGCGGCTGGGCTTCTGCGCCGCCTTCAATGGCATCGTATCCCACACGTGGCTGTCCTTCAAAGTCCATCGCCCGCGTTCCTCCTTCGCCCACACCTCCACTCGCACCACCACCGCCGCAGCGCCATGGGGAAGAAGAACAACTTCGAGGCCTCCGGCAGCGGCAGCAAGAAGGGGACGCAGAGGGTGCCACTGCCCGTCACGCTGGGGAGGGCGATACACGGGAAATGGATGCCGTGCGAGCGCCGGTCGGGCGTGCAAGCCGCCGGCGGCTAGCGGCTCGGCTGCCGCCGGGTGCCCATCCCTCCCGTCCCTGCGCGCGAGCCTGATCGGACCGCGGAGATCCGGCGAAGGAGGCGGTACCTGCCGCCGGACCTCTGCGCCGCTCCAGCGTACGCCATCGACTCTGAAAGTTGGCATACCTATCTGTCGACCGAGACAGATAGCAGGAGGAGGGCGGGCTTCATGGGCGACAGGGATTTTCCCTTCGACCGTCCACCGCCGACTCGTCCACGAAGACAGCAGGCCCCGACGCGTCGTCAGCAGGCGCCGACGCGCGCGCAGTACAACGACGACCACGACCACGACAACGACGACTACGACGACGACGCCGACTACATCGAGGAGCTCGCGTACCATAACGAGGAGGTCAAGGACGACAGCGATGACTACGTCGCAACCGTCTTCCATGAATGGCAGCAGGCCATGGCGGAGGGCCGCAAATTTGACTTCCCCGAGAACATGACGGACGACGAGATGGCAAAGCTCGACGTCCTCGTCTCCGAGAACGACGCACCAGTGCAGCCGCTGCCCCGCTACGCCACCGGCGTCATGCCGTTGGGCCTATCGGAGGATGAAGCGCTTCGACTGGCGCTACAGGACTCGACCGCGCCACAACCGTCGTCGTACAACCCCTGGGCGCCTCCACCGCCGCCACAGCCGCATCCATGGGCGCCTCCACCGCCGCCACAGCCACAGCCCTGGGCGCCTCCACCTCCAGCACCGTCGGCGCGCCCGGCATACGCTCCCCCGGATCGCAACTGGCCGTGGGCGGTACCGGAGCTCATCGTGCTCGACAGTGACGACGAGCAGCAGTAGGCGCACGCGTTTATGTTTTTGTTTATGTGTTAAACTATGTAAATTACGTTTTCATGTTAAAAAAAAATGTTTCGGCCAAAAAATGCGTCGTGCCGCTGGAGCCACCCCCGACTCAAACGGACGCGCGGTCGATTTCGACCATTTCAACCGACGCAAACGGACACGCTCGCATTTCTGGACTCTAAAATGCATCGCGCCGCTGGAGATGCCCTAACAACAACAAGGACAACTACCATACCTAGTTTTTTAATCGTGCATGCACCACTTACATTGCTAATTTGCCATGTGCACCCACGTACTTTGTCAGTTATTACTTTCTACAGATTTTTTTTACATTTGTTCTTCCTATATCCGCCATTTGGCTGCAAGTTGGTCCGCCGTCTGCCACTGGCTGCTGCCTCTGTCTGACTCGATTGGTGCAAGCCAACACCAACGTGGTCCACGACAATGTTGTCAGGCCGCTATGTCGTCGCCTGGGCTATGGGTTGTCCACCACCTGTGCTTCAAAGGATCATCGTCTATGCTGGAATTATTTTGTTGATGCGATAATTTTGTTGTAATGCCACAAACGCTTTTTTGTTGTTGTCGTTGTGAGCCTAGGAAGATTCAGAACCAAACAAATGGAACCTATGTCACCTTATCTAGCGCTGATGGGCTCTAGCGAGCTGGATTTTATGTCAAGGACTCCGAATCGACGAGATCTGGTCCATCCAGGATGATGTTACATCTATGCTTTCTCATGAATTTTTTATGTTGCATACTTGTGTTGAAATTGTAACGAACTCGTATAAGGTTTGTTGTAAAAGTAGTTCCCATATGTTGCAATGTTATATGGGTGTTTCCTAGAACTTTTGTTTTCCTCGTATTTTCAATGGTGCACACGTGTTTTCAAAATGTAACAACATAGTACAATTTTTGTTGTGAAAGCGGACTCGAGATGTTGCAATGTTTTTATGTGAGTTTGCTACAACTTGTGTTTTTCTCGAAGTTTTGAAAATGGTACAAACATATGATTTTTTTGTTGTAAATGTTTGTGAGTTTTGGTAAAATAGTTGATGGTTTTTGTTGTAAATAAATGTGCAGAAAAATTTGTTGTTTAACAATTATTTTATTATTAAAAACACATGATTTTTGTTGTAAAAACTTATGATTTTTGGTAAAATAGTTGGTGGTTTTTGTTGTAAATAAATGTGCAGAAAAATTTGTTGTTTAACAATTCTTTTATTATTAGAAATATATGATTTTTTGTTGTAAAAACTTATGATTTTGGTAAAATAGTTGGTGGTTTTTGTTGTAAATAAATGTGCAGAAAAAATTGTTGTTTAACAATTCTTTTATTATTAAAAACACATGATTTTTTGTTGTCAAAACTTATGATTTTTGTTAAAATAGTTGGTGATTTTGTTGTAAATAAATGTGCAGAAAAATTTGTTGTTTAACAAATTTTTATTATTATAAACACATGATTTTTTGTTGTTGTAATGGTTTGTGGTTTTTATTAAAATCTTTGATGATTTATGTTGCAAATCAATCTCTACCCAAAAATGTTGTTTAACCAAAAATTTCTTTTGTAGTATTACTTTCTTCAAATGATGATTTTGGTTACAAATGGTGAAGCAAGGTCTACTTATTGTCTAATTTTTACCTATGCCTTTGAGTTACGTGTGTGCATATGTGCAGTTTGTATAGCAATAGGATTGAATGCATTGTCTGGCCAGCTAGCTAGCAGCAACTAGAGTCTAGGATTCATGCGAGGCATGCAATAGCTAGCAGCATGGCACGTCGTGGGCTCCACTTGCTTGGCTAGCAGCGCACGATGTCCACAAGATCGAAGGCCAGCATGGCAGAAAGCAACTCACTTTGCGCGGTACCTCCTGAGCGCGGTAGGACGGAAGAAAACGTGCATGCTTTTCTATCCGCAAGATGCTCATCGGACGGAAGCAGTACGACCGATTTTGGGCTAGATATCATGCGACCGACGCCTAGCGTCCGCCCGAGAGAGACTTATGTCCGCACGGTCAAGGCGGTGACACATTAGATCCGTGATGTCTATTGTTCTTCTTCACTATTTTGGTTATCTTTAAAAGTGTTCCATTTTCTTTGGCGTTTCCTAATTTTCTTCTCACTTGACAACTTTTTTATTGTCTGTCTCCTGCAATGCGAGCGTCGAAGCTTCACCTTTTGCATCTTGTTTGGAATTCGTCCCCCCCCCCCCCCCCCTGGGTTGAAACCGCACGAGTGCCCGTACTTGGCGTGCCTTCATCAAGGTTGATTAGCGATGATTCGTTGCCATGTCTCCTTCATCGGAATGAATTGTTATGGAATGAATTGTTATCGTTATTTTTGCAGTGAAGAATATATATTTTTGTCACTTTTTTGAAATTCTTCGATCATCCTCGCAACAGTGAGTCAATGCGAAAGGTTTATTGGCATATTGTTCCTTGAAGAAATATCCAAAGGATGGTAGAGGAGTAAGACACCAGCCTCTATCAACTAATGCACATAGCCTTTTATTAAAAGTTTTATCATCCAAAGTTAGTACAAACCATTGATCGCATTACGTTTGTTATTTTTGCAATAAAGGGAATACATTAATATCGTGAAAATATCAATCGCTCACAGCCTCTGCACCAACAAGATGTTCAAATACATCGCGGCTGCACACATCGCGCTGATGAAACACTCAGCAACACTCTAACCACCACCGAAGACAATACCCGGACCACAAAAGATATTCTTCAGAAGCAACGTCTCCAAGCAGGAAATTAAACGTGATATAACCAATTTATTTTAGAGTATTGGAGAAAGCTTTGCACAAACTTGGGAATGATTCTCTAGGATTCTTATGATGAGTGTTCCCAATTACGGTTTTCATAATCGTACAATTGTGCAATATTTTTATAATGGGCTCACTAATCAGACCAAACAAAAGATTGACTCAACTATAGGAGGATCTTTGAATAATTTAAAGGTGGAGCAATGTTTGGACCTTTTAACGGTAAGAGCTTCTAATGACGAACAATACAATTCAAATGGAGAAACTGAATCAAAGAAAGGTATGCTCTTTGTAACACTGGATTCATGCCTGAGTTTAAGAGGTCAATGGAGAAAAAAGGTATACCAACCGAACTTATCCAAGAAAATAAAGTTGATGTTCTCCAAACTATAGTAGATGAAGATGAGTTGCTTAAAGTTTTTCAGCAATGTAAGCATCAACAAATTCCATTTCGTCATAATTTTAATAAGCATATCATGCTTCATGAAAAAGATATAAATGAATTGATAGAAGATTTTGATGATCTAGGACATGCAACTAGTCACCTAGATAAACATGTTAGGATGGTTAAGATTCAATGTGATCAAATAGCTGAGACTCGGGATCTTATTCTAATTCAATAAGATTTGATAAACCCATTGTTATTAATGTTGTTACTAGACAAGGTGCAAAGACTAAGGAACCTCTAGGACCACCTTGGCACCAAGAAGAGCAAGCTCGAAAGGCTAAAGAAACACAAGAGATGACTCAAGAAGAATAATACCTTGTTAATCTGCAAGATGATGTTTAACTTGAAGCTCAAAGAAAGCAGACAAAAGCTCCATAAGAAAAAACAAGAGGACAATGTAAATGATCAAGATAAGCCATAAGACTACGATGAAACAGCCAATACAATAGAAGAGAATGAATTGAGTTATGAACAAGAAGAGGACGATCATAGCCAAAGAATACCAAGCTGAGAAGCATAAGTCTAAGAACAAGACGGAAACAAAGGTTGCAGAACTAACACCAAAGATAAAAGAGAAGGTAAAGAAAAAAACAAGATTATTTATCCTGACCGAGTACATAATGAACCTAATAAGGATATATATAACTCGGTTGCCGCAGTTCTAATCAATCTACGTTTAGAACTTCCTCTAGCTTATTCCATTCAAGTGCCTACTTATAAAAAGTTCATGCCTGATATTCTCAACAGAAAGAAAAAGGTAATTGGAACTGTAGTAGTAATGACTACTTATGGTGATAAACTCCCTGCTAAACTTGGGGACCCTGGTGTACCGACTATCCCTTGCCCTATATGAACAACTAGCATTTATAATGCTTTATGTGATCTATGTGCATGTATTAGTGTTATGCCATATTCTCTCTATAAGAAATTTGATCTCGGAGATTATTCCCGTACTTCTGTTACTTTGCAAATGGATGACAAAACCACAAAACAACCGGTTGACATGATCGAGGATGTTCTGCTTAGAATTGATCAACAAGTTATTCCTACCGACTTAACTATACTTGATATGCCTTAAGATGATAAGTTATCAATCGTTCTTGATAGACCTTTTCTTGTACTGCAGAGGCTCATATTGATTGCACTAGTGGGAAAATTGTCTTCACCATATATGATGATTAGATCATTCCATACTTTATGAAGAAACACGGAGGGTGGTGAAAAGTATGTGCCACCTTATAAGCGTGTTCATGCAGTAAGTGCCTTGATGATGGGCAACCAAAGGTATGCATTTGAAACTAAAATTTGGTTGAATCAAATCAACCAGTTCTTGTAATAAAATGCTTGATTGGAGTCAACCCATCTTTGAATAAATTTAGTTATTTAATTTTTTTATTTCTAATGTAATTCTTATGGCTGAAGTTTTGGAGAGAAAATATTAAGTTAAAACTTAGTTGTGAAAGTTTGACCGGAAGAAAAGAGAAAATAAGAAAAAGAGAAGCTACACGAGTTGAAGTCTTGATAATGGCCGGCAAAAGTGTTAATGGTCTCATCGAGTCGTAGGTGAACAATAGATTTAACGAGTGTTAGTATAGTTGGGATATGCCCGTACCGTGTGCATGTACCATAACTTCGACTAAAACAGAAGAACTCACTGCATGGTTAACGACCAGTGGTACGATTGGACGCCCCATACCGTACACCCTTACCGAACCTTGGGTGAAATAAGCGCCAACTCACAGTAAGTTTAACGATCGTCAGTACGACCGGGCGCCGCCGTACCACGCACCCGTAACACCGCTAGTTATGTGATCCAAACCCTATATCGACATATCTGTCATAACAACCACGGGCATGGGTGGGATGTACCCGTACCGCGCCCGTACCATGTGCGTCACACATCAAATTTGATGGCGGATGGCTAGGAAGCCAAAACCAGCCATTATTTCTCTCAATTTCTCTCTCTTTCTCTCTCAAAGACAAACCCTAATCACCTAGAATTGCCGATTCTTCATCGATTTCTTCCGTTTGAGTGGGGTATTCTTGACATCGGTACGTTTTTCATCTGATCCATGTCTTACTTGCAAAAATCCATGTGTATATCTAGACGAGTTCATAATATATTTTTAATTCCATTGGTTCTACATGTTAGGATTCTAAGTTATTGCGTGAATTCGTTAGTTGATAGCATATAAACCTTGTGCCTATAGTTTTGTGTTGAAATTTTGTAGTACAATGAATTTGGCAAAGATGTTTAGCCGTGGAGGAGCCTCCAGCTCAGGCTCAAAGAAGGTGACCAAGCGCTATCGTGCTGAGATCGATGCTTTGAAGGGTGCCCTTAACAAGGACTACAAGAGGGTCAATTCTCGCAACATGTTGCTCACAAAGTGGGTTTGTGAGGAATTCCTCTCGCGCAATGGGCGGCAAGAGGAACTTCATCACCATGGTCCAACACTCGGGCATTGATACATCCAAAATATATCTACTCTTCCAAGCACTTTGCTCAATAAATTACTCCGGAATCTCACCATACTTGGATAAAAAACTGTTGATTCTGATGCTATTTTTAGCAAAGTCTCCTTTTTGTCAAGTTTTCGCAGCAAATAAAATCGGGGAAAAATACCACGGAAGATTTTCACCAAAAGAAGGGCCCTGGAGCTTTGGATCACGAGAGGGGAGCCACGAGGCCCGAACGAAGCCAGGTGGTGTGCCCTACCTCTTTGGGCACGCCACCCAGGCCCGTTCGGCCCTCGGTCGCCATTTCGCCTCCCCGCTTCGCGAGGTGCCTTATATACCCTAAAAACCGATCCCCTTGAAGCACACAATGTTCTGGGAAACATAGCGCTGCCAAGACCACGATCTTCACCCCGGAGATAGGGATTTCGAGGGTTTCTTCATCATCGCCGCCACCGCCATCATCATCAACCATCACGGGATCACTCTCCATCAGCATGAGTGAGTAGTTCTCTGTAGGCTTAAGAGGTTGATGGGTTTTGAATGAGATTGATCATGTAATCCTCCAAATGTATCAAAATTTTAGGTGTTCGTCTTGAAGAGATATTCTTGTATATATGAGTGTTGGTACACCTTTGAGATATTTAATGCTTGTTACTATGGCCCCGAGTGACATGATTTCATACTGAACCTATATTACTTTATCATATATATGAGGTTGTGTTATCACAAGAATTTGACCGGATTAGAGGTGGGCCGCGATTAAGATGGGCTTGAAGAATATACACGGAAGAAATACATGAATCGGCCTTGTATACAAAGTTTGGGCTAGTTTGCCCGTGTATCTGTAAATATAGTAGGATACGTGTCGGTTAGATATAATTTGGCTCGTGCACGGTTGGGATTATTCCCACGATAGAAAGTCTACGGACTATAAATATGTATCTAGGGTTATTGAGAAAGACAACAATCACGTTCATCACAAACCAATCTAGGTGCATCGCCAACTCCCATGTTTCGAGGGTTTCTTCCGGGTAAGCATCATGCTGCCTAGATCGCATCTTGCGATCTAGGCAGTACACGTTTATTCGTTGTCCATGCGTTGCTCGTGCTGAAGCCTTGTTGATGGCGAGCAACGTAGTTATCGTAGATGTGTTAGGGTTAGCATTGTTTCATCGTGTCACATGCTTTTGTCCATGCAACCCTTAGACGTCTAGCCTCCCTTACACCTATCTTAGGTGTAAGGGCGGCACCTCGCTTGATCTTTGTTTAGTAGATCCGATCTGTTATGATTGCTCCTTGTTCTTCAAGGATTAGTTTAATATCCGCATAGTTAGGCCTTGCAAACGGGTTGAAGGATCCGAGTAGCACGTAGGGTGTAGTTTGCTAGCCCTAGATAAGATGTTCCGGGAATCGACTTCATGTTGGTTTTTAGGCCTTATCTAGGGTTGGTTTATTATCACCGTGCGTGGCTGCCGGGCTCAATCACGCGTAGGATGTTCCGATTATGTGGTGAAAACCCTAAATCGTCGTAGGTCGTTTCAGCTTTATATTGATCAAGCGGGACCACCATGTGATCGTAGACCTCATACGAACCATGGGTGGATCGGCTCCTTGAGCCGATTCACGGGACAACCCGAGAGCCGATCGAGGCTCGTATTTAATGTTTACGTGTATGCCATGCAGGAAACTAAGCGAAGCAAATCCATCACCTTCCCGACCGGGTATAGGTCGGGTGGCACGCCCTGCACCGACGCATCGGACGTGCGTGCCGAGGCTTTGCGGGCCGTCGCTCGAGGGACCAGGGCCGGCCGCAGATCCCGGGAGCCTCCCGGCTCTACTCGTGTTGCCCGTCGTTGCTCGCCGGTGGGTTTCGACCGCAACACATTTCGGCACGCCCGGTGGGACAGTCTTCGACATCAGCCGCATCGCCATCTACATCCGAGATGGCGGAAGGTACTCCGATCACGTACGAAGATCCGACCGAGGAGCTCAAGAAGAAGTATGACGAGGTCAAAGCGATCCTCGAAGCCGACCTCATCGGCTCTTTCCGAGAGAACCCGCTCACACGACATTAGGTGGAAAGGGTTCTCACCTGAAGCGCGCTCGATGGAGTGGACCTGTCTACCCCGTCGAAGAACGCACCGAGTCGCTCGCGTCGGGAGATTAATTTCATGGTGGCTCATTCGCTGCACCGCCATTCCGTGAGCCTGGTGAACACTTTGGAGCGTGTCGCCCTTCGGGTGATCCAGGAAATCATGAGGCATCAGTACTCTCCGTCAGGACCTGCTCTAGGGACTCACCAAGGTGAGATACCACTCCAGTCCCGACCACCGCTGCCGTTCGCGTTGGCAGCACCGAAGTGCCGAGTTCACCGGCATTCGTCGTCTACAAGATCGGTGGTGACCCTAGTGATTACCGGTTCTTGTATGAGGCGCCTAAGGAGATCCCTCACGGGTACACGTGCACATACGTGCCGGAGCTGCAATGCACCGGGCACTCACGAACCGGACTGCAACGAGCGGGGACTTCGGAACAGCAGGGGGAACTTCTGGAACGGATCTTGAGAAGCGGACGTGGCTAGCTAAGTATGCCACTCCGACGAACCTCCGAACTCAACTCCTGCAGGTTGGCTCGGAGCTTGAGAAGCAAGCGTGGGCTGGCTAAGTATGCCACTCCGGCGAATCTTCGGAGTTCGACTCCTGCGGCCAAGCACCGCGGATCGGATCGAGTACAATCTTGAGAGACCAGTTCGGCATGGTGCCGAAAAGGAGGCAATCGGCTATTCCAAGCCGTACCCCAACGAGTACGATTTGATCCCACTACCACCCAAATATCGGCTCCTCGAATTCTCCAAGTTTAGTGGGTCGGATGGCTCCAGCTCAATCGAGCATGTGAGCCGATATTTGGCACAGCTGGGCACGATCTCAGCATCAGATGAACTACGTGTGAGGTTCTTCGCTCAGTCCCTCACAGGATCGGCTTTCGGATGGTACACATCGCTGCCACCAGACTCCATCCGGACTTGGAAGCAGTTGGAAGAACAGTTCCACATGCAGTATCACTCAGAGGCTTCCGAGGCTGGCATTGCCGATCTAGCACAAGTACGACAGAGCGCGGAGAAACAGGTGTCGGAATACATCCAGCGCTTCGGGACCGTTAGGAACCGATGCTATTCGGCTCGTGTGACCGAAAAGAAGCGGTCGAGTTGGCGGTGGTGGGTCTCGCATCACCGATCAAGGATGTGGCCTCCCAAGCGAGACTACCCTTCACCGGCGCATATGGTGCGAAGCTGTCATTATATGAACGAGCGCCACCCGGAGGTGTACCAGGATAAATTCAAGCGTGCGGTGGCCTGGTTGAGGCAGATGAAGATGAAGGCTCTGCGGGAGATCAAGAGGTAGCAGTGGCTGAATGGACTCGGGGGGCAAGCCCCGTGTCCTGCAAATGGGTTAAGCCACAAGGTCCTCCAAGAGGGTTTGACTTCGACGGGACCAAAGCTGAGCAAATTTTCGACCTCTTACTTAAGGAGAAGCGACTAAAAGTACCCGAAGGCCACAAAATCCCCACGGCACGGGAGCTGAACGGAAAGCCATACTGCAAGTGGCATAACACGTTCACCCATACCACCAACGACTGCAGGGTGTGGCGTCAGCAGATCCAAATGGCGATAGAACAAGGGCGTCTAATTTTCAGCCAGTACGCCATGAAAGTTGGCACACACCCTTTCCCCGCCGTTAACATGGAGTGCACTTACCCTGGGAGGTGCCAGCCAGGTTTCTCGTTCAACATCAACATGGTAGGACCTGGGCACCACTCTGGTAAGGACAGAGGCGAGGGCAGCCGCTCTCATAACAAGGACAAAGAGGAAGCCGTTCCACGAGATCGGCTCCGGCACTTCCCAAAAATCCTGGTTACAATCAAAATGAAGGCCGATTCCAGCAATCGGCCCTTATTATCCTTACCATCATTTTCCCTGTATTCAGTGTCGATCTCCCAGGTGACGGAAAGCTAGGGTACGGGTTTACATCGGCTGATGAGCTAGAAGAAGTCGACATTGGTCCTGGGGATAAGCCACGACCAACTTTTATCAGCAAGAAGTTAGATCCACATCTCAGGAGCCAGATGATAGCTCTGTTAAAAGAATACCCAGATTGCTTTGCATGGGATTACACAGAGATGCCTGGGTTAGACAGGAGCATCATTGAGCATCGGCTCCCTCTTAAGAAAGGATTTCGGCCATTCCAACAACGAGCACGTCAGATGAAGGCCGAAATTCGGAAGAGGTCAAGAAAGAGATCGAGAAGATGTTGGCCGCCGGGTTCATCGAGGCCATGCAGGTATGATGAATGGATCTCCGATGATCGTACTGTAGAGAAGAAGGACGGCCGATGGCGTGTGGCCATAAATTTCCGAGATCTCAACAGAGCCACTCCAAAGGATGAATATCCGATGCCTGTGGCAGAAACGTTGATCAATGCAGCTGCTGGCCACAAGGTGTTGAGCTTCATGGATGGCAATGCCGGCTATAACCAAATCTTCATGGCTCCAGAAGATATACACAAGACTGCATTCAGAGTACCAGGGTCGATGGGCTTGTTTGAATATGTAGTCATGACCTTTGGGTTGAAGAATGCTTGGTGCAACGTACCAAAGAGCCATGAATTATATTTTTCATGATCTGATCGGCAAGTTGGTGGAAATCTACATCGATGACGTGGTGGTCAAGTTTGTCTCCATGGAGGGACACTTGGATGATTTGCGACGCATCCTAGACCGAACTCGCAAATTCGGACTGAGAATGAATCCAAAGAAGTGTGCTTTTGGTGTGACGGCCGGTCAGTTCCTAGGTTTTCTGGTTCATGAACGAGGAATTGAGATCGGCTCGAAAAGTCAAGAGGCCGTGCGTACCATGCAGCCGCCTACCACGAAGAAGGAGCTCCAACGTCTTATCGGCAAGATCAACTTCGTCCGACGATTCATCTCTAACCTGTCAGGACGAATTGAGCCGTTCATGGCGTTGGTGAAGATTAAATCCGATGACGAGTTTCAGCTGGAGGGCGGAACGGCGGCGAGGCGTTTGACTAGATTAAGCGGTATCTAACAACGCCGCTGTGCTAGTTCCACCCCAACAAGACGAGCCGTTCTATATCTACTTATCAGTAGCTGACACGTCCATCGCTTCGGTGGTGGTGCAACTCGATGAAGGTGTTGAAAAGGTCGTTTTCTACCTCAGCAGAAGGATGTTGGATGCGGAGACAAGGTATCCTGAGGTCGAGAAGCTATGCCTCTGCCTGTTCTTCACCTGCACCAAGCTTCATCATATCCTTTTGACGGCAGAGGTCATCGTCATATGCAAGTCAGACGTTGTCAAGCACATGTTGTCGGCTCCTGTTTTGAAAGGCCGACTTGGTAAGTGGATGTTTGCGTTGTCGGAGTTCGATCTTCGGTATCGGCTGCGAAAGCAGTCAAGGGACAAGCGTTGGCCGATCTTATAGCTGAACGGATTAATACTAATATAGCAGCACTATCTGTACATGTGTGGGCTATGTTCTTCGATGGATCGGCTTGTGATGATGGTTGTGGCATCGGCATTCTGTTTGTGTCGCCTCGGGGGGCAACATATTCCTTCGCCATCAGGCTATCCACCCCTTGCACCAACAATGTCGCTGAGTATGAGGCAGTGCGCAAGGGAATGGAGTTGCTTTTGGAAGCCGGGCCAGAGGCGGTGGAGCTTTTTGGAGACTCGAAGTTGGTGATCTCCCGACTCACGGACGAATACAAATGCGAGAGTGAGTCACTCTTCCCATATTGGATGGAATGTCGTGAGTCGATGACACATTTTCGGTACATCAATTTCAATTGGGTCCCAAGGTCTCAGAATACCGACGCCAATGATCTCGCACAGATGGCGTCAGGATACAAGGACACACCAGACGGGTCAGAAGTTCAGGTGTAGTTCCTGGAACAGGATGACTGGAGAGCCGATATCTTCAATTACTTGAAGGATTCGGCTCGGGGGGCACCTAAACGGATAAGATACAAGACCATGAAATATGTCCTTATAGGAGATGACATGTTCTCTAGGACGTTGGAAGGGTTACTACTCAAATGCCTAGGACCAACTGAGTCTAATCGGCTCTGACATGAGGTGCATGAAGGCGCCTGTGGAACTCACCAATCGGCTCATAAGATGAAGTGGCTGATTAGGCGATCGGGGTTTTATTGGCCCACCATGCTTGAGGACTGCTTCAAGTACTACAAGGGATGCCAAGCGTGTCAGATGTTCGGAAAGATTCAGATGGTACCCGCATCGGCGATGAACCCCATCATCAAGCCTTGGCCATTTCGAGGTTGGGGCATGGATATGATCGGCAAAATCCATCCTGCGTCGAGCAAAGGCCACGAGTGGATTACGGCCATTACAGATTACTTCACCAAATGGGTGGAGGCCGTTCCTATGAAGAAGGTAAAATCGGAAGATGTTAGCCAATTTGTCAAAGAACATGTCATTCATAGGTTCGGGATTCCCCAAACCATCACGACCGATGGAGGTTCGGTCTTTATTTCTAAAGAATTCAGAAAGTTCGCGATGACATGGGGATTAAGCTGATCCGATCATCTCCGTACTATGCTCAAGCC
>NC_061513.1:104241125-104299933 GCF_022539505.1 Lolium rigidum
GGGGTGTGGCGTCGACAGATCCAAATGGCGATAGAACAAGGGCGTCTAATTTTCAGCCAGTACGCCATGAAAGTCGACACACACCCCTTCCTCGCCGTTAACATGGTGGAGTGCACTTACCCTGGGAGGTGCCAGCCAGGTTTCTCGTTCAACATCAACATGGTAGGACTTGGGCACCACCCTGGTAAGGACGAGACGAGGGCGGCTGCTCTCATAACAAGGACAAAGAGGAAGCCGTTCCGCGCGATCGGCTCCGGCACGATGGCAAGCGCTACATCACAGAGGGAGAAGTGAAGAATGTGAGATATCATCGACCTCTCTCTGATCACCTCCTCAACAAATACGTGAGTCAATACGACCAACACCGACGATACGACGACGATGACGAAAGAGATCGTCTGGCTAGCAGGGACGCCAGGAGACATCGTCGGCATGATCGCGACGAGGAGAGATATGAGCACCACGCCAAGGAAAAGTCAAGAGAGCAAGACGACGTGGATAGGCACTGGGACTGTCCCTTCTTCGGATGCTTGATGGGATTCAGGAATGAGCCGATTGCCTACAATCGGCAAGCTGCCCGAATGTAGACAGAAGAATAAGGGTGCAGGAGACGTGTCAGTGTTCAAACGTCTAGGGCCTCTCCCATCTCGGAACAAGCACGCTGAGTCCTCTCGGGCGGAAGATCTCGAGGAGTTAGAGGACGACGATGAAGAAGAAGAAGATAAGTACCACCGGCCAAGGTGGTGCCCGATGGACTCAGCCGTTCCCAAAAGCGTAGGGTTCGAGCGACTACGTGGTTTGGAGGAAGCCGAAAGGTTATACCTACACACGTTAAGGAAGGCGCGGCCTGATCGGCCGCGAAAATTCAGCGAACTGCGGACGAAGAAGGTCGACCACAAAAGAAAGAGTGGCGCCCCAAACAAAGGAAAGCCGATGATGAGACATCGGCTGGCACAAACATGGTGTTCGTCCTTCCGGCGGAGTTTTGTGCTCCGAGATTAGACGAAGCACCTGTGGCACAACTTGATTGCGGCCCACGGCCGGTTATCTTTGAGAAGCCACGAGAAAGGAGCTACGGACACACTGAAGGCCACTGTACTTACGAGGTTATATCAATGGGCAGCCTGTCAACAAGATCTTTGGTGGACACCGGAGCGGCGATCCAACATTATGCCATACTCCATGCTACGTCGGTTGGGACGCTCTAGCTCGGATCGATCAAGACCAACGTTACACTGAGCGATTTCAACGACCAAGCATCTGAAGCACAAGGTGTTCTGAACGTGGATCGGACCGTAGGAAGAAAAACCATCCCCACGACGTTCTTTATTGTCGATAGCAAGAGCACCTATGCTGTCCTGCTAGGAAGAGATTGGATCCATGCCAACTGTTGCATTCCATCCACGATGCACCAATGTTTAATACAGTGGAATGGAGATGAAGTAGAGGTCGTCCACGCAGATGACTCAGCCGAGATTTCAACGGCTGGCATGAACGTTTGGGAGACGACAGGCCAAGAGCCACTCTCAGGCATCACTTTGGACGACTGCGAGCGCATCGACATGACGAAGGACGGGGTGAGGCTGGTCTTATCCACCGGCCTGACCGTGTAACAAGAGCAAAATCCGTGGACGTACATGGCGAGGCCGATCCTTGTGATCGGCCCCAAAAAAATAAAAAGGGATAATCTTGTCTCAAGCATGTCACGTAGTTATAACGAAGTAAGACCAAGATGTAAACCTTCATTGAGCAATCCAATCAACATGGAGGCCGATTCCAGCAATCGGCCAAAATTATCCTCACCATACGTTCTGCCTGTGTTCAACGTCGATCTAACGGGCGACGGAAAGCTGGGATACGGGTTTACGTCGGGCTGATGAGCTGGAAGAAGTCAACATTGGTCTCGACGGAGCCGACGTTCAAGTACGGTGCCTTGGCTAACTACGGAGCCGATATCTGCGGGTACTGACAGATTCGGCTCGAGAGGCACCTAACCGAGATGAACATGTGCGATGAACATGTGCGATACATGGGCGGTGAAATATTGGGGGCCGATAGAAAAATCGGCCCGGTAAAAACATTTAATGCACAGCCGATGCACGATCATCGACTTGAGACTAAGAAACAAAGCCGATGCACGGCCATCGACTCTAGTACAAATTATACGGGGAGACTCTACGCGAAGGAACATTTCGAGGGCATGGAGGGCATCGGCACGAACACGATCTACCTCCGCGATTTCCGGAGGCGCGAAGGGCGTCACAAGCCACGGCCGGTGAAAAAGTAGGCCTCATCATCTTCGTCTTTGCCCGCTACTGATGCATGTTCAAGGCGCGGATTTCGGCCAGTCGGTCTTCGGTTCAGTTTTGAGGCCTGCAGCTTCCTCGAGAGTGAACGATGAGAGCTTCCTTAGCTTGGTCATAACACGACAGGCAACAAGAAAACGTCGGGAGACGGCAAGAGTATTAGGGAGTCCAAGGCAGCCTTTTGCTCATTAAGCCGTTGGCATTGGTCTGCAATATCGGCTTTCAACGGAAGAAGAGATGATCGGCTCTGGTGTTTCTGCTGTCGGTTTGGCCAAGTTGGCCACCTTCTCAACTACACTCGTAGAAGTTGCTAGGACCAGCGTGGCGGATGGCATGGATACCTCCTCGACTTCCCCACTGGAGGTGTCATCAGTCTGCAGAGGAAGAGGTTAGCCGATAAGAACGACAAGGGGTCAGCATGCAAAATGGGCCGATGAGAGGATGGATTTACGTTTGATATCTCCTGGTTTAATGGAGAGGTTTGCGGTTCCTTGCGAGCTCTCTTGATGCATCGGTTCTTTGTTCGTAGGCTGCCCTGCCCTGCTTTGATGGGAGTTTGGGAAACGGCAGGTTCAGGGGCTGACCTTTTCTTGGAAGCCGACGGTGGCAAGTCTGGCTGGCTCTGCGTGGTGGTTGTCTCAGAATTGCCCGAGCTCGAGTCTCTTTGGCTGGACTGTGTGTCCTCACTAGAGTTTTCTTCAGTGGAGGTCTGTAGAAGAAATACAAGTATGTTGCAGAAGCCTAGAGGAATGAATGAAATCAGCCAAAGCGTGGGTGAAACTTACGTGCGAGCCTTCTGGAGCTGGAGTAAGGCTTTGGCGCTTCAGAGTTTTCCGGGCAGCTACTTTCCTCACCGCTGTCCTCGCCTTGACTGAGGCTCGGGGGGGCAGCTGACCTAGCAGACACTCCGCTTTTGGAAGCCGATGTGGGTGTCATCGGCTGGCTCTGCATCACAACCTTCTTCAAGGGCGGCGAGTTTTTGCAGAAGAGGACCACCGGAGCTGCTCGGAGGAATCTGAAAGGGGAGCCGTCATCATCTACAGGGTCTGGACCGTCCTGTCGCTGCAAGGAGACAGAGCAAGGGTATAAAGGGAGATCAGCGCAAACCACTTCAAAAATAAATTGTGAGTAGTGGTACCTGCTCTGCAGGGATGTCATAATCAGCATCAAGTCTGTTTCGGCAATGGTCCCGGAGCTCTCCCGAGGGCGTGAGTCTTCCACATTGATCACCAAGTCTCAAAACCAGTGACCAAACATGAAGAAATTCAAAGCAACAGACCAAAAATAGCCGATGGTTTTCAGAAGGTTTTCATGTTTCTCAAGGGGAGACAGTGATAAGGCCAAAGCATCGGCTATTCCTGCGGTTTCCCAAAAGACGTGGTGGGTTTTGAAGACTCTATTGTACCATGAAAACCCAATCTTCAGGAGGATTAGGCCAGGCTCGTAAGCAGTCGGCCTAAGAAGTCAGATCTAGGTTTTGGTTCACGAAGGGAATTCTATTTGCCTCGTATGAAATCGGATGGGCGGGACTCTCGGTAGAACGAGGGCCAAGACGGAGAGATTTGGAAGAGAAGGATGTGGCGGTGAGAATGTCCGATACCTAGAAATTAATGATGGAACGAAGCATTAATTCAGATGTTTGTGTTCGGACAACGAGGAGCAGTTAAGGATTACCTTCAAGCCGGAGACCATAGCGTTGGCATTGGATGATTCCGCCATTGGGTCCGTTGCGGGTGCGAGCCTGCGCGATTGAGTAGGCACAGAGCTGGCCTTGCTCGCGTTTTATGGCAAGGGCCGATGCGCTGCCATCGGCTCTTGGTGTGTTGACTTACTTTGACAATCGGCAAAGCGGTAAAAGGACCAGAATCGGCTTAGAGATGTTTTCTTCATTAATAAAGGTGCTTTTACAGAGAAGAGCCGATTGCTCAAGGAAGAAAGAACAAAAGTCGATTACTACTACTAGTCCTATGCTAGTAGTCCCTAATCTAAAGGGCCGTTGTTGCCTTCGTCGTCGTCATCACTGCCGCCGGCGCAGCTGCTGGCGGGCTCTTCGTCGCTGCTCCCGTAGCCCTCTACGGGAGCCTCGTCCTCCTCGTCATCATCGCTGTCGTTGTCGTCCCACCAGGCGCGGAGGCGCTTCGCCGGCGGGTAACCCTCGAGGGAGTCATCGTCGTCGTCTTCCTCCTCCTCTTCCTCGGAGGAGGTGAAGTCGTCCCAAGAGAAGCGGTCGTCCTCGCTCTCTGCCTCCTCCTCCCGTCGACGAGGAGTGGAGGTCGTCCTCTCCGTCGGTCAAGGACTTGTCATCCTCGGACCAGACGGAGGAATCGTGGTCCTCCTTGTCCCACGTCGTTGGGGCGAGGATGTCGTGCGCCGCCAACGAGCCCCACTCTGGCGTCGGCTCACGGAAGGGAGACGATACGTAGGAGAGGTTTGAGGAGGCAGAGAGGAGGAGGAGGAAGAAGACATGGCTACAGAGGAAGGGGGTTTTTTGCCGATGACTAGTACGGAGCAAGAGGATGAAGGGGCGAACTGCTCGACGCGGTTAAATATGGGATATTGGGGAGAGTTAATGTTACAGCAGTTTCCGAGGAAGTGGTGCCAAAGAATTGTCAAATCGCGCAGAGAAGTTGAGAAGGCAATGCATCATGATGAAGGATACTGCAGCGGTTCTACTCTGCCACGACGTGACCCTACAAAGAAAAAAAAACAACAGAGTGGTTTTGAAATTATCATTTCCAAAACCAGGGGGGCATGTGTTATCACCAGAATTTGACCGGATCGGAGGTGGGCCGCGATTAAGATGGGCTTGAAGAATATACGCGGAAGAAATACATGAATCAGCCTTGTATACAAAGTTTGGGCTAGTTTGCCCGTGTATACGTAAATATAGTAGGATACGTGTCGGTTAGATATAATTTGGCTCGTGCACGGTTGGGATTATTCCCACGATAGAAAGTCTACGGACTATAAATATGTATCTAGGGTTATTGAGAAAGACAACAATCACGTTCATCACAAACCAATCTAGGCGCATCGCCAACTCCCTTGTTTCGAGGGTTTCTTAGGGTAAGCATCATGCTGCCTAGATCACATCTTGCGATCTAGGCAGTACACGTTTATTCGTTGTTCATGCGTTGCTCGTGCTGAAGCCTTGTTGATGGCGAGCAACGTAGTTATCGTACATCGTGGTGGTGGTGGTGGAGGAGAAAAGCTGCAGGGCTTCGCCAAGCTGGAGCAGCTCTATGGAGGAGAGAGGGGGGCAGCCAGAGCTAGGTCTGGAAGGGGTGAACCCCCCTGCCCCCTCCCCTCTTTATATAGGGGGGAGGTCGGTTTGGGTGGCCCCCCAATGCCCCAAACCCATCTAGGGCCGGCAGCCAAAGGGGGGAGGGGGAATTGTTCCCCCCCAAGTTGATCCCCCCTAGGGTTTTGGGGAAAACCATAAGGGTGGCCGACTTGGGCCTTGAGGGGCATGTGCCCCTGGCCCATTAGGGCTAGGATGCACCCCCTCGGCCCATGTTGGACCCCCTAGGTCGTGGGCCCCATGGTGGACCCCCCGGAACCTTCTAGAACCTTCCCGGTCATCCACCGGAAAAATCCCGAACTTTTCCGAAACATAGAAATCAACTTCCCTTATGCTGTGTTTGGATGTAAAGAATTGAGCTTGGAATTGAATTAGCCTCAAGATTCCAATTCCAAGATGGAAATGAATTAGCTTCCAATTTGAATTCTATCGTTTGGGTGTGCTTGGAATTTGATGTTAGAATCAATGGGTGTTCTCCAATTCCAAATGCTGTTTGGATGTACAATCTGTGGAATCCGTGGAATTTGATGATTTGTTGAGTTTGAACAATATAAATTTAATACATGTACACAAATAACATACATATGTAATATATTTATAACTATTATTTTCCGCAATTAATGAAACATTAAAATAATCAAAATAAAGTAGAAAGTAGAATACGCATGGCACAAAGTAGTTTTCAAGTACCGAAAATATTACAACATGGATAATAATTGTGTCTCTAACGGGTAGCTTATGTCTCTTACACATCACAAACAGTTCATCAACAAGAAAGTAGATAGTAGGCTTTAAGAACAAGCACAGTTCATAACAAACATCAAGGCAGGGTCAAGAGCCATGGTTTCTTTAATTCGTTGAGGAGCGCCATCAGTGCTTCAAAAAAGCACTCATTAACTATCAACTTCCCATAAGCTGTGAGCATATCACAATTCTCCATTTGTAGCTTCTTTAGTGCATCTAGGATTTCGGTTGGAGGAGTCACCTTTGGCATAGGAAGTGGTTCGGTTGTTTTCAATGCATCATCGAAAGATGTCTTCATTTGTCCCATCATGCACAAGATAGCTTCGCCGGTGCGTTGCCTTTTCGGAGGTAGATCCGGAGAATCTTCAAGAACTATTGTTTCTTCTTCTTGAACAGACTCGGCGGCTGTCCTAGCACCAACACCAGTAGCATGGTCTGGTGAGTAAATAGTTTGAATAGCTTGCCAATTCATCACCACCTTGTTCCTGTAGCTAGATGCATCCTTGTTGGCCTACACAGTACACATGTATTAGAAATGATAGTCAAGTTGCAAAAGTAATCACAAAATTTATTACAATGTTTAGTACCTCAACATAACGTGACCACACTTCTTCACTTTCTACTTCCACCATGTTATTTTCCGAATCCCATCCAAAACCACTTTGAGCTAGCATCTTGCTAATGATCTCATAGTGCTTGTCAAATGTTTTAATTCTTCCTACTATTTTGTCTTTCGTAATGTCAATATTACATGTCTCCTTCACATGCTTAATACAAGCATTGTACACATGTGGCTTCCAACCATTTTGAGCATGATCACCATTGTTGTGATGCTCAACAAGGGTGTCCAACAATGCCGTGTCCATCTCAGGAGTCCAAGATAGGTAAGCTCTAGTAGGGCCTTTCTTTGTTTTTTGTGCAGCCATGCTTCTACAATTAAATTAAAGATTGGGCATAAAAAGTAAAGACAACAGTAAGTTGGAGACATAATGCATATATATTGGTTGACACATGATGCATGTACAGAATATGACACAAAAGAAACCATTAGCATGCTACCACACAAAAAGGGGCACCATCACCAAGCTAGCACAAAAGGGGCACCATCGGCAAGCTAGCTATCTCATCGCATCACTAGTTATCTACTCGATTTCTAGTTCTCCATGTGCCACAAGGTACTCGGCATACATCTCCTCCGCAAACTGCTCCCTAAAATTAGACCATTGAGGAGTTTGTTGGACACTTCTAATTAAAGTAACATCATCTGCTGGTTCATGAGTCATAGCTGCTAATTCAGCGTCAACTTCTTGCAACAATAAATTATCCCTCACATGCTGCCTTTCCCTTGCAAAGTTGTGCAAGCACACAACATGCATTAATAATTCGAATCGCAAATATTTAGTTCATAGTCAGTTTTTGTTGTACCACACAAGACACAAGTATCACTTGTTCCATATGGACATGTGTACCGATCCTCTATGGAAAAGAAAGAACAATTACGGAGGATGGCCCATTTTTTCTTCAACAACCCAAAGGTTCTCTCCACAACATTTCTAGCACGAGAATGGCGCAAGTTATACAATTCCTTGTAATTTTGCGGTTGTTGTTGACTAGCAACCCACTCTTTTAAGTGGTACCGAGTTGATCTAAATGGAGATAGAAATCCGGGTCCATTTGTATATCCAGCATCAACTAGGTAGTATTTCCCTATTTGCGAAATAAATAAGTTAGCTAACAATTAAACATGAGAAAGGAAGAGCCAAGATAAAGAGTCATACCCTGGGGTACAACAAATGCATCTTGGCGGTCGTTTCTCATAGCATCTTTTAACACTTTTGAGTCCGATGCTGAGCCCTCCCAACCAGGTAGAACATAGAGAAATTTCATGTTCCAATCAACCACACCAAGCATGTTAGTGGTGATCTCTTGGTGCCTATTTCTATATCTCCCTCTCGTCCGTGATCTTGACAAACACAGGAATATGACACCCATCGAGTGCTCCGGTGCATTGCCAAACCACTTCCATTTGTAATCATCGGGAGGGTTGACACTAGGATCGGGAAGCTTGATAAAGTCACCACTTAGAGATAGGATGGCTGATAACACAGTAGAGAAGTGCCTACTGATAGTCTCTAAAGACCGCTGGTATGTGCCACCCAAGATTCTCATTTTAATTCCATGTCCAACAGACTTGTAGGAACATAGCAAGATTTTCTTCTACTGTCACAAGTGTGCTATCTTTCAAACCACATTTCTCACGCAACATAGCACAAAGATCATGGAAGTTTCTTTTAGTTAAGCGTAGCGTATCATAGCAAGCCGTTTCGGACCCATCATATGTTTTTTTCAATATGTACTTCCTATATGCAACCTTCTCCTCATCATCATTGAAACATCCTAGGTCCCTCGGTGCCCTTTGCGTACTAAGATAAGCTAGAGCAAGACATGACATCTCAAAATATTTCTTTGTCAACAATATCCTTTTTCTTTTCCTTCTCTTGTTCTCTTCGGTAATATAAGCAGCCATCTCTAGTTGAGACATGATAAATAGCTACAATGCACACATCAAAACACTCATGTCTACATGACAATCAACTACAAACATTTATACATGATGCACATATGTAAGAAATTCACATGTATCCTAGGCAAACATCAAACAATTAATCAATAGTAGAAATTTTATACCTCCAATTGACCTGAGCTGCTACTACTCCTAGAAATCTGCAATTAAAACGAATCACAAGATTAGCCCAAAATTATCTACTGTATGGCTGCTGCATAGCAAAGGTTTCAATGGAGTTGAGCATGGCCATGGAGGGAGCCACCCAAAACCGGTGGTATTCACCCATCGACGGCCGCCGTTTCCGCTACAACCGCCGTCGGCGCCCACCTCTCGCCGGCTCTCTCCCATGGCGATTTCTAGGGTTAGGGCCGGGAGATGAGAGGGGCGGCCAGGGGGTACGGCTAGGGCCGGGAGATGAGAGGGGCGGCCATGGGATAGGGAAAGGAGAGGGAGGCGAGTCCAGGGAGAAGAGGAGGGGCGTACCTGGGCGCGGCGGCCGCCGACCGTCCTGGCGTCCTCTGCGTCGGGCGGGCCTCGCCAGGGAGAGTCGCTCTCTAGAGACTCTCGGGACGAAGAGGTATCGCGCGGGGGGAGTGGCTCGCCAGGACGTTTCCGCACGATTCAGAGGTCGAACCCTCGGAAAGTATCGCGCGCGGTTTGCACAGAGCGAAGCGGTACCACGGAATTTCAATGCGTTTCCACACTCTAATTCCCAGGCCACTCCAAACAACGGAAATTGTCTTCCAATTCCAGATTCCTTGATTCCAAGGCCAATTCTTTACATCCAAACACAGCATTATATGAATCATATACTCCGGACCATTCCGGACCTCCTCGTGATGTCCTGGATCCCATCCGAGACTCCGAACAAACTTCGGTCTCCATCTCATATTCCGAATCTACTTATGCTACATCGAACCTTAAGCGCGTCACCCTACGGTTCGTGAATTATGCAGACATGGTCGAGACTCCGCTCGGACCAATAACCAATAGCGGGATCTGGAGATTCATAATGGCTCCCACATATTCAACGATAACTTGTGATCGATTGAACCATTTACATACGATACCGATTCCCTTTGTCACGGGATACTTTACTTGTCCGAGGTTCGATCATCGGTATCTCCATACCTTGTTCAACCTCGTTACCGACAAGTACTCTTTACTCGTTACCGTGGTATGTCATCTCTTGTGATCCAATCACATGCTTGCAAGCTAATCAGACGACATTCCACCGAGAGGGCCCAGAGTATATCTATCCGTCATCGGGATGGACAAATCCCACTGTTGATCCATATGCCTCAACTCACACTTTCCGAATACTTAATCCCATATTTATAACCACCCATTTACGCAATGGCGTTTGATGTAATCAAAGTACCCTTCCGGTGTAAGTAATTTACATGATCTCATGGTCGAAGGACTAGGTAACTATGTATCGAAAGCTTATAGCAAGTTGAACTTAATGACTTGATCTCATGCTACGCTTATTTGGGTGTATGTCCACTATATCATTCACCCAATGACATAACCTTGTTATTAACAACATCCAATGTTCATGATCACGAAACCATGATCATCTATTAATCAACAAGCTAGTTATACAAGAGGCTTACTAGGAACTCCTTGTGTTTTACATAACACACATGTATCAATGTTTCGGTTAATACAATTATAGCATGGGATGTAAACATTTATCATGAACACAAAGATATAACAATAACTAATTTAATATTGCCTCTTGGGCATATCTCCAACAAATCGGTCTATTGCTGTCCGTGCGGCCTAAACGCGAGGCCCAACAACGTTTCATAAATGGACGAGGCGACCGATTCTGTTTGAGCTCAAAGCTAAATTTGGGTTGGCTTTGCGGTTAGCGCGGACAACACGCACGTCTGCGTGCCTCCCCCTGGCTTTTCCCGTGAACGTGCGTCAGCGATCGAGAGAGGCGGGGAGACGTAGGTCCACGCAATCCCTCTTAATGGGGTCCTATCGTTCTCTCGAGGCCTGACCATGTTCCCCGCACGTCGGCCCACTGGTCACTCCAAGCTTCCGTTTCGAAAACTCTAGACCTTGAAAACCCTTGGCACCATCACCATGGCGAAGGGCCACACATTGTTCCGCTTAGGCCGCAACCACTGATGTCTATGGGTCTTCTATTCTTGTAGACAGTGTTGGGCCTTCAAGAGCAGAGGTTTATAGAACAGCAGCAAGTTTCCCTTAAGTGGATCACCCAAGGTTTATCGATCTCAGGGAGGAAGAGGTCAAAGATATCCCTCTCATGCAACCCTGCAACCACAAAGCAAGAAGTCTCTTGTGTCCCCAACACACCTAATAGGTGCACTAGTTCGGCGAAGAGATAGTGAAATACGGGTGGTATAAATAAGTATGAGCAGTGGCAACGGCACCGGAAAAGTGCTTTGCCCGGGACGATAAACAAGCGGTAGTAACGCGAGCAGTAGTAACGCAGTAAAACGATAAACAAACAGCGATAGCGATATTTAGGAACAAGGCCTAGGGATTAGACTTTCACTAGTGGACACTCTCAACTTTGATCACATAACAGAATAGATAAATGCATACTCTACACTCTCTTGTTGGATGATGAACACCACTAATTGCGTAGGATTACACGAACCCTCAATGCCGGAGTTAACAAGCTCCACAATATTCAATGTTCATATTTAAATAACCTTAGAGTGCATGACGGATCAACACAACTAAACCAAGTACTAACATAGCATGCACACTCGTCACCTTCACACTATGTAGGAGGAATAGATCACATCAATACCATCATAGCAATAGTTAACTTCATAATCTACAAGAGATCATAATCATAGCCTACGCCAAGTACTAACACGGATGCACACACTCGTCACCATTACACCGTGCGGGAGGAATAAACTACTTTAATAACATCACTAGAGTAGCACATGGATAAATTGTGATACAAAACACATTGCAATCATAAAGGGATATAAATAAGCACTTCACTATGCCATTCATAACAGTGAATAAGTATTCTGTGAAATATAGCCTAAGAGACCCACACGGTGCACACACTGTCACCTTTACACACGTGGGACAAGGAGTCTCCGGAGATCACATAAGTAAAACCCACTTGACTAGCATAATGACACACTACAGGAAATCTGGTCTATTGCAACAATAATTATTGCAACGGCTAGTTTTCGTTGCAATAGAATGCAATATTGCCACGAAACCCCCATTCGTGGTAATAGCCTCCACATATTGCCACAATTTAGTTTTGTCGAGGTAGACACCTTTTTTGTTGCAAAAGAGGGCGTGTATTGCAACAAAACATAGCGGCGTTGTAATATGGTGGTCCTATTGCGACAATTACGCTTCGTTGCATAAACTTGCCACCTTGTTGCAATAGAGCCTAGCTAATGCAACAAAAGCATAAAATTGTGGTAATATTTGAAAATATATTGCAACATTTCCCCATGTTGCGCTAAGTATTCACATTGTTGCAAAAAATAACTTGTATTGCAACAAAATACTAATTTGTCGTAATACTAGTGTTTTGCCTCAAACCCATTTCATTGCAATAATTATTTGCATATTGCAACAAGTTACGTATCCATGGTAATATATATAAGATACTGACTTATCTTTGTAGGCATGCCATTAAAGAATCGACTGCAAAAAGTCATGCACTCTTCGAGTATGTACCCCTATGCAATACAACCCTCTGGGTGAGTCTTGTTACGCACATACCCTTTCAGCGTACGCAAGTATCGCTCAATTGGATACATCCATCTGTACAAGACAGGCCCTCCCAATCGTGCCTCTTCGACGAGATGAATTGTCATATGCATCATAATATCAAAGAATGCAGGTGGAAAGATCATCTCGAGATGGCATAAAGTTTCTAGGATTGTTTCGATCAACTTCACCAAATCCTCATCCTTTAACTCCTTGGAGCATAAATCAGAAAAGAATTTACTCAGTTGAAGAAATGGGTTAAGAACATTCTCTGGCAGAAGCTTGCGTAATGCAATAGGAAGAAGTTTCTGAAATATAACATGACAGTCATGATTTTTGAGTCCAGTAATCTTGCACTGATCGAGGACCACACATCGTTTAATGTGTGAAGCATATCCATCGGGCATCTTAATGCTCTGCAAAAATTTGAGGAGCAATATCTTCCTTGCATCCTATATATCAAGGGAAAGTATTATTTGTGGGGAGTAGGTCAACTAGATGAAAATAGGAGACACAAATTGTGTGTACGGCTTACCTGGACAAGAAGCTCCCTCATCGTCGCTATCAAAGACTACAACCACCTCCTGGATCTCCATCTTCCGTCCTATGGCGACGGAGACTCGGGTGGGATTTGGTCTATACGAGAAGGGGAATAGAAAGAGAACAGGGGTCGGGTCTTGCATATATCAATTTGATAAAGGGAGACAAGGCGTCAAGCCATAAGTGTGTTTTCACCTACTCGCATAATAGCATCTCCAACACACGGTAAAAGAGGCGCAAAAAAAAAACTCCGCCAGTTTGGCACGCGCGGGAGCCCGCGCGGACACCTCCTACGCGGACACGTGAAAAAGCGCCGCGCTAAAAACTTTTCCGCGTCCGCGATTTTTGCGCTATCCCGCGCGGGAAACTTGCCTCTTGGGCTGCCCCGCATGCTATAAACGCCACGCGCGCACAAGCCAACCACCCGGAAACTTTCAAATTTATTTTTTTAACATTCCCTCCAAAAAGAATTACTTTCCCACCACCTAATTAGCATTTACGCCAAAAAAATTGAACCTCCCGCTATACGCCTCATCAATCTCGGCCCAAATATTTTTGTTCCCACCAAAAATAGCCTATTTAACCTTCCCGGTAAAAGCACCTGACAATTACTCCCGATTAGTACTCTAACGAAATCACAGCGTCATCACGGTGGCGATTGGATCTGAGGTCTTCGTCTTCTTCCGTGTTCACGGCATTATCGCGGCGTCAACACACCACCGCCGATCGGAACTACAATCTCTCAGGTTATTTTCTTTCAATCCCCTCCCATCGTAGAACCACATCGCCCACTCGCACGAACCACGCCTCCATTGACTTGCCCGCGCTCGTCCATTCTTCCGCCTCGGCTGAGATTAGACCACGCCTCCATTGACTTGCCGATGTGTTGGCGGACGCGCCGCCGTCGACAACGGCGAATCGCCCGCTCCGCCGCGCCTTCGTCGACTTGCCGCTGTGCTGGCGGACGCGCCGCCGTCGACAACGGCGAATCGCTCGCTCCGCCGTGCCTTCGTCGACTTGCCGTTCCGCCCATCGGCACTTGGTCTTCTTCGCCGATGGCTAGTTAGCCGCGCCGCCGCGCACGCTCAGCTCCGCCCCTGGCTTCAGCCGCTTCCTTTGTTGGAAGGAGGGTGCCGGCCTGCTGGGGATGATGCCGCGCTGCCAGTGTCCTCGACTCCGTCAACAACCTGGCGCCAGGGGTGGAGGCAGGGCGAGCAGAGGTGAGACCAATCGATCGCCTCCTCCGCAGTAGCTACTGGTATGTGCGCTAATGGCCGGAGATTAGCAGTAATAATTAGCCAATGATCAATTGATTTAGATGTGGAGAAACAAACTAAAGCCTCGTAGCCCAACCTTAGGATTGTACCATGCTTGATTGTTCGCTCTCCACACTCGAGCATAATCCATCAGGATCACCGAGTCACTGGTTCTTCCTTGGATTGCTCCCCGACTTATTTCTTTGTAGCCAAGAGGCCGCAGCTGTGAGGTAGAGAAAAGGCAATTTGTACATAATAATATGTGCAATGAAATGCAAAAAGAATGGATAGCCCACTGTCGAGAAACTGATGGTGACTAGCCATAACCATGTTAATTTCATTCAGCAGACGTTAAGTTTGGACTGTCAGTTTACCGTTTCTGAACATGATATGATTTAAGGGGCCCATGGGAAAATATTAGTACTACTATTGAAGGAACCCATCTCGCCATGCATAGGGCCTAGTTTTCCTGGAATTAGCAGATCGATCGTGCCTTCTTGGGTTTTGAACCGTGTCTCGCCTGGAATTAGCAGTGCGTCGCTGTCACATTGTAATATTTTTGTAATGATCTATATTTTGAGATTACATTAGAAAAATCCTTGTATTAGATGCTCAATATGGATTCTAACTTTAATCCTTTTCTGATTGGACATTGTACTCCCGATGCTTTTACCGAATCGAACTGAAATAATGTTCATCTGAACTGAAGCATGTTCAGTATTCATGTAATATATGTTTTTTTCATTAGAAGTTCAGCATATCTTCACACATAAAAAGGTTATTGGTGTTCGTACAGTACACATGCTTCTGCTTTTGCATCATTTTATTATTATTATTGGTAATTGAATTTGTGATGATTATATCTGAAAAGGTGTGCTTAATGCATGTTCTGTATTAAAGCGTGCTTCTGAACATTTTGTACATTGTGAGTTTGTGATCTTTTACAATTCAAAAATGACAGTATCCAGCTGCTTGTGCTTGCCTTCACAAAAGACAATTCAATGTGTGATAATAACTATGTGATGACAGACTTCTCTTATTTATTAGATGCTCTCAAATTCTTGTATAATGGTATCATGCATGCATGATGACCTGTTGTCCAAATACTCTGTAAAATCTGCATGTGCCTGCAATCATACTATGGAACTCTGAATAGTTTTCGACTTGTGCCAGTAGGTGATTCATGCTTTCGACTTGTGCCTTTTCTATATGTAATGCTACCTCCTCAAGGTAGTTTGGCTTGAACAGAACTAGTTGGTAAGAGAGCCACATGTAGGTGCATTACTCGAATCCGAGGTGTTATGTTATTTGTGGTACCTCTGGTGGAAAGTAAATGTGATCCATTCAGCTTGTCTAAAATTATGTTGGACAGGCATACTCTCATAGTCATTCTTGCATCCTTTTATTCTAAAAACAAGACATTCTAAAATATTGTTTCCAAGATATTGAAGTACTAAAGTATGCCTGCTTTACGTTTTTTTTTTGAATATGACTCAATTTCTGATCGTACCTACTCAAGGGCATAAGGATGAGTTCAACGGTGGATGCTGCTAGTACACACCATATTTACCTCTTGATCACCTATCTGAAAGGTGCACATCAAATATGGTTTGTTAATGCTATGTCCCTTTATTATTTTTGTGTGCAGTAAGGAAAGGCTCTGTTGTCTTAACAAGGACGGAAAGTATAACCGAATACATAAACAAGGGTGGACAACCCAGTAAATTGTTTATCTCACTTAAGTTGTCCCTAGCATTTGCTATAATGTATAAAATCCTTGTATGAGTTAAATTGCTAAATCTTCAATATTGTTAATTCTTGTACATGTACTCAAGGACAATCTGACACTCCAGTGTCAGCTAATGACATGTGTGCCATGGATGAATGGCCATCCCATGCTCGCCGCTATCGTGCGCAACTACAGGATGGTACTTTCTCTCCTTCAAATCTAGGTCCTCCGATCTGACACAATCTAATAACCAAGTCATGCAATACTTTTTTCTATGATTTGGGCTGTAGAAGCAGATGGACAGAAGAAGAAAGGGCGAGGTGTTGTAAAAGGTGTAAAAGCATCTCAGAAGCGTTTTGGAAAAATTTGTTGAAATAGAGTATCGCCACAAAACCTCCAAATTGTGGTGGTAACTTCTTGCTACAAACATTTTGGACGCTCGCAAAAAGCATGTAACGCCACAATTGTGAATTTTGTTGAAACAGAGTATCTCCATGAAAAGTTCGCATTGTCGTAGTAGCTTCTTGCTACAAGTTTTTTCCCCGTTGCGATAAGCATTTGGCGCCACGAAACTGGATTTTGTTGAAATAGAGTTCCGCCACGAAATGTTACAATTGTCGCAACACCTTCCCGCCACAAATTTTTTTACTGTTGCCATACCTATTTATCGCGATGAGTGGAATGATTGTCGCCATAAGTTAATACCACGAGCGTAGCGGTTCGTGGCAAATGAATAATGCTACAAATCAGTAGATGTTGCCATAGGTTATCGCCACGGCTCGCTATCGCCACAAAAGAGAGTGCGCCACGAAACTTAGGTCGTTGGCATAGGTTATTGCCACACATGTCTATCGCAACAAACTGGCAAACGCCACGACACGGCTGCATGTTGCGACAAGCTATCTCCACAAACCAAATTGTGGAGACAAGTGAGTGTTGCCACGTGAAAACATGTGGCAACTTCCCACATGGTTGTTGCAATAGATCGCTTTGTTGCCACAATCGCGTTTTCGTTGCAATAGCCTATTACCATACATGTAATTGCAACGCTTGCCAACGAACGTCATTTCGTGGCAATAGGTGCATATTGCCACAAAACGGCATGTATCGCGACAATTTTTTTGTTGCAATAGACCCGATTCCTTGTAGTGACATCTAGATTACAAGCATCATCATATGAATCTCAATCATGTAAGGCAGCTCATGAGATTATTGTATTGAAGCACATAGGAGAGAGATTAACCACATAGCTACCGGTACAGCCCCGAGCCTCGATGGAGAACTACTCCCTCCTCATGGGAGACAGCAGCGTTGATGAAGATGGCGGTGGTGTCGATGGAGGAGCCTTCCGGGGCACTTCCCCGTCCCGGCGGCGTGCCGGAACAGAGACTCCTGTCCCCCAGATCTTGGCTTCGCGATGGCGGCGGCTCTGGAAGGTTTCTCGTACCGTGGCTTTTTTTCGTATCGAAGTTTTAGGTCAGGGACCTTTATATAGGCGAAGAGGCGGCGTCAGAAGGTCAACGAGGCGACGACACGCTAGGGGGGCGCGGCCCAGGCCCTGGCCGCGCCGCCCTATCATCTGGGCCCACCAGGGCTCCCCTCTGGTGGCTCTCGGGTGTTCTGGAAGCTTCGTGGAAAAATAGGATGCTGGGTGTTGATTTCGTCCGATTCCGAGAATATTTTCTGACTAGGATTTCTGAAACCAAAAACAGCAGAAAACAGGAACTGGCACTTCGGCATCTCGTCAATAGGTTAGTTCCAGAAAACGCATAAATATGACATATAATGTGTACAAAACATGTAGATATCATCAATAATGTGGCATGGAACATAAGAAATTATCGATACGTCGGATACGTATCAGCATCCCCAAGCTTAGTTCTCGCTCGTCCCGAGCGGTAAACGATAACAAAGATAATTTCTGGAGTGACATGCCATCATAACCTTGATCATACTATTGTAAACATATGTAATGAATGCAGCGATCAAAACAATGGTAATGACATGAGTAAACAACTGAATCATAAAGCAAAGACTTTTCATGAATAGTACTATCAAGACAAGCATCAATAAGTCTTGCATAAGAGTTAACTCGTAAAGCAATAATTCAAAGTAAAAAAGTATTGAAGCAACATAAAGGAAGATTAAGTTTTCAGCGGTTGCTTTCAACTTGTAACATGTATATCTCATGGATAATTGTCAACATAGAGTAATATAACAAATGCAATATGCAAGTATGTAGGAATCAATGCACAGTTCACACAAGTGTTTGCTTCTTGAGGTGGAGAGAGATAGGTGAACTGACTCAACATAAAAATAAAAGAAAGGTCCTCAAAGAGGAAAAGCATCGATTGCTATATTTGTGCTAGAGCTTTTATTTTGAAAACATGAAACAATTTTATCAACGGTAGTAATAAAGCATATGAGTTATGTAAATTATATCTTACAAGTTGCAAGCCTCATGCATAGTATACTAATAGTGCCCGCACCTTGTCCTAATTAGCTTGGACTACCGGATCATCGCAATACACATGTTTTAACCAAGTGTCACAATGGGGTACCTCCATGCCGCCTGTATAAAGGTCTAAGGAGAAAGCTCGCATTTTGGATTTCTCGCTTTTGATTATTCTCAACTTAGACATCCATACCGGGACAACATGGACAACAGATAATGGACTCCTCTTTAATGCATAAGCATGTGGCAACAATTAGTGTTCTCATATGAGATTGAGGATATATGTCCAAAACTGAAACTTCCACCATGATTCATGGCTTTAGTTAGCGGCCCAATGTTCTTCTCTAACAATATGCATGCTCCAACCATTAAGGTGGTAGATCTCTCTTACTTCAGACAAGACGGACATGCATAACAACTCACATGATATTCAACAAAGAGTAGTTGATGGCGTCCCCAGGAACATGGTTATCGCACAATAAGCAACTTAATAAGAGATAAAGTGCATAAGTACATATTCAATACCACAATAGTTTTTAGGCTATTTTGTCCCATGAGCTATATATTGTAAAGGCGAATGATGGAATTTTAAAGGTAGCACTCAAGCAATTTACTTTGGAATGGCGGAGAAATACCATGTAGTAGGTAGGTATGGTGGACACAAATGGCATAGTGGTTGGCTCAAGGATTTTGGATGCATGAGAAGTATTCCCTCTCGATACAAGGCTTAGGCTAGCAAGGTTATTTGAAACAAACACAAGGATGAACGGTACAGCAAAACTCACATAAAAGACATATTGTAAACATTATAAGACTCTACACCGTCTTCCTTGTTGTTCAAACTCTTTACTAGAAATTATCTAGACCTTAGAGAGACCAATTATGCAAACCAAATTTTAGCAAGCTCTATGTATTTCTTCATTAATGGATGCAAAGTATATGATGCAAGAGCTTAAACATGAGCACAACAATTTCCAAGTATCAAATTATTCAAGACATTCTACCAATTACTACATGTAGCATTTTCCGTTTCCAACCATATAACAATTAACGAAGCAGTTTCAACCTTCGCCATGAAAAATAAGAGCTAAGAACACATGTGTTCATATGAACCAGCGGAGCGTGTCTCTCTCCCACACAAGCATTTATTCAAACAAAAACAAAAACAAAAACAAACGAGACGCTCCAAGTAAAGTACATAAGATGTGGCCGAATAAAAATATAGTTTCAAGAGAAGGAACCTGATAATTTGTCGATGAAGAAGGCGATGCCTTGGGCATCCCCAAGCTTAGATGCTTGAGTATTCTTGAAATATGCAGGGGTGAACCACGGGGGCATCCCCAAGCTTAGACTCTTCACTCTTCTTGATCATAGTATATCATCCTCCTCTCTTGACCCTTGAAAACTTCCTCCACACCAAACTCGAAACAACTCATTAGAGTGTTAGTGCACAATAAAAATTAACATGTTCAGAGGTGACACAATCATTCTTAACACTTCTGGACATTGCATAAAGCTACTGGACATTAATGGATCAAAGAAATTCATCCAACATAGCAAAAGAGGCAATGCGAAATAAAAGGCGAGAATCTGTCAAAACAGAACGGTTCGTAAAGATGGATTTTATCGAGGCACCAGACTTGCTCAAATGAAAATGCCCAAATTGAATGAAAGTTGCGTACATATCTGAGGATCACGCACCTAAATTGGCATATTTTTCTGAGCTACCTACAGAGAGGCAGGTCGAAATTCGTGACAGCAAAGAAATCTGTTTCTGCGCAGTAATCCAAATCTAGTACTCACTTTACTATCAAAGACTTTACTTGGCACAACAATGCAATAAAAATAATATAAGGAGAGGTTGCTACAGTAGTAACAACTTCCAAGACTCAAAATAAAAAAACAAAATTACTGTAGCAAAATAAACACATGGGTTATCTCCCAAGAAGTGCTTTCTTTATAGCCATTAAGATGGGCTCAGCAGTTTTAATGATGCACTCGCAAGAAATAGTATTTGAAGCAAAAGAGAGCATCAAGAAGCAAATTCAAAACACATTTAAGTCTAACATGCTTCCTATGCATAGGAATCTTGTAAATAAACAAATTCATGAAGAGCAAAGTGACAAGCATAGGAAGATAAAACAAGTGTAACTTCAAAAATTTCAGCATATAGAGAGGCATTTTAGTAACATGAAAATTTCTACAACCATATTTTCCTCTCTCATAATAACTTTCAGTAGCATCATGAGCAAACTCAACAATATAACTATCACATAAAGCATTCTTATCATGAGTCTCATGCATAAAATTATTACTCTCCACAGAGGCATAATCAATTTTATTAGTTATAGTGGGAGCAAATTCGACAAAGTAGCTATCATTATTATTCTCATCATCAAATATAGGAGGCATATTGTAATCATAATCAAATTTATCCTCCATAACAGGCGGTACTAAAATACCAATATCATTATAATCATCATAAATAGGAGGCAAAGTATCATCAAAGAAAATTTTCTCCTCAATGCTTGGGGGACTAAAAATATCATGCTCATCAAAGCCAGCTTCCCCAAGCTTAGAACTTTCTATATCATTAGCAACAATGGTATTCAAAGTATTCATGCTAATTTGTTCCATGTGTTTTTTAATTTTCGCATCAAACCATCCATGTCTTAAATCAGGAAATAGAATAAGAAGCTCATTGTTGTCCATTATGCCAAACTAGTGTAAACAAGAAACAAAAAGATGCAATTGCAGGATCTAAAGGAAATAGCTTCGAGCACACACAACGGCAACAGAAAAGTACTTTACCTGAGACCGGAGTATGAGAGCCTTTTACCTTTCCTCCCCGGCAACGGCGCCAGAAAAGTGCTTGATGTCTACGGGTCTTCTATTCTTGTAGACAGTGTTGGGCCTCCAAGAGCAGAGGTTTGTAGAACAGCAGCAAGTTTCCCTTAAGTGGATCAACCAAGGTTTATCGATCTCAGGGAGGAAGAGGTCAAAGATATCCCTCTCATGCAACCCTGCAACCACAAAGCAAGAAGTCTCTTGTGTCCCCAACACACCTAATAGGTGCACTAGTTCGACGAAGAGATAGTGAAATACAGGTGGTATAAATAAGTATGAGCAGTGGCAACGGCACCAGAAAAGTGCTTTGCCCAGGACAGTAAACAAGCAGTAGTAACGCAGCAGTAGTAACGCAGTAAAACGAGTAAACAAACGGCGATAGCAAGTATTTAGGAACAAGGCCTAGGGATTAGACTTTCACTAGTGGACACTCTCAACTTTGATCACATAACGAGAATAGATAAATGCATACTCTACACTCTCTTGTTGGATGATGAACACCACTAATTGCGTAGGATTACACGAACCCTCAATGCCGGAGTTAACAAGCTCCACAATATTCAATGTTCATATTTAAATAACCTTAGAGTGCATGACAGATCAACACAACTAAACCAAGTACTAACATAGCATGCACACTTGTCACCTTCACACTATGTAGGAGGAATAGATCACATCAATACCATCATAGCAATATTTAACTTCATAATCTACAAGAGATCATAATCATAGCCTACGCCAAGTACTAACACGGATGCACACACTGTCACCATTACACCGTGCAGGAGGAATAAACTACTTAATAACATCACTAGAGTAGCACATGGATAAATTGTGATACAAAACACATTGCAATCATAAAGGGATATAAATAAGCACTTCACTATGCCATTCATAACAGTGAATAAGTATTCTGTGAAATATAGCCTAAGAGACCCACACGGTGCACACACTTGTCACCTTTACACACGTGGGACAAGGAGTCTCACGGAGATCACATAAGTAAAACCCACTTGACTAGCATAATGACATCTAGATTACAAGCATCATCATATGAATCTCAATCATGTAAGGCAGCTCATGAGATTATTGTATTGAAGCACATAGGAGAGAGATTAACCACATAGCTACCGGTACAGCCCCGAGCCTCGATGGAGAACTACTCCCTTCTCATGGGAGACAGCAGCGTTGATGAAGATGGCGGTGGTGTCGATGGAGGAGCCTTCCGGGGGCACTTCCCCGTCCTGGCGGCGTGCCGGAACAGAGACTCTCGTCCCCCGGATCTTGGCTTCGCGATGGCGGCGGCTGCGGAAGGTTTCTCGTACCGTGGCTTTTTTTCGTCTCGAAGTTTTAGGTCAGGGACCTTTATATAGGCGAAGAGGCGGCGTCAGAAGGTCAACGAGGCGACGACACGCTAGGGGGGCGCGGCCCAGGCCCTGGCCGCGCCACCCTATCATCTGGGCCCACCAGGGCTCCCCTCTGGTGGCTCTCGGGTGTTCTGGAAGCTTCGTGGAAAAATAGGATGCTGGGTGTTGATTTCGTCCGATTTCGAGAATATTTCCTTACTAGGATTTCTGAAACCAAAAATAGCAGAAAACAGGAACTGGCACTTTGGCATCTCGTCAATAGGTTAGTTCCAGAAAACGCATAAATATGACATATAATGTGTACAAAACATGTAGATATCATCAATAATGTGGCATGGAACATAAGAAATTGTCGATACGTCGGAGACGTATCAACCACCACAAGACTGGTGGCTTTGGCTCAGGTCGCGGCCGCTGTTTATTTCGTGTGCCCAGGCCAAGGGCAGCATGATCACCTCCCGTGCCACGCTCCGAGTGACATGTGTAGATCCAGGTGGAGGTGGAGCTAGTTCGCCAAGGCAGGCGGGCTGCTGCCATGGCCAGATGTTCCCCTATCCCACAGGTGGCATGTGAACCAGGCCAGTGTGCCCATTCTAGCCATCCCAAGATTATGCAGCGCAGGGTCTTCCAGTCGCCGGATTTGTGACGGGACCCCAAGTACGGTCAACTTGCCGCTGTGGGCGACATGGTTTGAGGCCAAGCACGATTCTTGGCGTCAAACCATTGAGGCCCTCCTGAAGGGGCTCGACGATGGAAACGTAGACTACGAGGCGCAGAAGGTGGCGCCCAGATGCCGCTAGTGAAGGAGGAGGCATCGGAGCAGCCGTCGGAGTTAGCAGGGTGGGCATTCCCCACCCAAAAGGGCGGGCGCCCCGACTAGTCTCAGAGCATCTCCAGTCGCGTTCCTCAAAATGCGTCTGTCACGATGATTTGAAACGCATTTGGGGATAGCGCCGGATAAAAAGAGATAAAAAATCTGTAAAAGAAAGGCCATTCCGAGCTGTGTCCCTCAAACAGCGTTCGGATGCATGCATTTTAATAGAGGTGACCACCCATGTAGAAAAACTAGGTGAGAGAAAGTGTAAGAAAAGAGAATGACATGTGGGAACTAGGATCTACATGCATGCTCCAGATGCTATTTTTTGTCCGGCGTCCCTGGTAGAGACTCTATATTAGTCTATACCGAAGACATCAGACACAAATAAAACGCTATTTAGTTTTGGAGGACGCGACTGAATAGAGTTTTTCTCCATTTCTTGTCCGTCGCGTCCCCAACGTGACTGGAGATGCTTTCAGTGCACAAGGCGTTGAGCCGCTACTTTGGCTGCTGCCTTGTCTGCATGCCAGCGGAGGAGGAGGCCGAGGACCCGCAAGAGGATGAACGGGGTGTTTGTTTGGGGTTTTTTTTTGGATCCAAAATACGGTGGCCTATTGGAAATGTCCTAATAAGAGCATCTCCACCGGTAGCCCCCAAATAGGCGCCGGCACCTCCGTTTGGCGGCCGGCACAACATCCTCTATTTGGGGATGCTGCTCCTACACCAGCGCCTCCAAAACGGCCCCGATAGATTTAGAATTTTAAAATGATATTTAAAAACTGAAATTTATAGAAATTCATACGAAGTTCATACAAAGGTAGCTCGAATTTAAATATAAACTAATCCTATCTACTTGCCGCCGTCGGTTGGGCCGCTCGACGACCCTGCCTCGTCGTCGTTCTTCACCATTGGCGCCTGCGACCGTGCCCGCTTCTCCTCCCTTGCTTCACGCATCTGGCGGTGAAGCATGGCGGCCGGCGTCGCAGGGGCTTGCCGGCGGCGCTGTCCCCGCGCTTCCATCCTTTCCCGAGAAGCGGCGATCTCGGCCCGCCGAGCCACCTGGCGGGCGAAGGCCTCATAGTGCCGATGGGCGTTGAGTTCTGCGAGCCTCTGTCGCTCCGCCGCCATGAGGCAGCGTCCCGCCTCCTCCGTGGACTCTCGCTGGCGCGAGATCTCGAGGCCGTGCTGGAGGTTCACGTCGTTGACGAACTCGTCCTCCTCCTCCATCAACCCCTTGTACCGTTGCGCCTTCAGCGACGCGAGGATCGCCGCCTGATCCGGGTGGGCGGGGGCCTGCGGCAGCTGCCCCGACCGAGATGCTTCCTCCGCTGCCTTCTCCGCCGCCTCTTCTTCTGCGGCTGGGACGTAGACCTCGTCCCACACCGCGAACCGTGGGTCTGCGTCCTCGTCGGTGCTGTTGTCGGCGTCGGCCTGCGGCTCCGGCTCAGGCTCCGGCTGCGGTGGTGGAGGAGGCAGCGTGCGGCCGTTGAGGCCAAGCATGGAGTACGTGGTCTTCAGACGGCGAGGCATTTTGATGTGGAGAGGAGAGAATGGAGCGCCGGTGGTGGAGTGGAGAGAATGGAGCGGCGGTGGTGGACGGCGTACTAACTATATAGTGGTGGCAACTACCCACATTTACGCCGACTGGACGCCGCGTGGCCAGTCGCTGCTCTCGTGACCGCCTCGGTTTCCGCGCGGGGCCATTAAACGCCGACGACCAACCTTCCCGCATCGTGGCCGATGGGAACCGTCGCGTCCTCTCGCTGACAAGGCGCCCCCACCCGCGAAAATCATCGTTTCGCGAGGTGTCGGCGCGCCCGATTCGCGCCCTTGGCGAAGTGGCCGGTACGCGGATGCCGGCGATTCTATTGGGCTCGAAAAATGACCGGCACCGTTTTGGAGCACGTCGATGCGAGCCAAAAAATGACGTCGGCCCCAAATCACTATCGAGACCGCTATCGGGACCACCGGTGGAGATGCTCTAAGAGCAAGTACGGGTTTGTATTTGCTGCCGGTCCATTGGTCCTGACCCGGGCTACTGTGGAGTAGCACTCACCGAATCCTCCTTGGCATACCATACCAGTGTGGCGCCATGGTGAGATGCCAACGTAAGCCGTGACGTTGATGTTCATTGAGCCCTTTTACTGGCGCGATGCCGATCTCGGCTAGGCATCGACGTCTTCTAGAAGCTCCGCTTGCTGTCCACGGTGTTTCTCCTGCAAATTCTGCCGCGAGCACATGTCGCGCTGGCATGGCCTGAATATGGATGGGACGTGACGCTTTCTTGTGAAAGTGTGTTGACGGGACTTGACTGTCTTGAAGATACAGTTACGACGAGTACAAACGAAATTGGACTTGGAGTCATATGCGTACGACCGTCCGTGAGATGGCATCTCCAACGCTGCGATCTAAATCGAACAGCGGACCCGTGTTCGTTGAGGTCGTACGCTGCGCTTAACACACGAACGCATCGTATATATAAAGAAAAATAAAAATAAAGAAAAAATTTAAACTTAACGAAGTTTCATTAAATATATGCCCTATTTTAAGCAAATTTAAATTACCAAAAGAAGTCCTCTATACGGGCTTTAAAATTGAAAATAAATAAATAACCCTATCCTAGGGTTTGGAGGACGAGGTGGCCGCCAGTTCGTCGCCTAGTCCCTGTAAGCCTCGTCACCGTCTGCGTCGACGACGTCCTCGGGCAGCGAGGCGCTGTTTGTGGCTCGACCGCGCCGGGAACTCCGGCCACGACGACCACAGGGCCTCCTCTCAGGCCGAGTGCGGGTCCGGAGCCGCTCGCTGCTCCGTCGCGGAGCTCCCTCTCCTACCACGCGAGGCGCCTGGGCCTTCTGGCGCCTCTCCTGGTACGCCACGCGCCTGGCCTCCTGGCACATCTCCTCGCGGCGGAGTCTGGCCTCCTCCCGCCGCCGCGTCGCTTCCTCCCCACGGTGGACCTGGTCGAGCAACGCCCAGGCCTCGGCGTTCTCGACCGCCTGATGGGCCTCCTCCTCCATCGCGGAGGTGCGAATGACCGCCGCGATATGCGGCCACTTCGCTCCTCCTCCGCCGTGGACAGTGCCAGAGCGACGCGGCTTCGGCAGTAGCAGCGCGGGTTGCGCCAATGCCGCACCGACGTGGGCAGCCTCTCCGATGTAGAGACCACTGCGGTTTCCCCCAGCCCTCAGCGCCGGCGGAGGACGGCGGCCGCTGGCCTCGCTGTTATTGGCGTCGTGAGCAAAAGCCCTCTTTCGGGCTATGACGGCAGTTGCGCGTGCGTGGGGAACCGTCGAGTGTAGTGGGGAGTGGACTGGACAGGGACAGATCCCTCCCCGTTCACATTAAATATGACGCGTCCCGCCACCGACAGCTGGGCCCAAGGAAGACGAGCAGACGAGCAGGCGGACACGACCGCCACGTACCATCCGCGGCCACGCAAATCTAGTCCAGCTTTGAACCGGGTTTGGATCGTCCGAACACCGCGGCTATCCGCATTTGAGATAAGTGATCACGTTGGGCCGCCAGTTTTGTCATGTTCCACATCTTCTTCCGATAAGGAGCTCAGCGCCACATATGCACGTACGATCGATCGATCGGTCCAGTCCTTTCTTGGCTGACAAGTTCCAGCCAGGTTTGCGTTTCACGGCACTGCACCTTCTCAACCACGAAGCCAGTTTAGCTCCATGTGCTTGAGAGCTCGAGAGATGATCAGGACCAGGGGTTCGTGGCTGCTGCCGGTCCACTCGTCTCGATCTGAAGCTTCAGGTTAGACGGCCAACGTCAGCGGTGACGATACTGTCAATGGAGCCCCCTTTATTACTGGGTGGGCACGCGCGAGGTCAGACTCAGACGTGGTCTTCTAGAAGCATTTGCTTATTAAAATTTTGATAAATTTGTGATAAGTTTTATCAGGTGGAGGAGGCGATTTTCAAAGAAATAACCGTTTGGACGAAAGAATACACAAAATGATCTCCCGACGAAACTATTTTACTCCATTATCCTTTTATGTGGCGTTTATGCGAGACGGTACACTTCACTTTGTGGCGTCCATACGATCGATAACACACATCTTGCTTGTGTGGTGTGCACGCGCGTACGTATCCTGCAGCTGCCAACGTGGAAGATATGTGTGGATGCATAAGCTAAAAACGTCACACAACTGTTTCTGTACAATGTTTGTCTAGGATGGATAAAACATTATGGTAGCCCAGCTGAATTGTTGCCAAATCCTAGGTCTTTAGTTTAAACCACCACCCCTAGCTTGTTTTGTTTAGAAAATTGTGCTACATATTATAATTTGTTTGAAAAGATGGAACCCAGAGTCATATTGTATTGTGGAGCTTTTATCATATTTTTTACCTCAAACAAAAACCGAGAGCAAACTCCTAAATTTTACTCTGGTCATCTGGTATTCATTTTATCTTTTCTATAATCTCTTCTTAATTAATTGCTGGTGAGTAATTTTCTTGGCCATTGGCAACTGAACAAAGAAAATAAAATGTTTCAGTAAGCTGACCTTAAGTCCTTCATACTACATCTGAATGCATGAACTTCTCCGAGGCAAAAACTAGGAGCATCTCCAGCCGCGTCTTCCCTAAAATGCACCGGATCAAGCGTTTGGGGGACACGTTTTCTTCCAGTGTCGTGTTTGGGGGACGCCGCTTTCCAGCCGCGCCCCTCAAACGCAGCCCCCAAACTTGTTTTTACATTAAAGTACTTTTTTGCATTTTATTTTAATAAAGAGGAGGAACATTACAAAAACTAATACATAATTGCGAACATAATTTTTCACAAACTAATACATAGTTTGGAACATGGTTTCCACAAACTAATACAAGTTAAAATATTGCAAAATGAGAAAATCTTACTATAGTTGGCCTCCCAAATTTCGTATGTTCGCTGCCAAGAAAGAACACTCTCAGGACCCAAACTGGAAATCCAGCTGGTAATGATAACCCAGTTGGTCCTTTACAGGCAGAATATACAAAAACTTCCGTAACCATTTTCGCTGCGAAAAAGAACAATCAGTGTGTTCAATCGTCATCCTCTTCATCGTCGCCCTGGTAGTGCCGGCGGCAGGACGTGTCGTCGAACACCTTCACGCTCATCTGCTCGTCGCCTTGGTACGAGAATGTGAGCACGCAATCGGCTTGGAGGCCATGGAAGCGCGCAATCTTCTCCCAGTCGGTGTGGAGGTACATCTTGCCGCGCCAGTCAAAGAGCACGTACACTGGCCACCGGCAGAAGCCGCAGCCAGCCTCCTGCAGCTGCAGCGCGGTCGGCTCGTTGCCGGCGACGAACTCGGCGAACTTGTTCGACAACCTCTGGATGCCGAGTGGGTCACCATTGACGACGACGATAAAATCGAACTCCCACTCCCCCTCGGAAGATGATGACATCGCAGGCAACGGCGACTTTGTAGCCCTTGTTGCTTCAGCACAGCCGCGGTCGCGCCCACCGCCACGGCTGCAACCTCAGCCTCTGCCGCGGCCTCTACCAGCCATGAAATGGCCCTCGACTCTTGAGATGGTGGCGGCTAGGGTTGGGGAGTGATGCGCTACGGTTTGTGTATGAGGGACGATGCGAGAGCGCCCCTTTTTATAGACCGGGGGGAGGCGAGGGAGCGGTGACGCTCATTAACGCCGGCACGAAGAGCTAGGTGCGACGAGACGCTGCGCCTCTGCGGACTGCACCGTTGTTGTGCATCAATAACTTCCGTCGCGAGGTAGACGACCGTTAGGTTAATTAAACTTGTATGTGCGAATGACGTGTCGGGCCCGCCACTCCCTGCCTCGCTTTTCGTTGTGTCCGGCCTGCCCGGAACGTCCCCTGTGGACTGGGAACGAGTTCGGGGCGTCGGATACCGTATTGAACCACGTCGGACGGAAGAAGGTTTTGAGGCGTGTGGTTGAGACCGAAAAAATGTCTAACTCACCCATAAACTTTTAGAGGTCGAGAGACGCGGTTGGAGATACTCTAAATATACCGTCAAGCCTGAAAGAGTACGAGATGTTCACATCGTTACTTACTACTACTAAAAAAAATTACATATCACTGCTATGTCGTGTGTGGTCTGAGCAAAAAAGAGGGTTGTAAGATAAGAGTATCGTAATCACTCAATGCTGAATTACCTGAAGGTCGTTGAGTTCCAAAGACGAACAGTCCCGCTGAGTGAACCTGTCATTAGTTTCGGAAGCATGTGATGTGAACACACGGCACTGATGCTATCTGTATGTCCTTCGAGTGTTTCAACACATTCGAGTGTTTCAACACATTTAATTCTGTAAATCCCATACTTATTTCAGTAAGAAAGAATGTTAGAATAAAGTGATACGTGTAGGTGCCGTACTGAAGAGTGTTCTTATGAGAAGATGTCACACCTTGGCAGTCATATCAACAGACCCAATAATTCAGAGAAGGAAGTTAATAAAGGTATTTTTTTAAATAGAACATAACAAAGCTACGGATGTAGATGGTTTCCTCGCTGAATTTTATCAGACTTTTTGGGATATCATTAAAACGGACGTTATGTAAATGTTCAGCGTTTTACACGCTGGAAAGTTGGAATTATTTCATCTAAACTTTGGTGAGGTTATCTTCTTACCTAAGGTTAAGGAGGCAGAAAGAATCCAACTATATAGACCTATCTACCTTTTAAACGTAGTTTCAATATTTTCACGAAAATGGCTACAACTAGATTGAATAGAGTGGTTGGTCATGTGGTGAGGCCGTCGCAGACCATATTCATGCAAGGACGTAATATCCTTGATGGGGTAGTGGTCCTACATGAGACGGTACATGAACTGCACACCAAAAAACTGAATGGGGTTATTTTAAAGCTAGATTTCGAGAAGGCTTATAATAAAGTAAAGTGGTATTTTCTTCATCAGACACTCACGATGAAAGATTTTTTCACCAGAGTGGCCAACTTTGATCAATAATTTCGTGTCCGGAGAAAGTGTTGTGATCCATGTTAATGATGACACGGGACGTTTTTTCTAAACAAGAAAAGGTTTGCGCCAAGGTGACCCTCTATCGCCACTTTTATTCAACATTGTGGCTGATATGCTCGCTATCTTGATCAAACGCGCTAAGTCTGGTGGTCAAAGGTAATCCCTCATCTAGTTGATGGGGTTTATCAATCCTTCAATACGCTGATGCTAAAATTCTACTTATGTAACATGATCTCGAAAAAACTTGAAATTTAAAGCTAATCTTGGCGGCTTTTGAGCAATTATTGGGTCTCAAAATTAATTTCCATAAAAGTGAATTGTTTTGCTACAGCGAGGCTCAGAACTCAGTTGCCGCATATACGGAATTGTTTGGTTGTGGGTAAGGCCAGTTTCCTATCAACTATTTGGGAATCCCGATACATTATCAGAGATTAACAATTGTTGAGTGGAAACTAGTAGAGGAAAGACTTCGAAAATGCCTTAGTAGTTAGAAAGGTAAAGTGTTATCCCTTAGAGGAAGATTGATACTCATTAATTCAGTACTTAACAATATGGTGTTGTATATGGCATCCTTCTTCCTCTTGCCAAAAGGCGGTTACACAAACTCGATTATTACCAATCGAGATTTTTTTGCAAGTGGATAGCGAAAAAAAATCGACTGGTTAAGTGAAATGTTAGTATGCCGTCCCAAAGATATGAGTGGGTTGGGTGTTCATGACCTTGAGGTCAAAAACTCAGCCTTACAAGGTAAGTGGCTTTTCATGCTTCTAACCGAAGATGGTTTATGGTAGATCCTTGTTAAAAGAAAATACATTGGCGAGAAAGCGTTATCCCAAATCATTTGGAAACCGGAAGACTCACATTTCTGGGCGGGCTTAATGGCTACGAAGAAGTTTTTCTTCAAATATGGTACTTTCTCCATTAAGAGCATCTCTAACAGAGCCCCTATTTCTCGGAACCGAAAAACCGAGTTCAGTCACCCGAAAAATAATTTGGTTGCGGATTTAGCGACGGCGCAGAACAGAAACCGAAAACGTGAAACGAACTCGCTGAAAGCAAACGTCGGGGGAAATCGAAATTTGCGATCGCACTCGATTTCATCGGATCAAGCTGAATTCGTTCATAATTTTTACAATACTAGGGCAAAATACATGCATATTTCACCTACATTACGAACTAGGGACCTAATTAAACTAGATTTAGTCCCCGGAGTGACTATACTGTCACCGGGGCGCTAATATCGTTGGTGGAGGGTTTTTGCTCGCCGGGTCTTCCTAGGCGACGACGACCGCCGCCACCTCGACGACCACCGCATAGGAGGTGCTCCCACACGCTAGAGGCGGCCCGGCGGCGGCGTCGTCGTCGTCGTCGTGCGGGGGCAGCGCCGGCAGAGGAGGGTTGCACGCACCGGCAGCGGGGGGCGCCTCCGCTTCTCCTTCCGGCGCCTCCTCTGCGCGCTTGCAGGTATGCCATCATCTCCGGCCACTTCCGGCCGGCCCGCTTCCACGCGTCGTTGGAGCGCCTACGCTCGGCGAGCTCCAGCGACGCCCGTGCACCCGGCGGACGCCGAGTTGACCTTCCGGCGCCGGATCGGCCACCTCCCCTACCCACGCGTCTTGCACGCACCATTCCGCCCGGAGGGGAGCTGGCCGAAGCGGCGTAGCGGCGTCCGGAATCGCTCGTCGGAGCGGACGCAGGTGGCGGCGGAGGGGAGTAGGGTTTACGAACAGAACTCCCCTCCGCGAACCCTTTTAATAGGGGTCATACGAGGAGTTTCTCGGGCCCCCGAACTTCCAATTCGGGCCGGCCCACCGATTCGGGTGCTGTTCTATGCCACTTTCGGCCCGAACCCGTAAATCCGCCTGAAAAGTTCAGTTCCGACGGGATTTACGGACTCTGTTAGAGATGCTCTAAGGACGTATCATAGATGCAATTCTGGGAGGATTCCTGGTTAGGGAATAGGCCACTTGCTGAACAATACCAGGCGTTATATAGCATTGTTCGTCGTAAAAGTGATACCATTACTTTATTAATGGCGACATCACCTCCGTCAGCGACGTTTAGACAAGATTTATATGGCCCGAGGCTTTGTGCGTGGAATGTCTTACTGCTTCGTTTGGAATCCATTCATTTGTCTGAAGGGCCACATGAATTTCGTTGAAACTTACAATCCAATGGAAATTTCATATTAAGTTTAATATGCAATGCAATTATCCAACCTGATATGCCAGTTGATAAGAACAAGAAGATTTGGAAACTGGAAAATACCGCTAAATTAAGATTTTTGGCTGGTATATACGTTGAGGGGTAATTCTAACCAAAGATAATCTTGTGAAACGTAATTGGCGTGGGAGTAGTCAGTGTGTTTTTGTCATCAAAATGAGACGATTAAACACTTGTTCTTCCATTGCTGCTTTGGAAGATCTATATGGTCATGCATCCAAGTAGCTTCTGATCTGTATCCCCCGACTAGTTTAGCCAATATCTTTGGTAATTCGCTTCATGGTAATGATAAGAATTATTATCTCATGTAGGTTATTTACAGATGTACCGCTATTTTCCGTTCGTGGTCTGCGCTGCATAGAGTGGAGAACCGCAACCTCTTAATGGAGGTCTGTACACGATTGGAGGATACTGCGAGGGATATTTTTCCCTACATGGATGACAACATAATCTAAGATTTAGACTGGCACTTTCACCCTAGGCGTTTTACAATTGCTCACGAATTGATATGTAATTCGTCTTTTTGTTTTCATGTTGAGATATTTGAGACTATGGAACGGCTGTGTGCATCTTGGCTATGCAGAGACCGGATGTAATTGCTTATCAAAGTATTAAAGCACCCATTATCGAAAAAATCAGATCCAGTAATTAAGAATTGGTTATCACCTTGATTAAAGTAATCCAAACTACTTACTTTAGATGAGTGACCAGTAAATGTGTGCATAGGACGCAGAGAGTCAAGACTCCAAATCTGGAAATTTCATTTACATGGAAAGTTTACAAAGATTCAATGCCATCCGGAGCTAGCGGTGAGAATAGCTAGCGGTGCGGTGAGGCAATGTCATTCGTACCTGTTACAAAGATTTACTGATAGTTATTCTCCCGTTTAGTCTTTCTAAACGTGAGAATAGCTAGCGGTGAGGCAATGCCATCCATACCTATTGCATGCATTTCACCGTCAAAAGACCTGCGCGCATTCAATGGACATGTCCATCGGTGTACGTCATGCACTCGACACTAAAATTGGGGCAGCGCTAGCAATTGGATCCTGATATTTGTTTCCCGTCGGACCAGGGCTGAACCGTAGGATTTGAGGCAGCTTGACCATACGATTTCAACCTGGGCCATGCGGTTGTTTCCATAAATTCAGCGGTCAATTGCATGCTTCCATTGTTCAAACTGCTCCATTAACTGCTCCTGGAACTTACGTCCGGAGTGCGTCTCCTTCCTTTCTTTCTTTCTGTATATAGTACGTAGCTTCTTCTTCAGAAAAAAGGAAAGAAACACACGGGATTAACTTCCATAGAAAACTTGTGTGAAGCACAATTATCTAGTGTAAGAAGCATGCGATATTACATCGATAGCTCCACAAATTTGGATGATGCAATGAATTATTTTTAGCTTCACGAGCATATGAAGCACATTTGATGCTACTCGAATCCATGGTCTGGTAAGGAAGCAATTTAGGAATTTCAGAAGCACATCCTTGTATATTGTAAAAAGCATCCAGATGAATGTAATGTGCTAGCAATGTAAACTGGAATTTGCTTAGGCATCCTTGTATCTTCTACGCGCTTTTGAAAGCAGCAAGTGATCAACTACATCAACCACGAGATTTATCTCGTTAACGCTTAGCGATCTTCGAGGGTATGTTGATCTTCACCTCGTTGCTACCATCTACTAGATTAGATCTTGGCTTGTTTTTCGTTCTTGCGGTAGGAATTTTTTTTTGTTTTCTATGCTACGAATCCCTACATGAAAGACTAGCAATAAGGAGAAGTTTGACCACTATGAAAAAGCATGCTAAAGTGTTCATAGTACTACTCATTCCCAATCATGAAAGATAAATATAAACTTAAATGTACAAGAAGTAAATGATATATAGTACTCCCTCTGTTCCTTTCTATAGTGCATATAGATTTTTGGCATATGTTTCAAAATATAAGGTTGTAGCTTGGCTTTTTTCAATTACCCCCTCCACGGGTCAACTCCCACACGACATGCATGAAAAAAGAATCCATACAAAATAGGAAACAATTAATTGAGATTTCTAATGCATGACCCCAATGATTGCTTAGATTTAGGAAGCAATGTTTTTCTTTCCTTAATTAAACCTGGTTGCACATATATGGAGAATCAACCAGAGATATTTGTTGGATTTGTTACGGTAATTTAGGAAGTTATCGGTTACCTAATTTTACTCCGATCTCAAATCATTCAGCCAGGGGTCTTGTGTAAAAAATACTCTTGCGCTAATTTCCGTGCCAAAAAACTATAGGAACTATAAAATGGAACGGAGGGAGTACTAAATATGATGCTTGCAAGATATCATGAACTACAAAATAAAACATCTTGCCAAATGTAGACATAGTCATCAGATCTTCTGACATAACTATTCATCTCTTTCCCTTTCTTTTAATGTGCATGCAATTTATTTTATAAATACAAAAAGTTTATTGATGGTGGTCTTGGCAACATGATTAAAATGTAAAAGAACATAAAAAGTAAAGATACAAACACACCAAGTTTATGCGAAATCTTATGTTGCTCAAAAAACCAAATTTGAAATTTTGCAAACCGAGAGTTTTATGGGTCTAGTGGGGTGACTTGGGAATCCCCAAGCTTATGGTTTTTACCATCATTGGGCAACTCGTTGTTTGTTGTTCCTTCATTCCCTGTCGAAAAAAACTTCAAGACAAAACGTTCTCCCATTTCTTTTCTGCGGGGGTGACGTTAGTGCCATAAAGATAATTCCTTTGGTATGATCAAGACCCAAATAAAAATTGGTTTCACATGTAAATAGAGTTTCTCAAGTTTATAATATCCTCAAAAATTCAAAATACCCAAAAAAGAATGAAGTCAAAACTCAAAATAGATACTTTCACAATAAAAGACAGAACATGTCCAGAACAACAAATAGCTGGAGAATGTAGTTTGTTCGACCACTTCAATGTGTCAGGATTTTTTACAATTTCGTGCATACACAAGATGAAAGTTTTTAACTACACTAGAATTTCATCCCGATTGGAGCTACCAAAAAATTCAGAGAATTTCTTCGTGAACATCCTAGCGTGCAGGAATCTGCAGCTCCATATATGTGTTATTAATCTTATCATCAAAAAAGGGTAAAACTTGGTACTTCATTCAAAATTCCAGAAACTAAAACTTAAAAATCTATTGTAACATATACATAAGATAAAAAACGCATTATTCCCTCGTATATGCAAAATATTATGGTGGTAAAACTATATCATGAGTTTGCAATAGTCAAACCTAAAATTACTTGAAAGAAGGAGGGGAGGTGGGGTGCGGGGGCATCCGAAGATTGTGGTTTTGTTAGTTATTTTCATCTACTCCCTTATTATTATCTCATGTTTCATCTTAAAACAAAGAAAATTTTCATATCCATGATACTTTCATGCCTACAAAATGGTTGGTTCTACATTCAAATAATATAATAGTTTCAACCAAGCTACAAACTCACTTATTATTAGGAGACCATTTTATTCAAAAATAAAATATGTACAAGGTACCACTCTTTTTATTTTGCTTTATTATGGAAGAAGTTTAATGATATATATTTAGCAATGATTTCATTGGCATGAATAACACATGCTCAAGGTCGGCCCTAACTTCTCCAATGCTCATCCTTCTCATTTACTTTCTCAACTTTTATTTGTATTCAAACTTCTAAACTAAGTATTAGAAATCAGTAGCTAGACTAATTAAATTACAACAAACAGTAGATAACCATATTTCACAACTTGTAAGAATCCAAATGTGTGCTCAAACCAAATAGTATTTGAAAGCATAAGGAGCACACGACAAAGTATGTGACAAGTAACTTCGAAGTATAACTCTCTTCCTATGCATTGTCATTTTGTATATCAATAAGTAACAATAGCTTTGTGGTAACCAATGCACAAAATGATCACAAGATTTCATTTTAAATACCTCGAGCGCTACTTTTGATTTTATATGCGAACTATGTTTATTCCTGGACCTTTCAAAGTTTGTGTCATCTATGTAGATTTGGTATTTCTAATTTCAAACTTGAGAAAGATGAAGGCATCATTTATGCGATGAACAATTGAAAACATATGTTAGAAACTATTACAATCATCCTTTTGGTCCTTGTCATCCATTTGGTCCTCGTGATGATAGTCAGACTTTCCGATTAACGTTAATGTGATGATATTCCTCAAGTCTCTCTCGGGAATAATGTAATTTTAATTTCCAACTTTAGAGTGGAAGAAGTATGGGATGGATCGTGATGGTTTCCTGATAAAATTTATCACAATTTTTTTTGGGTTAAGGATGATATTATCTCCATTTTCGAGGCCTCCTTGGCCCGGGCGGGTTGAGGTCGGAGTATGACGTGCACACGATCTTCTGAATAATGGAGGCAGACCTAGGATTCTATTCGCTCCAAGACGGTGTTCTGCTTGAGGCCTTTCCTCATTGATCTCGTCACTAACGAGTTCTGGGAGGCTCGGCTTTCCCATTAGGTGTGAGATACCCATTGATTGCTGGATCAGATGAGATTTTGTCATGTGCACCCATTTTTTCTGCCTGTGCGGCTTCAGGAGGGGGTGACGTGATACTTCGATGTCTGATGCCATCATGGGACATGTTGGTGTTTAGATTTCCATGGAAAAGTCAGTGGCGGAGAATGTCATGGCAGCTAAGGTCTGGGGTCTAGTAATGGCAGAATGTGTCTTCGGGACAATGAGGACTTTGCTTGGTGTTTGTTGACTTGTAGCAGTGGCATCGTCAAGCGGGGGCGGCAACACATGGGGAGTACAAAGTCTTATTTCTCCGGGTAAAAATCGAAGCTCTGGCCTTAATTGGTTATGACTGGCAATAGTCTTGTTGAAGGCATTATTTCGAGATGGCAGACTTGCTCGAAGGTGAAAATCCTAGGTATGATCTTAATTGATTGTACTTGCCAATGACCTTGTTGAAAGCAACATTTTTAAGAGCATGGACTCTGGGTGTTTTCTTGGCAGTGGCTTGTGTTGTAGCTACAAGGTTGTGATCACCGTAGCGAGGTCTTTTGCCCTTTTTTTCCTTCTTCTATTTTGTAATAGGGTTGTGTGCATCTGTAATGTCTTTAGAATATTTCGTTATTACATGGGTTATTTGTAATTGGTATCTCCGCTATATTAACATATTTTATTTGTCAAAAAATATCCTTTTTCGAGGTGTTTCATAAAAAAGATTGACATTACTAGTTTGAACATTGGGTAACAACTTGGTGAACAAATGGACATGAGACACAAATATTCAATGGTTGGATGTGATTTTCACTGAAGTAAGTTCGAATTGATTAAAGATGTCGTTCTCACTCAGCCATCTCAAACGGCTTTTGCCTTCTCGTTATATAACGAGAACTCCGCTCGTCAGAAGTTGGTCTCTTTTTTTATATAAATTTAATTCACACCATAACAGTAACAAAAAGGGTTGTGCATCTTTCATCTAGTGGGCCACATCAGCCTGATAGCTGCGAATCCCTAAGTCTAATCCGTCGGTCTTAGACTAGTGATTGTTCTGCCAGATGTGTGTCCGGTTGATGTCCTGGAGCAGCAAGCAGCGTGGAAGGAGAGAAGCGATTTTGCATCCTCCGTCGTTCTACTTGGATCTTCTCGAAGAAGAGTTGAGCGGCTAGGTTATTTTTTCGAACGGATGAGCAGCTAGGTGAGACGCACCGTAGCAACATCCAACACCTCCGCCGAACTCGACCTCTGGTTAAATCATCTGGACTCTACGCTGGACGTACGTAGGCCGCTGGCGTAGCTAGCTGTGGCCTCATATTCAACTCACGATGCTGATGTAATTGATACTGAGGCTGTGCAGAAAACTACGGAGACTGTGGAGGGAGTTCATGGTTCCAAGATCTTTCATGCATCTCACATGCGATGTAACTGTTGTTGTAAAAAATAAAATTATCTTCTCAAAGTCAATACAAATATGTTCTCGGCTAGTGCACTTTTTTAGATGCAAGGGTACAGAAATGTGTATCAGTGTATTTAGATCGTGGTATTCTGCTTATTGTAGCTGAATATTGGGTGAGACTATACCCCGTTTTCGTCCTATCTATTTGCTGAGATGCATTTATCAGTTGATAACCAAAACTTTGACCATTCGTTTGGATCCTTATGCTTCTAAGTTGTTCATTGTGGCCCTAAAAAAAATGCTGTTCGTTGTGCGGCAAAATACTTTTTATAAAAGGTAGAAATATATCCGATGGTATCATTTCTTTACATGAGAATATGCATCATGTCATGTAAAAAAAGCTGGTATAATTTCGAAACTTGATTTTGAGAAGCTGGATGGCAATAAATTGGAACTTTTTGCTTGATTGTCGTAAAATGAGGGGGTTTTCTGATCATTGGTGTAAGTTGTTACATGCTAAAAAAATAATCTTGGAGATTATGTAATGCTGTTAATTTGAAGGATTGAAAATTAACTATCTTAAAAAGTGAGATTTTTTGCTATTGGTGCTGATAATGATGTTGTGTAGTTTTATGCAAACTTACCATTGCCAAGTTGGTGCTTTACCTCTTAGATATTTGGGGATGCTTGTGACTTTTGCTGCCTTAAAAAGTAGTGATTGATTTTCTTGGATAATAATATGATTAGAAAACTGGATGGTTGGATTGGCAATTCTTCTGCTTCAGCTGCTAGGCTGGTGCTTCTTGACTCTGCTTTATCTTTGAGTTTCTTATTTTTATATGTCCTTTTCTTGCTTAATAAAAAATTTGATGAAAAAATAGAAAAGCATAAGAGGATTTTTTTTGGCATGTTAAAGATAAGAAGGGGAAATATTATCTGTTAGAATCGAGAATGATTTGTAGATCTAAAAATAAAGGGGACCTGGGGGTGTTGAGGATTTGAGGAAACATAATATCTGTCTATGATGTTAATGGTAGTGGAATTTGAAGACTATGTCTGGTTTATGGCAGGATCTTATTAAAGCTAAATATTTGTTTAACCAGTATGTATCTTCTATGGAAACTAGGTTTTCTGACACTCCTTACTAGAAAGCTTTATTAAAAATCATGGATATTTATTTCAAAGGGAGACACCTAGTGCTTCATGATGGATCTATTGTGAGATTCTGGAAAGACCCCTGGCTTGATAATGAAGTTATGTGATAGCTACCCTGAGCTGTTTAATATTTGTCATGATCAGAATCTGACTATGAAGAAAGTAAGGGAAAACAATTATGTGTTGGATTTTAGGGGAAGAGTTCAGGGTATCCTTCTACATCATAAGTGGGATTTTTTTGATAATTCCGCTAAAGGTATTCATGTTAGTACAGTCTGATGATGTGCAATTGTCTTTAACTAAAAAAACCTTTAGTACCAAGATGGTGCACAACTTATTCGAAATTGGGACTGCCGATGCTAAAAGTAAATGGATCTGGAAGGCAAAAATTCCTTTCAAAATAAAGATTTTCTTATGGCAACTGATGAAATCTAGAAATTGGATCACAATTGGATCACCCATGAACTCCATCCAAAATTCCTTTCAGAGCTAGAAGCTAAAATCTCCACTTACCATTGTCTTCACAATTGGATCCTTCTTGAACTACTGGGCAGGTTTATATAAGGAGGGGCAGGCTGGTTCAATCCGGACTGGAGCAAAGTAGATGATGAGGACGGTGTCGGAGCTTGCCAATGAGGAACCTGGTGTTATGAGAAGGTTGGTGGATATGTTGAGAATTACTAGAAGATGATAAAATCTTTGTTGTTCATTTTGATGTTGTATGTCTGGAAGAAGTGAGCCTAACTTATTTGGTTAGGGTCTTAGGGAAGTGGATGTACAACCCAACCATGCATGTTCAAGTTCCTAGAGATGTGAATTTGGGTTCTTATTATTTAAAAAAAACACGGTAGGGGCTTCTCCTACCTTATTTCTTTCAAAAAAATGTTGTATGTCTAGGGTATCTTGGTTTCTTGTCTTTTGGAAAGCTTAATTATGATTTTTGTGTGTTTTGAATTTGTAGATGAGGTGACAATGGAATTTTGCCCCATAGTAAGTGTTTCGATGTCGAGCACTCACATAGGGTTTCCCATTGGTGCCCTAGCTCGTCTGTCCCCTCGCTATCTATTTTCTTGTGTGAGTGGTAGTTATAACTTGTAAGATACTTTCTTTCTGTTGTGGTTAATGAAAAGGGGTCGAGGCCCAGTTGGAAAAAATGAATCTATTTTAGGCGTCATGCACCACACAAATTATGACTATGATAATTCAAAACCCCACAGTAAATGTAAAACAATTCAACTATCCTCTATATTATCGAAACAAGAGCTAAAGATCGGCTACATGCTACCGGGCCACGTGTACCGATTCAAATCTGGTGTACCTCTTATGCAAGGTACTCCCTCCATGTCGGTTTATTGACCTTACTAGTAATTCTAGATTATCGATTTGACCAACTTAATATGATGCATATATTACAAAAAAATAATATCTTAGAAGCTTCATATGTTATATTTTCTAATAATGTAATCTTTATTTTATAAAATTTACATTATATAAATTAATTAGCAACCTAGCTAGGCATACATAAGTCTTATAAACCGACACGAAGGAAGTACCCGGTATTCAAGCAATCAAGCTGCAGCTAGCAGGAAACATCATCACGCTGGATCTCCTCAACTACTACCTTCAGCAGAATTACTTTTATTATTCAAGGTAGATTTCGCAATCAACTCTCCATATATAATATATCTGCGTATCTTTGACTCTTTAAGTGTTCCAGCCTTCCAGGTCCAAACTACTTCACCCACAAGGCTGAACAGCTATAAGAAGCTCACGGCAACAGCAAGCATTTCCACTCCGCAAGTGTCGCTGCCATCTCCCAAAAGATTCCCAAAGCATCTGTATTTGCAATACTGAGCAAGTCCAAGCACCCCCCACACGGACAAGATGAAGCAGACCGTCGTCCTGTACCCCGGCGCCGGCGTCAGCCATGTTGGCGCCATGAAGGAGCTCGCCAACGTCTTCCTCAAGCATGGCTATGATGTCACCATGGTGATGATCGAGCCGCCCTTCAAGTCGTCCGACTCCGGCGCCAGCGCCATCCAGCGCATTGCCGCCTCCAACCCGTCCATCAATTTCCACATCCTACCGGCACTCCCTGCCCCCGACTTCGCCGCCTCCGGCAAGCACCCCTTCCTACTCCTTCTTCAGCTCTTTCTTGGGTACAACGAGCTTTTCGAAGAATTCCTCCGCTCCTTCCACCGAAGACGCTTGCACTCCGTTGTCCTCGACATGTTCTGCGTCCACGCTCTCGACGTCTGCGTGAAGCTCGGCATCCCGGTCTACACGTTCTTTGCCTCGGGCGCCTCGTGCCTGTCCGTCCTGACCCAGTTTCCGGCGCTGATAGCTGGCAGGCGGACAGGCCTGAAGGAGCTCGGGGACACGCCGCTTGATTTCCTCGGTGTTCCGCCGATGCCGGCCTCCCATCTCATCAAGGAGCTGCTGGAGCACCCGGAGGACGAGCTGTGCAAGAAAATGACCAACATCTGGAAGCGCAACACTGAGACGATGGGCGTTCTGGTGAACACATTCGAGTCAGTGGAGAGTCGGGCTGTGCAGTCGCTCAGGGACCCGCTATGCGTCCCCGGCCGGATCCTGCCCCCTATCTACTGCATCGGGCCATTGGTCAGCAAGGGCTCGAAGGATGGCGACGACGTGGAGAGGAATGAGTGCCTCACGTGGCTTGATTCGCAGCCGGACCGCAGCGTCGTCTTCCTCTGCTTCGGGAGCAAGGGCACAGTCTCTGCGGAGCAGCTCAAGGAGATAGCCGTTGGCCTGGAGACATCCGGGCAGCGGTTCCTATGGTCTGTGCGCACGCCGGCCGGAAGCCGCGATGCGAAGAAATACTTGGAGGTGCGCCCTGAGCCGGACCTTGACACGCTCATGCCGGAGGGGTTCCTAGAGCGGACCAAGGGCAGGGGCCTCGTCATCAAGTCATGGGCGCCGCAGGTGGACGTGCTTCGCCACAACGCGACCGGCGCATTCGTGACGCACTGCGAGTGGAACTCAGTGCTGGAGGCCGTCTCGGCCGGCGTCCCGATGCTGTGTTGGCCGCTGGAAGCGGAGCAAAAGATGAACAAGGTGTGCATGACGGAGGACATGGGCATCGCGGTGGAGCTGGACGGGTACATGTCGGGTTTTGTGAAGGCGGAGGAGGTGGAGGCTAAGGTGAGGCTGGTGATAGAGGGTAAGGATGGGAGACAGCTAAGGGCGCGGGTGGCTGCTCGCAAACAAGAGGCGGAGGCAGCGCTGAAGGAAGGAGGGTCGTCACAGGCGGCGTTCGTCCAGTTTCTGTTGGATGTGGATAAGATGGGAGAGCAGCTCGGCGAGTGACGTATTCCAGCTTTCAGTTTCGAACTGCACTTGTCGTCGATGAGTATCTCGCCAGGCCAAAGTGCTGCCCGACCTTCGATGTTTTAGCGGCCTGGTCAATCACTTAAGCTTCTGGTATGCTGTACCTTTTGTGAAACGTATATGGTGGCTTGCGTAATACAGGGGCAGCGTCTTAAGTTGCTTTTAGGATTGAGTACACTATGTATGCGATTTCAGTTGCAAATTTCGACAGAAGTGCAATTATATATTTTTGCAAGAAAATTGCGACCGAAGCACTTCTTTATCGGTGACACTTACGAAATTCTCAATCCACTGAGTGTCGTGGTTTTGATCACGGCAGATGCCTAGAGAGGTTTATTGAGAGAGAAGTGAGACCTATCTAGACGATTAAAGGTATCCAGATGTGATATTGGTACACAACACACGGTGATATTGGCCACGATGGGTGGCAACCGACTAGAGTGGTGCATGGGGGTAGCAGCCGGCCACCTTGCCTGGAAGGATCAGCCGGCCAAGCCACCAAGGAGAGGAGGAGCAGCCAGCCAAGTGCTGGCCTCAAGCGTACCACGAGCGGTGGTTGAGAGAACCAGAAAGGGCGGGTGTCAGCCAGCCCAGGCGCGGGGCGGCCCAAGAGAAGAAATGCCCCCGAGCGGGCGCCAGTCGGCCCAGACGCGGGGTGGCCCAAGAAGGGGAGACGGCAGGAGAAGAAATGCCCCCGGGCGGGCCGAAGGGAGCAGCCAGCCTAGGTGGGAGTCGGCCAGACGAGGCTGCTGCCGGCCCGAGCTGGGGGGGCGAGGGAGCCGACCTAGCGTGGTACCACCCTGCCCAAGCGGGGGCACGGGGGAGCCGGCCTAGAGGCGAGGCCGCAACGGGCCTAGGGACATTCAACCGGCCCAGAGGCGGTTCGGCTGGCCCAACTGGTGCTACCTCTTCCTTTTTACTTTTTTCATGGAATTTGTTGTCTTGGGACTTCTCTTGACCCGCGAAGTCCCGCGCTTTGGTCATCCCCCGATATTAGCCCCCAAGCCTACGGGTGACTCAAAGAATCTTCGAGTCGCACTAAGGGTCTCCGATGCGATGTTTTTCATGATGATGATAATGATCATGATGGCGTTGTCATTGCGGCTTGTTCTTCATGATTCTTCTGGGGCCGCGACTTGTTGTAGGCTGGGAAATGGATGCAGGGTCCACCAATATGCTGGCGAGGACCAACTGGACAGGGCGAGGACACGGAGTCCGCCAACCTGTTGAGGAGCAGCTGTCCGCTAGGTAGATGCTGGGTCCGACGGTGTGCTGGTGAGGAGCAGCCTGACGAAGCGAGGATGCGGAGTCCGCCAGCCTGCTATGGAGCAACTGGCCGCGAGGTAGAGACGGGGTCCTCCAGCGTGCTGACGGTGAGCAGCCGGACTAGGCGAGTATGCGAAATGCGCTAGCCTGCTGAGGTGCAGCTGGTCGCGAAGTAGATGCGGGGTCCACTGGCGTGCTGGGGAGGAGCATCCGGACGGGGTGAGGATACGGAGTCTGCTAGCCTGCTCAAGAGTAGCTATCCGCAAGGTAGACGTTAGGTCCGCCGGCGTGCCAGCGAGGAGCAGCCAGATGAGGCGAGGACACGGAGTCCGCCAGCCTATAGAGGCCACGGCGCTGTCAAGCCCGGGGGCTTGGTTGAGGATGATGATGTCGATAAAGGCGGGGGGAACGCGATGTTGATGAAGGCGAAGTCGGCTTGTGGACTCAAAACCTTGCTCGAAGATGGACGCGGAGTCTGCCGGTTCATACCGGAAGGTGGACGTGTGGTCCGCCAACTCGGTGGCGCGGGGCCACTGGTGAAGTGGACATGGAGTCTGCCGGCTTGTGCCGGACGGTGGACGTGGGGTCCACCAGATCGTGTGCGGGTGAAGTGGACGCGGAGTCCTCCGGCATGTGCCGGAAGGTGGATGCATGGGTTCGCTAGCTTGATGGCACGGGGCCGCTAGAGAGGTGGATGCTGAGTCTGCCGGCTCGTGACGAAAGGTTGTCCATGGGTTCCATCGAAAATGGTCGTATAAGACACAAAGTTAGTCAATGCAGACACCTATAGCTAGGCCAAGTAGATGACCAACCCATCTAAACTTCGGATTATCATTCTTGTTCATGTCCTTCCTTCTGTATCAAAGGACCATCAGTTGATAGAGCATTTCAGCCGGAGTTGGGTTTTCGCCAAGGTGCGCTAGCAGGTTTAGGGAGCGAAACGCTAGGTTACACCATGGTCACACGTGGTATTTTTTTTTCCTTTTGATCACTTATGTCGCCGTTTGTAATCGAAGTGACTTACACCATGATAGAAAGAGGTGAAGCCAAGTGCGGGTTGCCCGGGGGATGCGTTGTTGATCATTCGTGCTAAGTAACAGGTCCAGGCGACGCTTGCGGCCACGGTGCGACGGCTCTGGCTGGAAGCTAAGGCTCACAAGGTGGCGGAAAATTGTGACCTGAGTGCTGCGCGCGAGGGGCAGGGGACCCTTGACGAGCGGTGCTCCGACCCTGGGTTGGGGTCGACACAACAGGGGACTGAGGCTGGAAATCTGCTCTCCAGGGGGAGGGCAGTGACAAGGAGCTTGCACAGCCTGACCACACGGTGGTGGAACTAGATAAGGGAGGTGTGGTGGGACGTCCACCTGGGTCCCGTGCAGTTGCCCCTAAGAGGAGGAGGAAGTAATCCACTCTCACGGTCCGGAAAGGGATGAGTAAACGTCGAGGAGCAACATGAGGTTCCTTATCCAGAATATCCACGGCTGGGGTGCACCGGGACGTCGCACACAACTCAAGGACATATTCAAAACTGATCGGGTAGATATCATTGGGCTACAAGAGACCATTAAACATGACTTCTCCGTGCAGGAATTACGCTGGCTCGAGCAGGGTGGCCAATTCAACTGGAATTGGGTGTCGGCGACGGGGTACTCGGGTGGGGTCCTTCTAGGGTTTAGAGATGAATGCTTTGAGGCCGGTTTTTGGAGGAAGGGTTCCTTCTTCATCAGTGCCGACGTCCTACAACGCAACACCAACCTTAAGTGAAGGTTTATGCTGGTGTACGGCCCAGCGGACCATTCTAGGACACTCAAGTTTCTGGGAGAGCTCGAGACTGAAGTTGTTAGCTGCCAGCTTCCGATTGTGGTAGCAGGGGATTTCAACCTAGTTTGTCGGGTAGAAGATAAGAGTAACGGGGCGGTTAACTGGCCAAGGGTGTGTCGGTTTAATGATGTCCTGGCCAGCTTATCTTTAAGGGAAGTTTGTCGAGCAGGGGCTCCATTCACGTGGACTAATAACCAAGCCTCGCCTATACGGTCGGTGCTAGATAGGGTTTTCGTTTCCCCCTCGTGGGAGATGCTTTTACCTCTATGCTCCCTCGAGGCGGTGAATGGTGTGGGTTCGTACCATTGTCCGCTTATCATGGAAAATGGTGAGAAGGGTCTCAAGAGATCCCCACACTTCTTCTTCCAGTCATGGTGGTTCGGTGTACTAGGCTTTTGGGAGCTAGTGTGTGATGCATGTAAAATGCATACATGAACTTTGTCCTTTCATCATATTAAATTCCCACATATTTGCAACATATATGATGATAATACCATTATTTTACATTGATTTATGAGGATTTACCAATGATCCTCTTTATTTGGTTTCAGATGAAGCCCGGTGATCAGGGGGGTACGTGAGCACCCCCTGGCTACTCAACACGTGTCTAACGGCATCCAGTAATCCGTTACATCGATGAATAGAGTGCCAACATCGCGCACACCTTTTGGCGTCTCCGCAACACCTATGAAGCACTCATCGCCTATGAAGGCGCGGGTCAGGCCGCCGGACTGGCTCTGCGCGGCGCGCGCGGACCGCAGGAGGAGAGGCGGCACGGCCGCAGCCGGACGGTGCAGGGTCGATGTCAGAGTTTGGAGCGCAAGGACCTGGGGCGTCAGCTGTTGCGCCTCCCCTCCTCAAGCGCGCCCGTGGACCTCACATCCCGCGCGCAGCTTCCTGCACTCCGCTAAGATCCCCTCCTCACCCCGCGACGCCCTACGTCGAGCTGACCATGGCGGCCGACGGGGTTCGAGGTGGTGCTTCAATCGAGCGGGATGGCGCGCGGGTGGCGGCCAGATAGGATGGCGGCGCCGCCGCTTGGGAGAGAGGCGATGGGGAGCTGCGCCCAGGTCCCGTTAGCTGACCTGCACAACAAAAGAGAAGCCCCGACCTTACCATAGGCGCGCCTCCTCCCAACAATCAGCTGCGCCGTCCCACCCCTTTCCTACTGACATGAGGCACCATCGAATCCGTCCGCCAACGGGACCCGAGGCTGTGAACTGTAGGGATTCGTAGCATAGAAAACAAAAAAAAATTCCTACCGCGAGAACGCAATCCAAGCCAAGATGCAATCTAGAAGATGGGAGCAACGATGGGATGAACGAGACTAACCCTTGAAGATTTCCAAAGCCTACAAGAGGAGGCTCTCGTTGCTGCGGTAGACGATCAATTGCCGCTTTCAAAAGCGCGTAGAAGATCTTGACGGTGCCACAATCGGGCAGCACCTCCGTACTCGGTCACACGTTCGGTGTTGATGAAGACGACGTCCTTCTCCCCGTTCCAGCGGGCAGCGGAAGTAGTAGATCCTCCTCGGAATCCCGGTAGCACGACGGCGTGGTGGCGGTGATGGTGGAGAACTCCGGCAGGGCTTCGCCTATGCGCTGTGGGAGTTTGTATGTGGAGGAGGGGAGGGTAGGGTTTGGGGAGAGTGGGCTATGGGCGCCGGCCTCAAGGGGGCAGGGGTGGTGCGGCCAAGCCATGGGCAGCCCCCTCCCTCTCCTCCTCATTATATAGGTGGAACCCCAAGGGTTTGCCCAAAGTCTTCGAATAAGACCCCAACAGAAAAAGCGCCTTATGGACGAAACCTAGAGGGACAGGGACTCTCCCCTTCCCCCCTTTACTTGGCTGGCCAAGGAGGTGGAGTCCATCATGGACTCCACCCTCCCACTTGGTTGGCTGGTTAGGGTTTGTGGAGTCCCTCCGGGACTCCTCCTTCCATAGTGATTTATTCCGGATAATTCTAGAAACCACCTTCCATAAATTCACCGGATCATTTCCAAACTTGGAAAGTGACTTCCTATATATGAATCTTATTCTCCGGACCATTCCGGAACTCCTCGTGATGTCCTGGATCCCATCCGAGACTCCGAACAAAACTTCGAACTCCATTCCATATTCCATATCTACTTAAACGACATCAAACCTTAAATGTGTCACCCTACGGTTCGCGAACTATGTAGACATGGTTGAGACTTCTCTCCGACCAATAACCAATAGCGGGATGCGAAGATCCATAATGGCTCCCACATATTCAACGATGACTTTAGTGATCGGCCGAACCATTTACATATGATACCGATTCCCTTTGTCACGCGATATTTTACTTGTCCGAGGTTTGATCATCGGTATCTCTATACCTTGTTCAATCTCGTCTCATGACAAGTACTCTTTACTCGTACCGTGGTATGTGGTCTCTTATGAACCATTCATATGCTTGCAAGCTATTTAGACGACATTCCACCGAGAGGGCCCAGAGTATATCTATCCGTCATCGGGGTGGACAAATCCCACTGTTGATCCATATGCCTCAACTCATACTTTCCGGATAGTTAATCCCACCTTTATAACCACCCATTTACGCAGTGGCGTTTGATGTAAATGAAGTACCTTTCCGGTATAAGTGATTTACATGATCTCATGGTCGAAAGGACTAGGTAACTATGTATTGAAAGCTTATAGCAAATAACTTAATGACGTGATCTTATGCTACGCTTAATTGGGTGTGTCCATTACATCATTCATATAATGATATAACCTTGTTATTAATAACATCCAATGTTCATGATTATGAAACTAATCATCTATTAATCAACAAGCTAGTTAAGAGGCTTACTAGGGACTCTTTGTTGTTTACATATCACACATGTATCAATGTTTCGATTAATACAATTATAGCATGGTATATAAACATTTATCATAAACATAAAGATATATAATAACCACTTTTATTATTGCCTCTTGGGCATATCTCCAACGAGTCTCCCACTTGCACTAGAGTCAATAATCTAGTTTACATATGTAAAGATATAACACCTTGGCCTTCAGGTGTTTTATCATGTTTTGCTCACGGGAGAGGTTTTAGTCAACGGATCGACACGCTCGGAAACGTATGTATTTTGCAATTCATTTTGCGTCTCAACGCATCACTCATTTTCCAAATGAGTCGGCATTATTCTTATATGTTCAGTCCTCTGGTGGAACCTTAATTCCGCGGTCTGAAATATGTCACTAATATTGTCATACACAATATAGCTTCAAAGTTCTAACACTATCAGAACTACACCAAGTTCTCAAAGAACCTCTTAACTTAACATCCTCAGTCATTGTCAAAACAATGACATACTCTGCCTTTGTTTGTAGAATCCATCACAATATTTTTAGAACTCTTCTAAATCTAGCATAGACAACTTCTTAGCTCATTGTGCTACCTTTTAATCAACACTTAGCCTAATTGAGATTTGAAATTCATTTTTATATGTGACCAAACTAATATCGGTGCAACAACTTACAGCGATTTGTTTGTCATTTTTCCATACAAAAAAATATATATATCCTTAGTTCTTCTTAAGTACTCAAGAATATTCTTACTGTTTTTCAATGATTATCATATGAATCATTCTGGTACATGCTCATAACATTTTTAGAGCACATGACATCTGATTGTGTACATTTTATTCGTGATCTATAATCACCTATGTGTTTTTACTCATTGAGTGTCAGACACACTCAAGTCTTGTTAAACTTTCACATGACAAGAACATTTTCTTAATATTTCTATATTGAACTACTTCAATATCCATTTTATGTACTTTGAGTTAAACTTTATTATGTGTTTCAATCTATCTTCATAGATCTTGACACTAAATTTGTTTCAGTCCATATCCTTTCACTGAAGTTAATTTCTCAATGAAACCTTTTTAATCAAGTATATAATTACATCATTTACAACCAACTATATGTCATCTACATAAAGTATTATAAATATGTCTCAGCGCTCCCACTTAATTTCTTGCAAATGCAAGCCTCTTCATCGTCTCTGATGAAATCAAAAACTCTTTGACTATTTCATCTGGTGAAGATTCCAACTCCGCGATACTCACTTCATCCAATTGAAGTTCGTATACCTATCTAGTATTCCACGGACCAGCAAAACTCTTGCTTGTATCTTGTATACACCTTTAATACGCACTTCTGATAAGTAATGTATTTTGCCATCCTACTAGCATATCTCATAAAAGAAATATGTAGTGATTACTAGAATAATCCACATAGACTATAAGCATTGCTACGGAAGATCTAATCTTATCGTAGTCAACTCTTTGAACTTTGTTGTAAATAACTTTTCGACAAGTCGAGCTTCTTCAAGGATATTTCATCCAAGTCCATCAATTTTTATAGATCTATTTACTTTCAAAAAGTATTCATCTATCTTGGATTTCATGGCGTATAGCCATTTTAACGGAGTCAGGGCCCATCATAACTTCCTTGTTTTGTAGTTGGTTTATCATTGTTCAAAATCAATCTTTTGTCCACAAATCATTTATTTGATCACAAAGTAAACCATACCTACAAGGTTCAATATGTACTTCGATCTCCATGGCTAAAACAATTTGTAGTAATGGGAGCCATGATCGTCGTGGCCGCTTCCGGAACCATTTCCGATGCTGTACTACTCTGATCATTTTGCTCAGGTTCATAAACCTTATCAAGTTCTATTGTCCTCCCACTCAAATACTTCGCTAGAAAACAATTTCTCGGAAATAAGCAAGTAACATTAACAAACACTTTTGTCTTTTACTTCATAGTGGAAAGAATTCCCTATCAATTCTTTGGGATAACCAACAAAGACATTCATCCGATTTTGGTTGTAAACTTATTTACTTATGCTATGCATACCAAAATTTAAGAAAAGACTATTAGGGTTCATAACCATGTCATAACTCGTATGATGTCATTTCAACGGATCATGATGATGCTCTATTTAGTGTAAAAGCGGTAGTCTCTAAAGCATAATCCACAAAAATATAATGGCATCAGTATTTTATCTCATCATTCATCCAACAAGGTTTGGATACATCTCTCGGATACTTCATCATCACTATGATACTCCAAGAAACATGAGTTGTAGAACAATTTCATAACTCTCTTAGATGTTCACTAAAACTCGTAATTCAAATATTTCCACCATGATCCAATCATAGATATTTGATTTTTCTATTACGATGATTTCAACTTCATGCTGAAATTTATTTGAATCTATTCAATGTTTCAAACTTCTTCCTTATTGAATATATCCACACATATATACTCAATTCATCATTGGAAGTTTTCATGAAGTAGAAGAATCTCCAGCACACAACTATGCCCAGTGAATCACATACATCATTATGTATTTTTCCACTAAGTTAGTTGCCCGTTCAACTCTTGGCCTATGAACGTGTTGCGGTCAGAAACCCACCGGCGGGCAGCGACGGGCAACACCGTAGAGCCGGGAATCTCCCAGGACTGCGGCTGGCCCTGGTCCCTCCGAGCGACGGCCCGCAAAGCCTTCGGCACGCACGTCCGATGCTGATGCAAGGGCGTGCCACCTGACCTGTACCTGGTCAGGAAGGTGTTGGATGATGCCTCGCTTAGTTTCCTGCATGGTGATGACCCACAAGTATAGGGGATCGCAACAGTCTTCGAGGGAAGTATTACCCAATTTATTGATTCGACACAAGGGGAGACAAAGAACACTTGAAAGCCTTAACATCGGAGTTGTCAATTCAGCTGCACCTGGAAACAGACTTGCTCGCAAGAGTTTATCAGTAGTAACAGTTTTATAGTAGTAGCAGTAGTGAAATAACAACAGCAGAGTAACAAAGACAGCGGTAGTGATTATAGTAAACAGCGAGGATTAAAATACGTAGGCACGGGGACGGATGACGGGCGTTGCATGGATGAGAGAAACTCATGTAACAATCATAGCGGGGCATTTGCGGATAATAATAAAACGGTATCCAAGTACTAATCAATCAATAGGCATGTGTTCCAATTATAGTCGTACGTGCTCGCAATGAGAAACTTGCACAACATCTTTTGTCCTACCAGCACGGTGGCAGCCGGGCCTCAAGGGAAACTACTTGGATATTAAGGTACTCCTTTTAATAGAGTACCGGAGCAAAGCATTAACGGTCCGTGAACACATGTGATCCTCACATCGCTACCATTCCCTCCGGTTGTCCCGATTTCGTCACTTCGGGGCCATTGGTTCCGGACGACGACATGTGTATACAACTTGCGGGTAAGACCATAAACAATGAATATCATGATGAAATAATAACATGTTCGGATCTGAGATCATGGCACTCGGGCCCTAGTGACAAGCATTAAGCATAACAAGTTGCAACAATATCATAAAAGTACCATCTACGGACACTAGGCACTATGCCCTAACAATCTTATGCTATTACATGACCAATCTCATCCAATCCCTACCATCCCCTTCGGCCTACAGCGGGGGAATTACTCACACATGGATGGGGGAAATATTGCTGGTTGATGGAGAGGCGTTGGCGGTGATGGCGGTGATGATCTCCTCCAATTCCCCGTCCCGGCGGAGTGCCAGAATGGAGACTTATGGCTCCCGCGACGGAGTTTCGCGATGTGGCGGCGTTCTGGAGGGTTTCTGGCGACTTCGACTTCTCTCCGTGCGTTTTTAGGTCGAGGCGAATAAGTAGTCCGAAGGAGGGTGTCGGAGGCCGGCCGAGGGGGCCACACCATAGGGCCGCGCGGGCCCCCCCTAGGCCGCGCCGCCTTATGGTGTGGGGCCCCCGTCAGTATTCTGGGAAAATAGGCCCTTTCGTCAAAATCCCGAGGTTTTTCCTGAAAGTTGGATTTCTGCACAAAAACGAGACACCAGAACAGTTCTGCTGAAAACAGCGTTAGTCCGTGTTAGTTGCATCCAAAATACACAAATTAGAGGCAAAACAATAGCAAAAGTGTTCGGGAAAGTAGATACGTTTTGGACGTATCAACTCCCCCAAGCTTAGCTTATTGCTTGTCCTCAAGCAATTCAGTTAACAACTGAGCGATAAAAGAACTTTCACGAACACATTTGTTCATATGATGTATATATTCTCATGATATGGCTAATACTTAAGCAGTTCATAATAAGATAGATGCAAATAAGATCATCTAACAGCTATGTCAATCATGAAGAGGTACCAACAATTAATAATAAGCATCATGAATCATGTATATAAGCAGGATTGCAATGTTCATAAGAGAGTATGATAAAGTGGTATCTCGCTTGCCTGTATTTGATTGGCAAAACATAAATGCCCGGGCACCTCTGGAGTTCATAGAAAGACTAGAAGTAGTGATTGTCAAAGATAAAGGCATCAAAGTTATACCACAATCAATCATATTTTGAGACAAGCATATTATACTAAGAATGACACTTGTGCTCTCAAGAAAGTGCTCAAAGAAAGGATGAAGACACAACATAAAAGTAAAATATTGACCCTTCGCAGAGGGAAGCAGGGATTAACATGCGCTAGAGCTTTTCATTTGTAAAGCAGGAGTAAAATTATTTTGAGAGGTGTTTGTTGTTGTCAACGAATGGTAATGGGTACACCAACTACCTCGCCAACCGGACTTTCAAGAGCGGCTCCCATGAATTATTTGCATATTTATGTGGCACTCCTTCCAACCTTTCTTACACAAACCATGGCTAACCGAATCCTCGGGTGCCTGCCAACAATCACATACCATGAAGGAGTGCCCTTTTTTGTTTAGTTTTATTATGATGATGACACTCCCCCCAACCTTTGCTTACACAAGCCATGGCTAACCTGAATCCTTCGGGTGCTAGTCCAACAATCACAAACAATGGAGGAGTGTCTATTTAAGTTAATTAATTCGGGATCGGGAATCCCATTGCCAGCTCTTTTTGCAAAATTATTGGATAAGCGGATGTGCCACTATTCCATATGAGAGCCCGTCAAAAGTAAATGACAAGGTTGAAAGCTAAACACCACATACTTCCTCATGAGCTATGAAACATTAACACAAATTAAGAAGCATTTTGAAGATTTTAAAGGTAGCGCATGAGAATTTACTTTGGAATGGTTTGAAATGCCATGCATAGGTATTTATGGTGGACACTCTGGAATAACTTGGTTTTCATGTGTTTGGAGGCACGAGCAGCGTTCCCGCTCAGTACAAGTGAAAGCTAGCAAAAGACTAGGGAGCGACAAATCAAGAGAGCATGAATCGTCATAATCATGCTTGCGGCAAAATAAATTAACCGAGGCATAAAAGTGATACAAGAACTCGAAGCAATGTAAATCATTGAGGCTTAATTGACTTTTGTTCAATCATATGCATGCGTGAGCATGTGCCAAGTCGATATAAATGAATTATTCAGAGGAGGATACCACAATGCCATACTTACTTATGAATAAAACAATGCAAGCAAACATCCATGACATGCTACTCATATTAATAAATTGGAGCTAATCATGAGAGATCATGAACTACTAGACTTTCTTAAATAACATATACCTCACATGAACCAACTAAGCATGCTCACATAGATGAGTATATGTACAAAAATGAAAACAAATAGAGTTCATACCGACCTCTCACCACAATCAGATTGTCGTAGATCGTCATTATTGCTTTTTCACTTGTGTAGCTTGGATAATATAAAGTGAAAACCACGCTCCAGCCACCGAAGACCATTGAACTCATAATGAACTTTACAAACCAAAGAAGAACAGCAAATATTTTTGGTATTTTCGAATTTGAGAACAAGAACAAAAGGAAACAAGCAAACAAAGCAAAATCTTTTTGGGTTTTCTTATAGCAAACTAGCAATAGCAAATAAAGCGAAACAAATGCAAGAAACCAAGATAAACAAATGATGAAGAGAAACAACAGAAATATTTTTGGTCTTTTTGTGTTTTGGGAAAGAAACAAAGTGAAGAAATAGCAAACTAAAAGAAACACAGAAAAGCGAGATGGCAGAAATCTGCCAAAACCTGACAGCAGTACAGAAATCGATTTTTACAAAAATCTTACGTTGCTCAGTTCGAAAAGTGTTCAACTAATGAAAGTTAGATAACAACCTGGGGAACATGCACAAAAATTAGCAGCTCAAAACAACGCTCTGGCTGTGCGCACGAATTTTTCTAGTAACAGTCCAGAATCTGTTTTCAGGCAGCACTTCCCTAAATATCATCTCCCTCTCATTAGAAAACCACTCAAAGAGACTAAACAAGTATGTACAAGTATCCAGCAACCATAATATGCAAAGAATGAGTGATGCCGGTATACCTCCCCCCAAGCTTAGGCTTTTGACTCTTTTTGATCACATTATATCACCCTTCTCTCTTGACCCTTGAAAACTTCTGCCACACCAAACTTCTCATAAACTTCATTAGAGGGGTTAGTACTCAAAAACTTGAATCCACCTTGGTCCTGTAGTGACACATTGAAAGAACTCAATAAAAAATTAGCTACAGCTCTCCACGTCTAGAAAGCCTTGCTTAAAGTCCGCAAAAGACAATGCAAAAAACAGAGACAGAATCTGCCAAAACAGAACAGTCAGTAAAGACGAATTTTAAAAAGGTACTTCCGTTGCTAAAATCAGAAAACTCAAAACTAACGAAAGTTGCGTACATATCTGGGGAACATGCACGTAAATTGTCATATTTTTCTGAGTTACCTACAGAGAAAACAGCCCAGATTCGTGACAGATAGAAATCTGTTTCTGCGCAGAAATCCAAATCTAGCATCAACCTTCTATTAGAGACTTTACTTGGCACAATAATGCAATAAAGTAAAGATACAAAGGTATTGCTACAGTAAGTAAAACAAGTGGAAGAAGAAAGAAATGTTGTTTACCTCTTCTATGCATATAAAAAGTATTTGTTAACAAGGTTGATCAAGTCTTGCCACCAAATAAATTTTACATAGCATAAGAAGAAATAAACCTCAAATCAATCATGTTACCTTGAATTGTATTGATATGGATCCAATCACAAGAGTTTGATATTCTTCTTTAGGCTCATATATAGGACAATCAATAATTCCAACTTTGATAGTTCTCACATTAGAAATTGTATTAACTCCACATGCTTTTTCAATTCTCTTGGGGAAATAGACGGTGTGCTCCTTATCATCAACATTGAAAGTAACCTTTCCTTTATTGCAATCAATAACAGCCCCTGCGGTGTTAAGAAAAGGTCTCCCAAGAATAATAGACATATTATCATCTTCGGGCATTTCCAACACAACAAAATCGAGTTAATATCAAGCAGTTATTAGTAACTTGAACAGGAACATCCTCACATATACCAACAGGAATAGCAGTAGATTTATCAGCCATTTGCAAAGATATATCAGTAGGTATCAACTTATCTAAGTAAAGTCTCTTATAAAGAGAAAAAGGCATCACACTAACACCGGCTCCCAAGTCACATAGAGCAGTTTTAACATAATTATTCTTAATAGAACAAGGAATAGTAGGTATACCTGGTCGCCCAACTTCTTTGGAACTTTGCCATTGAAAGAGTAATTGGCAAGCATAGTAGAAATTTCCTCATTGGGGATTTTCCTTTTGTTAGTAACAATATCTTTCATATACTTTGAATAAGGAGGCAATTTAATAGCATCGATCAAAAGGATTTGCAAGAATAAAGGTTTCATCCAATCACAGAATTTATTATAGTGTTCTTCTTCCTTTGATTTTAGTTTCTTAGCAGGAAAAGGCATTTGCTTTTGCACCCAAGGTTCTCTTTCATTACCATGTTTCTCAGCAATAAAATCTTCTTTAGTATACTTTTTATTTTTAGCATGCTTTTCGGGTTCTTTTTCAACCTCTTCTTTATCGAGAGTATCATTCTTATCATTATCTTTCTCATGTTCATTACCACTTTCAGTTTCAGCATCGAAATAGAAATACTATTAGGATCATTAACGGGTTCGAGAGGATTCTACAACATTTTTATGTTTCTTTTTCTTTTTCTTAGAATGAGCTCTAGGTTCAATGCGTTGAGAATCTTGTTCAATTCTATTGGGATGCCCTTCAGGATATAGAGGATCCTGGGTAGAGACACCACCTCTAGTTGTTACTTCATAAGCATGTTTTTCTTTAGCATTATTTCCTAACAAGTCATTTTGCACTTTAGTGAGTTGATCAATTTGAGTTTGAATCATGTGAAAATGTTTAACAAGCATCTTAACATCATTGGAGGTTCTCTCCACAATATCATGCAATTGACTAATAGCTTGAGAATTTTCCATTAGATGATTCTCTACTCTCATATTAAAATTTTCTTGCTTAACAATATAATTATCAAACTCATCTAAGCATTGCGCAGGAGGTTTTGAATACGGAATATCTTCCCTAGTAAAGCGTTGAAGGGAATTTACCTCAATCATGGATGAAGGGGGAATTATCTCACATATATCTTCTATGGGAGGTAGATTCTTCACATCTTCGGATTTAATACCTTTCTCCTTGAGAGACTTCTTGGCTTCCCTCATATCTTCATCATTCAATTTAATTAAACCCCTCTTCTTCACTATTGGCGTTGGAGTTGGTTCGGGCGTAGTCCAATCATCATAATTCCGGCCTATTTTAGCCAATAATTCTTCGGCGTCGTCCGGAGTTCTTTCCCGAAAACACAACCAGCACAACTATCCGGGTATGCCCTAGACTCAATGGTTAGTCCACTATAAAATATATCAAGTAAATCATGCTTTTCTAAATCATGGTCGGGCAGAGCTCTAATAAGAGAGCAAAATCTTGCCCAAGCCTCGGGCAATTTCTCTTCATCTCCTCGATCAAAATTATAAACTCTACGCAAAGCGACATGTTGAGCACTAGCAGGAAAGTATTTCCGGAAGAAACAGCAAGTAATTCTTTTGGACTTTTAATAGAGCTAGGTGGCAAACTATTATACCAAGTTTTAGCGTCATCCTTTAATGAGAATGGAAAGATTTTAGCAACAAAGTAAGTACGCTTCTTAACATCATCGGAAAACAAGCTACTCAAAGTAGATAACTCCGTCATGTGTTCAACAACACTTTCTTTTTCAGTACCACAAAAGGGTGTTTTCTCAACAATAGCTATATGAGATAGATCAAGAGAAAAATCATAATCTTTATCCCTAATGTTTATAGGAGATGTGGCAAATTTAGGATCAGGAGACAGTTTATATCTAACGAGTATGTTCTGCAAGCAACTTTTTAATTTTTCTTGCATCAGTAGTAGCATGGCATTTTTCAATAAAATCATCATCAAGTTCCACATAATCTTCATCAAGATCATCACTAAAGTATTCAAGTTCAGGTGAATTAACAGGTGTAGCAACATCAGGAGTTTCAGCATTTTCAATTTGTCTAGACCTAGCAATTTTAGCATCTAGAAAAGTTCCCAATGAACCACTATCATCAAGCACGACGAGAAATATTATCGGTATTATGAGAGCTT
>NC_061513.1:104300033-104319170 GCF_022539505.1 Lolium rigidum
ACCTATGATAACTACGTTGCTCGCCATCAAAAAGGCTTCGATACGAGCAACGCATGAACGACGAATAAACGTGTAGCTGCCTAGATCGCAAGATGCGATCTAGGCAGCATGGTGCTTACCCGGAAGAAACCCTCGAGATGGGGGAGTTGGCGATGCGCCGAGATTGGTTTGTGGTGAACGTGATTGTTGTTTATTTCATAAACCCTAGATACATATTTATAGTCCGGGGGACTTTCTAATTCGAGCGTGCACCTAACCGTGCACGGGTTAAACTCTAACTTCTAAACGACACGTATCCTACTATGTTACAGATACACGGGCAAACTAGCCCAAACTTGGTATGGAAGGCCGATTCATGTAATTCTTCTATGTATATTCTTCAAGCCCATCTCCAATCGCGGCCCACCTCTGATCCGGTCAAATTCTGGTGATAACAGAACGGTATTTTAGTCATTCTCTTTAGAAAATATTTGCAAGCGTCAAACGATTCAAAAAATCAAATGACTCCAAAATCCATTTGCATGGAGTTCCTTCATGCGTTCCTTTCTAACATGACCTAAATGGCGGTTCCACAAATAAGTGGAATTCTTAATCATTTGCCTTATGGCATTTTAGTGTCAGTAATTATGTATATGTGATTCACCATTAAGATTTATAATAACTTATCCATCGTACATGGAGTAATGTCATAATTTGAACAACTCATTGTTTTCATTTGACCAGAGCAAAATAACAATTATTAAGTTCTTTATTATAAATTCTAAGGGCTAGATAGAATGCCAACGATGAACATAATAACACTTTATTTTTGTTCCGGACGTGCATTCCTATCATATTCCTTGTCGATCACTTAGGCCATTGTATTCTTGTATTGCGTTGTTTTGTATGACACTTCATACCAACCAATATGGTACTAATACCCAAGAATTTCCTTGTGTGACCAAACAAGGAATACATTCATAACATGTATATCATTTATATACACCTGAGCTAGACTTTCTAGTCTTTTCTTTCTTTCTGCCAACAATCTTTTTGTAGTTTCTCTTTTAGCTTTCCTCATTATTCAGAAAAACACTTCAACATCAATAACTTCTAGGTTTGTTGGTCAAATACCAATAACCTTGAAGTTCTTACTTTGAAGTTGATCATCATATGATAAGTGTTCCGGATTTCACTATTAGTAACCTTTTAATATGATGAACAATTTCACTCATAATTTTATCATATCATGAAGACTTTTCGAGACCATGTCTGTACATGCTAGGCTCGTAAAGTATAACCTCAGTATTCACATGTGCAAATCTGGCTTGCACCCGTTGTATGCACACGTAGAATCTATAACACCCGATCAACACGTGATGCTTCGAAACGACGAGTCTTAGCAACGGTGCATACTAAGGACGATCACTTCATGGATATGCTAATATTGTTAGTGCCCCAATAGTTGGAGGATTGGGACGCCTTGCGTCTTCAACCTTCATACATTCTCATAAAACTTATGAGTTTATGTAGTCTCACCAAATTATATTCTATCATCTTGCAATAAGGTCTTAGATATCATATATATCTCATACCTTGATTATTTCTGAAAACTAAATTTTCAGCTCCTTACTTTTCAAACAGATTTGAACTTCAAGTTTCACGGAGATAAGATAACTTTAGGTACTAATTGAAACCATAGCTCTCTGAATCAACAATGTGAGGTTTACTAAAAGTTTGCAATAGGACTTAATCATTTCTTGATTCTTTAACAATACGGTACCAATCCGTAAAGTTTCTTGTCGGATTTTAACGATATTTCTATCTCAATAACAAGACTAGCGCATGGTAGAAAACGGATGCCAATACTACAAAATTAATTCAAAATACTACTCGAGACTATGTTCATGATAATTAGTTCATGTTTTAATCTAATTACTAATGAACTCCCACTTAATACAACATCCCTCATAGTTGTTAAGTGGTACACGATCCAAATCCACTACACCAAAACCGATCATCACGTGAGATGATGTAGCTTCAATGGTGAACATCAACATGTTGATCATATCATCCATATGACTCGTGTTCAACCTTTCGGTTTCCGTTGTCCCGAGGCCATGTCTGTACATGCTAGGCTCGTCAAGCAAACCCTAGTATTTCGCGTGTGCAACATGGCTTACACCCGTTGTATGTGAACGTTGAGTCTATCACATCCGATCATCACGAGATGCTTCGAAACGATGAACTGTGCAACGGTGCATACGAGGGGAGAACACTTTATTATCTTGATATTAATGTGAGGGATCATCTTATAATGCTACCGTCGCTATCTAAGCAAAATAAGATGCATAAAGTATTAACATCACATGCAATTCATATGTGATATGATATGGCCCTTTAGTCTTTGCGTCTTCGGTCTTCATCTCCAAAGCACGGACATGATCTCCATCATCAACGGGCATGATCTCCATCATCGTCGGCGTAGCGTCAAGGTCCATGGCGCCGTCTTCATGGTTGTACACCTCATGTAGCAACTATTACAACTACTTTGAAATACTACTCAACATGAAATTTAAAGACAACCATAAGGCTCCCGCCGGTTGCCACAATACAATAATGATCATCTCATACATATTCATCATTACATTATGGCCATATCACATCACCAAACCCTGCAAAAACAAGTTAGACGTCTCTAATTTGGTTTGCATATTTTACGTGGTTTAGGGTTTTCGAGTGAGATCTAATCTACCTACGAACATGAACCACAACGGTGATACTAGTGTTGTCAATAGAAGAGTAAATTGAATCTTCACTATAGTAGGAGAGACAGACACCCGCAAAGCCACTTATGCAATACAAGTTGCATGTCGAGCGTGGAGCAAATCTCATGAACGCGGTCATGTAAAGTTAGCCCGAGCCGCTTCATCCCACTATGCCACAAAGATGCAAAGTACTCAAACTAAAGACAACATAAGCATCAACGCCGACAAAACAATTGTGTTCTACTCGTGCAACCATCTATGCATAAACCTGGCTCTGATACCACTGTAGGGATTCGTAGCATAGAAAACAAAACAAAATTCCTACCGCGAGAACGCAATCCAAGCCAAGATGCAATCTAGAAGATGGGAGCAACGATGGGATGAACGACACTAACCCTTGAAGATTTCCAAAGCCTACAAGAGGAGGCTCTCGTTGCTGCGGTAGACGATCACTTGCCGCTTTCAAAAGCGCGTACAAGATCTTGACGGTGCCACAATCGGGCAGCACCTCCGTACTCGGTCACACGTTCGGTGTTGATGAAGACGACGTTCTTCTCCCCGTTCCAGCGGGCAGCGGAAGTAGTAGATCCTCCTCGGAATCCCGGCAGCACGACGGCGTGGTGGTGGTGATGGTGGAGAACTCCGGCAGGGCTTCGCCTATGCGCTGCGGGAGTTTGTATGTGGAGGAGGGGAGGCTAGGGTTTGGGGAGAGGGGGCTATGGGCGCCGGCCTCAAGGGGGCAGGGGTGGTGCGGCCAAGCCATGGGCAGCCCCTCCCTCTCCTCCTCATTATATAGGTGGAACCCCAAGGGTTTGCCCAAAGTCTTCGAATAAGACCCCAACAGAAAAACTGCCTTATGGACGAAACCTAGAGGGACAGGGACTCTCCCCTTCCCCCCTTTACTTGGCTGGCCAAGGAGGTGGAGTCCATCATGGACTCCACCCTCCCACTTGGTTGGCTGGTTAGGGTTTGTGGAGTCCCTCCGGGACTCCTCCTTCCATAGTGATTTATTCTCGGATAATTCTAGAAACCACCTTCCATAAATTCACCGGATCATTTCCAAACTTGGAAAGTGACTTCCTATATATGAATCTTATTCTCCGGACCATTCCGGAACTCCTCGTGATGTCCTGGATCCCATCCGAGACTCCGAACAAAACTTCGAACTCCATTCCATATTCCATATCTACTTAAACGACATCAAACCTTAAATGTGTCACCCTACGGTTCGCGAACTATGTAGACATGGTTGAGACTTCTCTCCGACCAATAACCAATAGCGGGATCTGGAGATCCATAATGGCTCCCACATATTCAACGATGACTTTAGTGATCGACTGAACCATTTACATATGATACCGATTCCCTTTATCACGCGATATTTTACTTGTCTGAGGTTTGATCATCGGTATCTCTATACCTTGTTCAACCTCGTCTCATGACAAGTACTCTTTACTCGTACCGTGGTATGTGGTCTCTTATGAACCATTCATATGCTTGCAAACTATTTAGACGACATTCCACCGAGAGGGCCCAGAGTATATCTATCCGTCATCGGGATGGACAAATCCCACTGTTGATCCATATGCCTCAACTCATACTTTCCGGATACTTAATCCCACCTTTATAACCACCCATTTACGTAGTGGCGTTTGATGTAATTGAAGTACCTTTCCGGTATAAGTGATTTACATGATCTCATGGTCGAAGGGACTAGGTAACTATATATTGAAAGCTTATAGCAAATAACTTAATGACGTGATCTTATGCTACGCTTAATTGGGTGTGTCCATTACATCATTCATATAATGATATAACCTTGTTATTAATAACATCCAATGTTCATGATTATGAAACTAATCATCTATTAATCAACAAGCTAGTTAAGAGGCTTACTAGGGACTCTTTGTTGTTTACATATCACACATGTATCAATGTTTCAGTTAATACAATTATAGCATGGTATATAAACATTTATCATAAACATAAAGATATATAATAACCACTTTTATTATTGCCTCTTGGGCATATCTCCAACAGTCTCCCACTTGCACTAGAGTCAATAATCTAGTTTACATATGTAAAGATATAACACCTTGGCCTTCCGGTGTTTTATCATGTTTTGCTCACGGGAGAGGTTTTAGTCAACGGATCTGACACGCTCAGAAACGTATGTATTTTGCAATTCATTTGCGTCTCAACGCATCACTTATTTTCCAAATGAGTCGGCATTATTCTTATATGTTCAGTCCTCCGGTGGAACCTTAATTCCGCGGTCTGAAATATGTCACTAATATTGTCATACACAATATAGCTTCAAAGTTCTGACACTATCGGAACTACACCAAGTTCTCAAAGAACCTCTTAACTTAACATCCTCAGTCATTGTCAAAACAATGACATACTCTGCCTTTGTTTGTAGAATCCGTCACAATATTTTTAGAACTCTTCTAAATCTAGCATAGACAACTTCTTAGCTCATTGTGCTACCTTTTAATCAACACTTAGCCTAATTGAGATTTAAATTCATTTTTATATGTGACCAAACTAATATTATTGCCTCTTGGGCATATCTCCAACACGAACGACAGAGGAGGTCGCCGGTGCATCACCTGGTAGGGGAGGAAGCAGCAGGTGAGGAAGAATCTGACCGACTCTAGCCGGACCCATGCTGGAGCGGAACGAATTGGGCCGATGCGAGGTGGAGAGAGGGGCCGTGCTCGAATCCCTCTACAGCTCAGAATCGAACTAACACATCGACGAGCGGAATTGGAGAGAGATAGAAATCGAACGGAATCGTCGTCCAGCTTGAATCAACCGGAGGGGCCAACCACGGCGCACACCGCGAGATCGGAGACCGTGGGGAACACGGCCTGAATCTCCATTGCCGCCCTCTTGAGCTCTCGTTGACTGCAATTGGAAATCCATCGCCTCGCATCAAGCTCCCGTTGACTGGATTTGGTGGATGAGAACATGGGTGGAGCCACTTTGCCTGTCTCGTTCAGTTCAATAGCTAGAAAGCGACGTGTATCCTTCACGCCGTTTGGTCGCCGTGAGACACAAAGAGAATCTCAACATTGATCCAACGGTGGCTAGGCCGTGCTCACGTACCCCCTGATCACTAAATTCACTCTCGGTTTCGTTTATAACCCTGCAGAACGGGAAAACCATGTTTCGCATATTTTTCACTTTCAGGGACTTATACGGAGTCAAATTGACATGAGATTTTTGGAGCATCATTTTTTCACCGGGAGTAACACAATGGACTTTTGAAGCAACCTCGAGAGGCCCGAGGGCCGAACGAGGCCAGGTGGCGTGGCCCAGAAGTCTAGCCGCGCCACCCACCTCCGTTCAGCCCTCGAGCGTCCGTTTGACCTATTCTTTCGCGAACCGACTTATTTTTACCTAAAAACCCCTATATATATATGGCCTCGAAGAGTTCTCGGGAAGAGAGCGCCGCAGAAAGACAGAAACCCCAAAACAGAGGCTACTGCAGAGAAGATTGGAGGGGGAAACTCCGCCGGGATCACAGCCGAAGGTATCACCACCTTCTCCAATGTCTTCATCATCGTTACCATGATCAAGAGGGAGTAGTCCACCTCTGGACAACGAGTTTGTGGCAGTAGCTTGATCTATTTCTCTCATGTTCTTCATAGTACTTAGTTGCATATGAGCTGCCTATCATGATTATGGCCATATTTGTAATACCTATGTGGTGGATCCTTGTTCTATGATATTGCTTTATGAGATCTGATCTTATTATATTGTGAGATGTATTGATAGATGCATATTATGTACCCCGTTATTAAGTTTATGTTCTGATCCAACATCTATGCAAGAGCATGTGTGGGGTGATATGTGTGTTAGATGGAGTCGGTTTTAATGATTGGATAGTGACAATATATTCAAGAGATATTAAGGTTTTGCTTTTATTTTGCTACCTCACTAGGGATAAAGTGAATGCACGTGCTATGTTCATCATGTGACAGTAATGATGATCTTGTTTGTTCAAGGTAGCATATTTGATATTTAAACTTCATGTTAAAGTACTTATTGCTATGCTCTGTTACTTCTTAATACAAGATTGATGAAGTTTCATTCTTGTGGAGCATAAGAGAGGCATCATCTCTATGTTAGGACATGATGCCCATATTAATTCTGATCTTACATATAATATAATTTGTACCTTCATATCTCATTGATGAATTGCTTTTTGTCCACCACAACTTGACGAGAGAATAGTCAAGTAAACCCATGAACCCCGGTCTACTTTTTATCATAAGCATCTTTATATTGCTTTTACATTGTTTTCTATTTGTTGCACTATTTTATTCCGAAAATTAAAAAAATATTTATCTTTCTTATTTGCACCCAAAACACCAAAACTATCAATCTCTTTACAGTTTCACTTAGTTCCTTTATCTAGTTTACTTTACTACTTGTTTTACTACTTGTGTTATTTACTTACGCAAAACCTTGTGCTTGATAACCACACGGTGGAGTTGGGGACACAAGGTATTTACTTTACCTGCAAGATTGCTTGAAGAAGAGATAAGAATATACTCTTTCATCCAGTTCCCCGAGAGTTCGATATAAACCCTCGAGTCACCCTTGTTAGAAAATTACTTTGCTGACGCAACACTCTGCACTTGGAGTCCCAACGTCATCAAGAAATTTTCTGACGTCGTTGCCTAGGAGTAATCAAGACACTCCATCAAGCCCCGTCAATCGACATGAAAGTATTTCATGGTGCCGTTGTCGGGGAACTGAGAAGAGTTACACCACAGAGCATTTTCTGGCGCCTGAAGACATTTCTAGCACCGGGTCTCACCAAAGCTTGGGGAGGTAACATCGTTGTGAGCTCTCTTATCTCTTTTAGATTTTACGTCGTATTTTATTTGTCTTGTTTTAGTTTTGTTTGCTTGTTTTTAGTTTTTGCTTGTTAGTTCTTTTTTATATAATGCAAAAAATCCATAAAATTTAGTATTCTTTGAATTATGGGTGTCCAAACTTTGAGAGCTTATTATGAATACAGATCAACTAGAGAAGGAAATAGGGTATATGAATTGCTTGAGCACCTCAACGAAATTGCTACTGATTTTTGTGAACTACATAATATCACTTGCTGCACTAAAAATGGCTACAAACACTCTCAGTACCAATGTAAGCATAATAGTGATCCTATAATTGTTGCTTATCAAGATTGTAAATTTGCATGTCAAAATATAGAGCAAGTTGAGAAATATGTTGCTTATATTGCAACCCATGAATTAGAATCCCTCGGTACTAGTCATGAGGCACGTGTGATGAAAGGACGCATCTCTATTATCCTTCAAATGTGCAAAACGGAATTTAGTGATAATAATGTTATCAACTATAATAAAATTAACCTTGCTACCTTTAAACATACTAAAGTTGTGCATGCGGATTGTGATCAAAAACTAAAAACTAAGCTTGAGGATGCCCATGCATCCCATAGAAGAATCCAACAATACACCTCTAAATATTCATGCTAGCTCTCCTACTAAAATATGTCGGGCCGCCCGCTGAAAATGCCCTAAAACAGAACGCCCCATCAATCCTATCCTAGCGAAGACATCCATTCATGCCGCTGCGGCATGTGATCGCGGCAGAATTTGCAGGAGAAACGCCGTGGACAGCAAGCGACGCCTTCTAGAAGACGTCGATCGATACCTGGCCGAGATCGGCATTAGAGGGTCCGTAAACATCAGCGTCACGGCTTACGTTGCAGCCACAGGCCCACAGCTAGCGGTATCCCAAGGCAAGGAGGATTCACTGAAGTCCAACGGACCGGAAGCAAACACGAACCCGCACTCGCCTCGTAGCTCGGCGGCCGCATGTACGTATGCGCCGTGACAGGTGCGCCTCGTGGTTCTTCTTCTTGGACGTGTATTGCCGTGAAACACAAACCTCCAAGAAAATCATGTCTTTGATCATTTCGGTAAGTGGAACTTTTTTACAGAGCGGCTCCTGCGGTTCACCGGGCGATTTCTCGCCGCCACCCGTAACCTAACCTTCCTGACATCCCCTCCCTAGACGTTGGCGCCAAGCGAATCCTCGGTCCAATGGTGTTGGTGCGGCTGTTCGTGACGCTCATGTGCGTCATTTCTCCCATTGAGGGCGATGTGGTGGCTTCACCTTGCTGCCCCCTCGTTCTTGCAACGGGTGAACACCTGGTCTGCTTGACGGATTGGGCGGTGGCGGTGCTTCTGTGGCGTGACCTCCTTGGAGGCACCGTCCAGGATTTACATTTCCTCAGCTTCAATGTGTATGTCCCGGTGGCAAAGTTGTTTCCTTTCGAGCGATGAAGTCGTGGATACATGGCTCCTTCGCATAATGGGAGGCTGGTCTGGACAATTGAGGGGCCCACACCTTTGTGCTATGTTCGTCGAGCGACATGGTCGTGGCCAACCGCTAGCGGGATGTCATCCGCTACCGTTGCTAGTGTCGCGGCGGGCTTGGGTTCGTCCCCACACAAGCACTTTTTACGACATCGTCACCACTGGCTTCGGACATGGGGTCGAACCGTGGCCATGGTTGGTGGACTCCACATGGCGCTTTGTTTTTGCGCCTTACCGAGGCTATGTTCTATCTTCTCATTCGTCTTCGATGCCAAGCTTGTTTTAGCTATTGTGGCGGCCCCTCTGCTGGTTTGAGTCATCGTCCCCCGGTGGTGCTGCCTACAATGGTGTAATGTGTGTCTTGGACGTGTGCAACATTTTTTGGTGCACTCGAGCTCCAGGGTGAGCTCCGGCCTGGCCACTTTGCCCACCTAGCATGCGCTCTTCCTCTTTGGCGGAGCTCAACGTAGTGTAGTTGTGTTCTGCTTTTTTTAGTTTTATCCTAGTCTTTGCTCTGCTCTGTAAGTGGTTTTTTCTTTAACACTTTGCATCTTTTGTCCGCTTTGGCTTTATTAATTTATAAAGCCGAACATTTTGTGTCTATTATGAAAAAGGAATTTTTTATGACTCAGTTGACCTAAATTTCCTATATCTCAGTCATCTATAAAAAGATGCTTCAGTTTGACTTTTATGGAAACTACAGTTACAGTTGACTGATATCTCAGTCAACTTGGACATACACAAACCCTATTAAAGAAAACATGAACCTCAAAATACCGGAGCAATATTCATACGTGACGCTAAGCTCATCTCAATCTCAAGCGCCCACATATTGCCTAAACTATTTCCACTGTAAAACTAGTCACACGGGATAATATAAGTTATATAACGTAGCAGTATCATGCATACGATGCTAGTACGGAGTACATGATGTTATCACTATAATACATGGTATTATATAGTAGTATCATATTATTTTTATATTTACTGATTTGTAAAATCTTAATGTAAAGTTTTGTACAAGATATATTTCACATTTATTTGTTTAATTATTCATGCTATGATATCTGTCTATAATATTATTATGATATCTCATCTTATTATAGTGCCACTTTAGATTGTTTTATGCATTAAATATATGTATATATGATACTAAGCTGATACATATTGTGACTTTGTGAGTAGTCTAACTTGGGCCCTACCAAAAATGACACCAAATCCAACATGCACTTGTTCCAGACAGCGTCGTTATATACATCGCGCAGCTGGGTTGTGGGCTTGTGGCAAGAGCAGAGCAGGAACTGTCTGTTCGACATCAAAACCACAGATTTCAGCCACACGCATGCGAGAAGAAGAGGTGAAACTAGCAATGAAGAAAACCGTCGTGCTGTACCCTGGCGTTGGCGTCGGCCACCTGGTGCCCATGGTCGAGCTCGCCAAGGTGTTCCTCAAGCACGGCGTGGCCGTCATCGTGGCGCTCGTCGACCCGGAGACCAAGTCCACGGACTTCTCGGACGCGGTCGCCCGCGCCAAGACCTCCAACCCCTCCGTCGACTTCCACGTCCTGCCGCCGCCGCCGCCCGCGCACGTGGACTCATCAAACTCTCAAGTCGCGTCCATGGAGCACCACCTCACCAAGATATCGCAGTTCCTCACCACCATGAACGCGCCCCTCCGCGACTTCCTCCGCTCGCTGCCCTCCGTCGACGCGCTCATCCTCGACATGTTCTGCGTCGACGCCCAGGACGTCGCGGCCGAGCTCAAGCTGCCGGTCTACTACTTCTTCGCGTCGGGCGCCGCCGCCCTCGCCATTTTCCTCAACCTGCCGAGCATGGTCGCCGGCAGCACTGCGAAGATGAATGAGCTCGGCGACTCTGTGATCACTTTCCCGGGCGTTCCTCCGTTCAAGGCTTCGGACTTGCCCAACGAAGTTACCGGCGGCGGCGGGGCGCTACCGGTCATCATTGGCATGTTTGACAGAATGCCTCGTGCCGACGGGATTCTCATCAATTCGTTCGACTCGCTGGAGCCGCGCGCGGTGCGCGCTCTAAGAGACGGACTCTGTGTCCCTGGTGGTGCCACGCCGCCGGTCTACTGCATCGGGCCGTTAGTCTCGGCCGGAGGTGGAGGCAAGGAGCACGAGTGCACCACGTGGCTGGACGCGCAGCCAGACAAGAGCGTAGTGTTCCTCTCCTTCGGCAGCCTGGGCACCTTCTCCGCCAAGCAGCTTCTGGAGATCGCGGTGGGGCTCGAGAAATCAGGAGAGAGGTTTCTGTGGGTTGTCCGGAGCCCGCGCAGCCCAGACTTCAAGTACGGCGACCCGCTGCCGGAGCCCGACCTCGACGCGCTCCTGCCGGACGGCTTCTTGGAGAGGACAAAAAACAGAGGGTTCGTCGTCAAGTCCTGGGCGCCGCAGGTGGAGGTGCTCCGCCACAGGGCCACCGGCGCGTTCGTCACGCACTGCGGCTGGAACTCGGCGCTCGAGGGCGTCACCGCAGGGCTGCCGCTGCTCTGCTGGCCGCTCTACGCCGAGCAGAGGGTCAACAAGGTGCACATAGTGGAAGAGATGAAGCTCGGGGTGGAGATCAGAGGCTACAACCAGGAACTGGTTAAGGCCCAGGAGGTGGAGGAGAAAGTCAGGTGGGTCATGGCGTCCGACGGCGGCAAGGCGCTCAGGGACCGGGCGGCGGCAGCCAAGGAAGGAGCAGCCGAGGCGCTCAAAGAAGGGGGCTCGTCTTACTCGGCGTTTGTTCAATTCCTCCAGAATCTGGATACTGCAACCCCACTCGCAGGATTGATGTGAAGCTCTAAACCTCTCAAGTTTGATTTGGGGAGCGATACTTTTGCTGTTATGTGCAAATTATGCTTGTTTCTGCACCTTTCAAACTTAGTGTCATCTATGTAGATTTTCTATTTCTAGTTTTCAATCTTGAGCAAGATGAAGGCAGAGTGAGCCCGCCCACCTTTTCCCTCCTTATTCTTTTCTCAGATTTGCACTATGACATGCATTGTGTACGGTGGATATTCATGTAAACAACACAGTAGTACTAGTGCTCAATTAGACAACCGATCGATTCGGATTACAGATGTATCACATGAAGAATTCAAGGGATTTTGGGGAATCTAGAGGAAGAAGATGAACACATGAAGCAAGCACTCACGCCAGTCCTCGCCTTCCAGGCCGAGGCTAATCATTCAGTTCCAAGGCGCCTTGATTCGGTCCGTCTCCCTTCGTATATGTAGTAGCTGTGTCTTCTGTTGGGCCAGGCCCAAGAGTTGCAGCACGTTGGCCAGCCCAAGAGTGGAGCATAGGTAGGTCGTTAACTATTCATGTCTCCATATGCATGCATGCATGTTGTCTGTTTCGTAAACTTGAAACCTTCCTAACCCGAATTTACGGACTAGACGCTCTCCGAGGCGATCTAGGTTTCCTGACATCGCGCGGAAGTTTTCTCCGATGAGGGTTAGCTCTCAGCCTCGTACGGGTTAAACCTGCCTCCCACGGTGCCCGTCACCGCGTGGTTTCCTCTCGCACCCGACGGAAACAAGGCTTTCAAGGGCGGCTAGGGTTCTGGCGAGAAGTCTCTTCTCCGACCAAGGAAGGATGAGGAGTACAGCAAAATTAAACAATCAGGCTAGCGGATTTGGATGAAAGAAAGAAGAGGCGATCGGGGATCGGGGACATGCTGGCCCGGTTAGGTATTGAGGATGATGAATTGGATGATCTGATTTTTGAAGAGGAGGAGTCTGCTCCAAAGCATGGGATCAAGTGGATGGTTCTAGCGAAGGTACACAACGAACAATTTCAGTCCTGTAACTTTTGAACAACATATGCGCAACGCATGGTCCCCAGCTCAGAGGATAGAATTCAACCATCTTGAAGGGAATCTGTTTACGGTGCAGTGTTTTTGTTTGGGGGATTGGTTGAAGGTAATTGAAGGTGGGCCGTGGCTGTTTCGCCAAAATATTGTCTGTATCGAGGAATATGATGGTCTGGTAGATCCGGATACAATTGATCTCCATTGTTTTGATACATGGCTTCAAATTCATAAATTGTCGGTTGGGTACCGTAATGTTGCTCTGATCAAGAACCTCCAGAAAAGAAAGTTCGGAAGGTGATCAAGATTGAAACAGATGTGTAAGGGATGGGCAATTTTGTTCGTATCAAAATAAGATTGGATGTGAGGAAAGTTCCGGTCAGATTTGTTTCCATTGTGCGAGAAGGTCAACGTGAATTCTATAAAATACAATATGAGAAGGCTCCTCGATTTTGTGGGGCGTGTGGTCTGTTTGGACACAACCACAAAAGCGAGAACAGTCCACTGAGAAAGTAGTGCGGGAAAAGATGTGTTGTATTCAAATCTTCTCTCTGTTTTCGTAAAAATCGGGATCTAATTGAAGGTGCCGGAAAAGAATTAAAATTGCTGGTGCGGTTTACTCTTCGGAAACGATGCAGAAAATGCAGGTAAAAAGGTTTTTTCTTCGGTGTCCCCGCTCTCCAAACTTTGGCTCCTTGTTGATGATCAGAATCTCCTAATAATACTTCTTCGTAAAACAATTCAAGTCTTCTCTTTGTTTCCGAAACAAGAGCTAGAGAAATTAACCCTATGAGCTGCCGCGTGCCCCGATTCAAACCCCTATCACGTGTATGCTTCCTCCGCAAGGTATCCGGTATCCAAGCTGCAGCTAGCTAGCAGGAAACATCACCACGTGCCGGAACTCCTCAACCACTGTCCATTGACTTCCACAAATTTACTTTACTTAGTACGTATTGAAGGTAGATTTCGCAATCAATTCTCCATAATACTAATCCGCGCATCTTTGACTCTAAACGGTTCCAGGTCCAAATTACTTCACCCGCAAGGCTGAACACAGCTATAAGAAAGCACACGGCAGCAGCAAGCATTTCCATCTCCCAAAAGATTCCCAAAGCATCTGTATTTTGCAATACTGAGCAAGTCCAACCACCTCTCAGCACGGACAAGATGAAGAAGACCGTCGTCCTGTACCCCGGCGCCGGCGTTAGTCATGTCGTTGCCATGGCCGAGCTAGCCAACGTCTTCCTCAAGCACGGCTACGATGTCACCATGGTGATGGTCGAGCCGCCCTTCAAGTCGTCCGACTCCGGCGCAGCCGCCATCCAGCGGATCGCCGCCTCCAACCCGTCCATCTCTTTCCACTTCCTCCCGGCACTCCCTGCCCCCGACTTCGCTGCCTCGGGCAAGCACCCAGTCCTACTCTTTCTCCAGCTCTTTCTCGATTACAACCAGCTGCTCGAAGCATTCCTCCTCTCCTTCCCCCGGAAACGGTTGCACTCCGTTGTCCTCGACATGTTCTGCGTCCACGCTCTGGACGTCTGCGTGAAGCTCGGCATCCCGGTCTACACGTTCTTCGCCTCAGGTGCATCGTGCCTGTCCGTCCTGACCCAGTTCCCAGCGCTCATAGCCAGCAGGCGGACTGGCCTGAAGGAGCTCGGGGACACGCCGCTTGAATTCCTCGGTGTTCCGCCCATGCCGGCGTCCCATCTCATCAAGGAGCTGCTGGAGCACCCGGAGGACGAGTTGTGCAAGGCGATGACCAACATCTGGAAGCGCAACACCGAGACGATGGGCGTTCTCGTGAACACGTTCGAGTCGCTGGAGAGCCGGGCGGTGCAATCGCTCAGGGACCCGCTCTGTGTCCCCGGCAGGGTCCTGCCTCCGGTCTACTGCGTTGGGCCGTTGGTTAGCGAGGGCGTGAAGGGTGGCGACGGCGCGGAGAGGAACGAGTGCCTCGCGTGGCTTGATTCGCAGCTGGACCGCAGCGTCGTGTTCCTCTGCTTCGGAAGCAAGGGCACGGTCTCCGCGGAGCAGCTAAAGGAGATAGCCGCTGGCCTAGAGAGGTCCGGGCAGCGGTTCCTATGGTCCGTGCGGACGCCGGCCGAAAGCCAAGACGCGAAGAAATACTTGGAGGTGCGCCCTGAGCCGGACCTTGATGCGCTGATGCCGGAGGGGTTCCTAGAGCGGACCAAGGACAGGGGCCTCGTCGTCAAGTCGTGGGCACCCCAGGTGGACGTGCTCCGCCACCGCGCGACCGGCGCGTTCGTGACGCACTGTGGGTGGAACTCGGTGCTGGAAGCCGTCTCCGCGGGAGTCCCGATGCTGTGTTGGCCGTTGGACGCGGAGCAAAAGATGAACAAGGTGTGCATGACAGAGGACATGGGCGTCGCGGTGGAGCTGGATGGGTACATGACTGGTTTTGTGAAGGCGGAGGAGGTGGAGGCCAAGGTGAGGCTGGTGATAGAGGGCGAGGATGGGAGACAGCTTAGGGCGCGGGTTTCTGCTCGCAAACAGGAGGTGGAGGCGGCGCTGGAGGAAGGGGGCTCGTCAAGGGCGGCGTTCGTTCAGTTTCTCTTGGATGTGGATAGTATCGGAGAGCAGATAGCCGAGTGACGTATTCCAGCTTGCTCTTTCGAACTGCTCTTGTCGTCTATGAGTATCTCGCTAGGCCAAAGTGCAGCCTGATCAATCAATCACTTAAGTTGCTGGTATGTAGTACCGTTTGTGAAACGTATATGGTGGCTTGCGCAGTAGAGGGGCAGCGTCTTAATAAGTTGCTTTTAGGATTGAGTACACTATGTATGCAAAAGACAGCATGTACGTGTCTCGTTTATCTCTGGTCGCTAGCCGATTCTGAACTGTGTGCCAAATAAATGTTTGTCCATATCTCGGTTGATAGCTTAAGTCTTAGTCACATGAGAAATATATAAAAAAAAAATAGATGACAGGGGGTTAGTCACATGAGAAAATACAATTTTTTAGATGAAAGTGGGTTTCAAACCCCAAGCAAGAGTGACAACATCGAATCAGAATACAAGTTTCTGGTGTTGTGAATGAGCAACTAGTATTCACAGAGGGCCATAGGCCAGTACATGTACATGTGTGATAATGTGCAGGTAAGCCCCTCATACACTGGGGAATAACGGAAAAGGAACTATACAACTCTAACACCCCCCTCAAACTCATGGTGGATCAACAACACTGAGTTTGGAGAGAAAGAAACCATGCTCGTGCTCTAGTCCGGGCCTTCGTGAAGAAGTCAGCAAGCTGAAGCTCTGAAGGCACATAATGAAGAGCCATAACCTGATGCTGCACAGCATGACGCACATAGAAGGCATCAACACCGATGTGTTTGGTGAGCTCGTGCTTCACCGGCACGCGCAATACTGATGGCACCAGTACTGTCCGATAAGAGCGGAGTCGGGGCATCAGCAGAGACACCAAAGTCCGCAAGTAACCAGCGCAACCAAGTCACCTCAGCCGTCAATAGAGCCATCGCTCGCAACTCAGCCTCAACACTCGAACGAGAGACTGCAACCTGCTTCTTGGTCTTCCAAGCAATGAGAGAGCCACCAAGAAAGACACGAGAGGCGAAAGAGACTTGCGATCCTCCGGATCGCTAGCCCAGGTGGCATCTGAGTAGGTCTGGAGCTGTAAGGAGCTGGAGCGAGGAAAGAAAAGCCGACGAGAGATAGTGCCACGAAGATAGCGAAGGACATGAAGAAGATGACTATAGTGGACACTAGTTGGAGCAGCCATGAACTGACTCAGAATATGGACTGGGTAGGAGATGTCAGGACGTGTGACAGCAAGGTAGACAAGACTCCCAACCAAGTGACGATAGCGAGTCGGGTCGGGAAGAAGGTCACCATCAGTGGACCGGAGACGGACATTGAGCTCCATAGGAGTCTCAATAATGCGCTCATCACCAAGAGCGGCACGAGTGAGAAGGTCCTGAATATACTTCTCCTGGGAGATATAGAAGCCATCGGAGGTAGAGGAAACCTCAAGCCCAAGAAAGTAGCGGAGAGGACCAAGATCACCAAGATCAGTCATGAGAAACTGATCGCGAAGACGGGCCTTGACAAAGGCAATGTACTCAGGGTCGTCGCCTGTGATGATCATGTCATCAACATAAAGAAGAAGCAGAGTCCGACCACGAGAGGATGTGTGGACAAAAAGCGCAGGGTCATGGGCGCTAGGGACGAAACCAGCAGCGATGACCACAGAGGCAAAACGCTGAAACCAGGCGTGAGGGGCTTGCTTAAGGCCATAGAGAGACCGCCGGAGACGACAAACCATGCCATCGGGAACAGAGTAGCCAGGAGGTGGCTGCATGTATACCTCCTCACTTAACTCACCGTTAAGGAAAGCATTCTGTACATCAAGCTGAGAGACAGACCAGTGGCGAACAGAAGCGACAGCAAGAAGAGTACGAACTGTGGTCATGTGAGCCACGGGAGCAAAGGTCTCGTCATAGTCACGGCCATGCTCCTGCTGAAAGCCGCGAGCGACAATGCGAGCCTTGTAGCGCTCAAGAGAACCATTGTAGACCCACTTGCAGGTGATGGGACGAACAGAGGAAGGAGGAGTGACAACATCCCAAGTGCCAGTACGCTCAAGAGCAGCAATCTCCTCAGCCATCGCTAGCTGCCATTCGGGATGAGCAAGGGCATCCCGATAAGTGGTCAGCTCAAGGGTAGCAGAAAGACCGTAGTGAGTGGGAGAATAGCGATCAGGAGGAGGACGAGGATGAGCACGAAGATGGTGAGTTGGCTCGGACAGAGGGGGCATCGCATCCGAGGTAGAGGTATAGCAGGAGAAGTAGCATCATCCTCACGGGGACGACGGGAGTAGTGAAAAGGGTAGGAAGGGACAACCGTAGTTGAGGAAGGTGACATGGGAGGGGAAGATGTGGAGGGTGGGGACGGTGGTGAGGGAGGAGAGGGGGGTCTGGCGGGTGAAGGAGGAGAAGGTGGTGAGAGACTCGACAGAGTAGGGACCGGAGGCACAGGAGGAGGTGAGTCAGGAAACATGAGAAAAGAGATATCATTGATACGTCTCCGACGTATCGATAATTTCTTATGTTCCATGCCACATTATTGATGATATCTACATGTTTTATGCATAATTTATGTCATATTTATGCGTTTTCCGGAACTAACCTATTGACGAGATGCCGAAGGGCCAGTTCCTCGTTTTTCGCTGTTTTTGGTTCCGTAAATCCTAGTAAGGAAATATTCTCGGAATCGGACGAAATCAAGACCCAGCATCCTATTTTGCCCGGAAGCATCCAGAACACCCGAGAACCGCCAGAGAGAGGGCACAGGCCCACGGGACCATAGGCCGGCGCGGCCTGGGTGTGGCCCGCGCCACCCTATGGTGTCGCCACCTCGTTGACCCTCCGACGCCGCCTCTTCGCCTATATAAAGGTCACAGACCTAAAACACGATACGAAAAAGCCACGGTACGAGAAACCTTCCAGAGCCGCCGCCATCGCGAAGCCAAGATCTGGGGACAGGAGTCTCTGTTCCGGCACGCCGCCGGGACGGGGAAGTGCCCCCGGAAGGCTCCTCCATCGACACCACCGCCATCTTCATCAACGCTGCTGTCTCCCATGAGGAGGGAGTAGTTCTCCATCGAGGCTCGGGGCTGTACCGGTAGCTATGTGGTTCATCTCTCTCCTATGTGCTTCAATACAATAATCTCATGAGCTGCCTTACATGATTGAGATTCATATGATGATGCTTGTAATCTAGATGTCATTATGCTAGTCAAGTGGGTTTTACTTATGTGATCTCCGGAGACTCCTTGTCCCACGTGTGTAAAGGTGACAGTGTGTGCACCGTGTGGGTCTCTTAGGCTATATTTCACAGAATACTTATTCCACTACAAGAAAAGTTGCCATGGCCGACGAAGTTGAAGTCGCGCCGTGGTTGCTGGTGTACCATGGCCGACGATTTTGGTCCCTCCGTGGTGCATGTCAAAACTTTTTTTTCTCGTTTTTGAGGCCACCTAGCCCGACGAAAGCGGCCAAAACGTCGCGTATGGTGGCCCGGGACGTGGTGCATCGCGAATTCTCGGGTTCGCCGGCCGAGTCAACGCAAATCCGCACCGCCGAGGGATGTAGGGCCCGGATGGCAGCCTCTTCTGGCATTGTTTTTTTTCTCGATCGCGCCATCTCGTTCAACGTTCTCCGATCGAGCCGTT
>NC_061513.1:104319270-104381139 GCF_022539505.1 Lolium rigidum
CACACCTTAGGCGTCTTATAATTCATCGCTTCGATATGTATTTCACCTAGTTTTGTTTTATCAGACATTTCACTTGAAACCATATAAACGGTTGTATGCATCCTGGTTATGCAGAGGATGGATGTAATTTCTTTTGAAAGTAATAAAACATTCTTTATCGAAAAAATTGTCAGCAATTTTGCTAATAAAGCTAAAGTGGCAAATCCGTGCACACTAAAACAAATTCAATGAGTACCATCAAATTTTTACAATTTGACGAATAGTGGTGGTTTTTTTAATCTGCGCGCTGTCTTCCCCTACTATCAAAGTGCTAGGGTTATTTGTCTGAAGTCTGAATGGTGCAGCTTTACAGAAAATCGAAATCATAAATATGTTTCATAGTTCGCACTGAAGTGTCACATACAAGTACACTCCACCATTCCACTCAGTACATATGAAAAAGCCAACGAGCAGTAGCAGTAACTCACTCGAGCTGTCTGTCTACAGCCTCGGTCGATTCAGTGGGGTGTAGAAATGTTTATACTGTTGATGAAGTCAAGGCACGCTGCCGTTGATGATCCACCGCACTCGAGCGCATCGGCGGCCATCTGTTTCGCCAGCATCGTCCTGTCCCTGATCTCCTTCCCATGCTCTGAGTCCATGACCAGCCTCACCTTCGCCTCCACCTGCCCAGCCTTCACCATGACCTCGTCGTAGCCGTCGATGGTCACTCCAAGCTTCATGTCCTCCGCAATGAACACCTTGTTCATCCTCTGCTCCGCATACATCGGCCAGCACAGCATCGGCACCCCCGCTGTGACGGCCTCCATAATTGAGTTCCACCCGCAGTGGGTCACGAACGCGCCGATCGCCGGGTGCCGGAGCACCTCCACCTGCGGCGCCCAGGACGACACCACCATTCCTCGCCCTCGTGTCCTGTCCAAGAACCCGTCTGGCAGCAGCGCCTCCACCGCCGCGTCACCCCGCCCTTCGAACCGCTTCGTGGAGTCAGCGTCCGGCGCGACCGGCGCGCGCACGGCCCAGAGGAACGCGTGCCCGCTCTTCTCCAGCCCCACGGCGATCTCGTTTAGCTGCTCCGCCGGCACCGAGCTCGCGCTCCCGAAACAGAGGAAGACCACGCTCCCGGCCGGCTGCTTGTCCAGCCAACTTAGGGATTCATGGATCTTATTGCCTCCTCTCTCCTCGCCGACCAGCGGGCCGACGCAGAACAGTTTCGGCATCGACTCACCGGGGCGAGGAGTCCCATCTTTTATCGCCTTCACGGCTCGGGGCTCCAGCCAGTCGAAAGTGTTGGACAGTATGCCCGTCGCTCTGGGCAGCTGCTCGAAGAGACCAAGAATTGTATCGTACTGCATGTTGTCTCGATCGAGTAGGGCTTCAGGCAAGTCGGACGCCGGAATCGGGTGGACCCCCGGGAATTGCAGCAAGGAGCGGCCCATCTCCCCGAAGGAGACGGCGGGGCGAAGGACGGGGATATGCAGGAAGGTAGCAAGAGCCGACGCGCAAAGGGAGAAGAAGACGTAGGCTGGGACGCCGAGCTCCGTGGCGGCGTCAAGCCCGTACGCGCAGAAGAAGTCGGCGACGAGAGCCTTGACAGGCGGGAGAGATCTCAGAAAGGCGAGGAGGGCGGTGTTCGTGGCGCGGAGGTCGGCGATGAGGGTGATGAAGGGGTCGGCGTTGGGGTCGGCCGCGTCCTCCGCGGAACGGGTCGGTGCCGGCGGGAGCAGGTGGAAGGACACGGTAGGGTAGGTGGCAGAGAGGCGGGCAATGGTCTGCGACGACTCACCGGTAGACGGGACGTCGGCGACGGCGACGGTGACGGGAACGCCATGTCCGGCGAGGTGATCTGCGAGCTGCGTCATGGGGTGGAGGTGACCCCTGACCATCCATGTGTATAGCACGACGCTGCTTCCCATTGCTTGCGTGGTTTGTGCTCTAGTAGTATTTTTCTGCTTTCCTGCTTGTGTCCTGAAACTGAAGGAAGCAACAAGCTAGTGTATATAGGGTGGGTAGCAGGCTAAAGATATGCTTGTCGATCACATGGCACATAGTGAGCAACCAAAACAAACAAAAGATGTATGCTTGTCGTGGTATTGCGAAGTCGTCGGCGACAAACAGCAGGCCAAGCACTTAATTGATGATGATGACTCATCGGAGGATGCAGTGGTAGCGGATGTTTCGTGGTCGTCAGGCTAAAAAGTGTCTTTGGCACATAAGCACTAGTGATTTCGGTATTTAAAAAAATATTTTATTGATTTAAAAAATCTAAAATTTAATATGCACATACATATAAATATTTCGAAAGTACGATGTAAATTTTCGATGAAAATATATTATATTTTGAGCTATAAAAAGACAAATTTTTAACAAATCTAAATTTTCTATCCCTATAGACAACCATAAATTTGTTATTTTTCCGTATCTCAAAATACAACACAACTTCTACCGAAAGTATTCAGAACATTTGTATTTATTCATAAAATAAAATTTAGTATGATTTTTAAAACATAGATGTATATAGTTTAAAATATTACAAAAACCAGGAGCACTAGTGCTGGAGTGCACCACATCTGCTCTCTCGTCAGGCACTCAAGTCCCGTTGCAGCGAGAAGTTTAGTTGTTAAGGCATCTCGAGTAGTCCGACAGAAACGGACGTTTTGCGGTCCGACAACAATGCATCAGCGTGGACAACAAGCGAGTGCACGCGCGTCCTCCTCTAGTCAATCCTAGGGATGTCCGCCAGGCACAACAAATCCATCTCGCCCCATTTGCGTCGCTCCCCTCCCCTTTGCAACCTAGAGCTCTAGGCCATCGTTGGCCCTATCGTTCACCATTGTCGGTACCTTTTTGCTCAACCTGCCCCTCATTGGAAAAAATTGTTTGATAGCGGCGTCGTGTGCCATTGCAGGCACCATCTTAGTCAATGCTCTGTCGCCATCTCGCTCGGAACCGGTCGATGGTCATGACGCCGAGAACCTATTCGGTCAATTTCCCTGTAAGAAATTATGGCTTATTTCTGGTCGTTCGCTTGAAGATGGCGGGCCACTTACCTATAATTGTTGCCCTGCAAATGGACTTCAGAACATCCTCGAAAGCTCATCGCAAGACAAGTCGGACACCTCTTCGGGGATCATGGTTGTCGCGGCTGCCCTCATCCACGAGCACCGTAAGATGCAAAGGCCGGTGCACACAGGCTCGACGAGGCCTTGCAAGTCCAACACGTTGCGCAATCGAGAGGGTGGACACTACCGGCTGTATCGAGACTACTTCGAGCTGACCAAGCTGGCATTCACCGAGGCCATGTTCCGGCGGCGGTATCAGATGTCAAGAGACTTTTCTTGATTATGTCCGTGGTGTGAGAGACTACTACCCCTATTTCAAATGCATGCCAAATGACACTGGTAAGATAGGCTATACCTCTTATCATAAATGTTATGGAGTTGTGCGTATGCTTGCGTACGGAGTGGTTGTGATGACTTCTTGTGTGATCACCCACTACCAAGGATTCACCAAGGAGAGAAATTTCCGGTTGAGTTAGTTCAACCGCACCCACGGGTTGCAACATTTGAAGAAATTCTCCATATGCATACTGAGATCCGTGATAGCCATGTAACAACTCATCTCCAAACAGATATTATTGAGCATCATTGGGCATTGACACCGTGTGAGGAGTAGATATTTATTCGAATTTCAGTTATTTAATTATGAATTTTATTTCTTTGTGAACGTTGTTGTTTATTTTAGTGTAATAAAGAACTTGACATTTCTTTATTGCAAGATTAGTATTTAGTACATCAATAAGTAATTTGTGTTGAAAATTTTACTACAAATAAATGAAATTGGCCAGACAGACCAAAATGCACCGAGCCGGCTGGGGCATCCCTGATCCAAACAGACATTTCTGCCAACCGCTGTATTTTGTGTCCGTGGCCCGATCCAAATGAATCAAAACGGACATGTTTTGCATCAAAAATGCGTCAAACCGCTGGAGATTCCCTTACACGTTGGGGTGGAAACAGATCGGATGCATATCGGACAGTGCCCTTACCATATCCGTTTCGATATTTTTAGAACGGATATAGATGTTGCCGAAGACAAATTTAGAGTGGATGTTTCACGAATACGAATACCGATCGTATGTTTTCTCAATTTGGAGCGGATATGAATGTAAGAAAATGATAGACTGGTGTCTTACAGTAAACCAACTATAGGGTGATGCATAGTAGTATCAAGTTCAATCGTATAAAAGAACATTTGATCGATATTTTTGTTTCTCTAGGTTAGGTAATTGGCATATTGGGGTCGAATTAGTAAAATGAGCTAACATAATGCTATTTAGATATGGATATATCCATTTCCGTATCCATATTTGGTTCAAAATTTAGTACCATATTTGTATTTATTTTTGTAAACCGAATCCAAATATTTACCATATTCGTTTTTATGATCACCTGGATTCGGATATTTCCACTTCTATTTTCAATTTCTCGCACACTATGTCCTCTCTGTAGTGTTCGCTACAGGGTTGATGGAGTAGCATGTCCGCACCGTGGCCTTCTTTTGCTTCAGTACACAAACGATCTTTCGCAGTAGACATTTTTTTAGATGAAATGAAAACGATAGCTCCCTGACTCCATTTCATTCAGAAAAGACACCACTCATTTATTTCATACAGCTCTACAAACTACCTCGGCATCGTACGATCTGCCCGTAGGCTAACTCTATTACAGAACCCGATCAAAATAACAGAACAAATGCCGGTCACAAAAAGCTACCATTCCAAGACTGCTCCTACCAAACTTAAACATACTAGATTTAGATGTGCGCCTTGGCGCACGACCCCGTGGAGCTCGTGCCAATGTTTAGTTTGCATAATGATGATGAAAATTAACTTTTAATATGCTAATATATTTGTTAGGTTTTACAAAGTAACTTCTATGAACTATAGTACCTATAGTAATTTGATGCGTCTTTAAAATAAAAACATGCACCAAGTCGATGGACACTGAAGAGTTTGTCTTTTCAACCAAAGTCCCTTCTCGAGGGAAGGAATAATATCTCCAACATGTAAGCAAAAGACCAAAAACCATTGGTCAAGTTTACTTTGTTTCAAGCTGAATAAAAAAAATCCATGTGTCTTTGCAATATCAAATAAAGAACCATACCAAATATAATTATCATGTTACATGGAAGATTATATTAGAGAATAATACAAAATCTCTTCTAATCAATTTCAACATAATCAATGAATGGAAACTTGACCACACAATATATCAAGCACTAACACCTATAGGTAACCTAAGAAATAAACAATCAAACACTTTAAAGAACAAATGCTATTTCTTTTAGGTTTTCACAAATTGTTGCGGACCACGCTAAATTAAAAAGAGGGAAACAAATATGTAACATAGAGAGTTAAAATAGGTACTCATTAAGCTAATATTAATATTTTCTAAGCTTACTGTACAACGTAGCCGACAAAATTTCTGAGTACATTCTACGGAAGTCTTGCAAAGGCCTAAAACAACATGTTTATTCAAGCATAGCGGTGTTAAAAAATAGAAAATGATTGTATTCCCCCGGAGGTTGCGAGCGACATAACCTCCAGGTCGGGCGTCGTCTGAGGGCTCCCATCATGTGAACCTCCTGCTCTACACGAGTCCTTGGGGTCCACCCACGGACCTCTCACCCCAACCCATGATCATCTCTTTCTAGTTCCCACACACGAATCTCGTCCCCTCCTCTTTCTTGTTCCCTAGAGATCCCACACCACCATAATTCTGGCCACACGCCTCCACTTTTCCCCAGCTAGGTGGCACCGCTATTCCCATCCGTACGCTGCCACCGCCTAGTTGTGCGCCCCGATTCTGCCACATGTACCCCACACGTGCTCCCCTTGTTCGTGTAATGAGATGCAGGCGGCACAAACAATGAGGTTGAGGTCCACCTCACCGCTATAAGGACTCGTGCACAAGGAGGGTCGATCTTGTTGTGCTTCTCTACGTTGATGCCGTGAAGGGAGGGTCGAGCTTGTCACGCACCTTCAGCCAGCCCCAAACTCCCTCTGACACAAGAGACCCGGCGACGCCCCGCACGTGCTCCTCCTTCCCCGACCATCTCCGGTCCCCTGCATCTTCTGGGACATGACCGCATCGTCGTCACATGTTGTTGCTTGTGCTAGGGTGAGGTGTTATCAGGGTATGGTGACATTGCTACCAACGGTAAATGGTGGTGCTGTCATGGTGGTGTGATGATTTTGCTTCCAAGGTGGCACGACGGTGCTACCAGCTAGGTGTCAGTGTGTGATCCAATGTGTTGCAAGGGAGGGGTGCAACGCTACCTACCGGAGTCGACGTGCTACTGGCGGTCGGCGATATTGCAAAGACCTCGCCGAAGACCTCTTAAAATGATGTGATGATATGATAGTTTTTTTTTTGCTACAATTGTTTTTTCATTTTTCTATTTGTGTATAGAAATTGTGCTACGATGTCCTGGGCGAGTTCTTCATCGATGTCTCTGATGAGGTCGGGTTTGCTACAATATCTTTTTTTTTTGCTTCGAGATCTCCAGTGAGGTCCCCAACGGACTCGGTATTTTTGTTTCTTTCGTGGGCGAACCATCTTTTGCTACACTGAAACAAAAAAATTCGCTACATTCAGCACGGGGACCAGGACCGGGGGCTCGAAAATTAAATTCCGGAGGCTTGCCCAATATTGTCCTAAAAATTAACTATTAACATATACATTTAAATTTATATAAAGTTCCTTTATCAATTTTTTACGAATTTAAGACATTTTTATTGTTTATTCAGCTCACCGACTCAGTGGCCTGGCCACACAGGCAAGCATGTAGGAGTAGGACACATCACGGCCACAACGACAGGTGTTAGAAAGGAAATGCTCACTTCACTTCCACCACCGAGAGTGAGATTCGGTTGCTGCTCGGGCTAGCTCGTCGGAAGCTAGCTCAGATGTGTGCATCCATGGCTGCTCCGTCGTCCCACGGCGTCCCACCGCTGCTGCTAGCTGATACCGCTGCTGGTCGTTCCGCTGCTCGACGACAGCTTGTGATGTGCCCGCGCGGCGGTCAACACAGGCAGACTGAGCCAGGCGGAGTTTCCCAAGGGGTTCGTATTCGGGACGGCGACTTCGGCATTCCAGGTCGAGTGCATAGCCACCGAAGGCGGCAGCGGCGGCGAGCCCTCCATCTGGGCCGCTTCGTCCACATGCCTGGTACGCGCATCATTCACGAGCTCCATGAGCTAATTGAGCTAGATCCTATATATTACTGTTATCAATCGACTCAAATAGCTGGGATGTGCGTGCCGCTGACAAGTGTGTCTCAAGAAAGTTACTAATTTACTGAAGTTAGCATCGTTTTCTTGTTTTGTGCTGCGACGAACAGGGAAAATGCGGATGCAAACATGGCCACATTCCACAGATGAGTACCACCTCTATAAGGTAGGTACATGAGAATCGAATGCCCGCCACCTCTCTTTCTGAAATCACGTGCAGTTAATTTCTGAAAACTCTCTTGAGCGAAAAATGGATTATGTCACCATGATATTTCCTGCTTCTTATGTCACTACAGGAAGATGTTGATCTGCTGGAAAACCTGAATTTCGATGTTTATCGGTTTTCAATCTCATGGTACATCAAATCTGAGTCTAGCTACTACATCTGCCTCAGATGTTTCTGTCTTTCACTGATGCATTTTGTTTGATCTACATGGGAAGGGAACAGTTAGTAAGGAAGGTGTAGCGTATTACAAGAATCTGATGGAGGCACAAGCAGCTGATGGCGGCAGAGGCCCCTGTCAGGGAAAGATCCGGAGCGCCACATTGGCGGCAGCCCATGCCTTCGTGGGCTGTAGTTTGTAGTGGTGCTTGGTGGAGGTTTTTTTTGTCAGGACAGAGGACAACAGAGGACGAAGAAGCACTCTGTTGCAAATGGTGGCGGTGGCTTACTGTCTGGTACGCTGCTTTTTTTCAATACTTGCCTCTGCCTTTTCTTTAACACTTGCAATAATCCATTATACTGTAGGCAATTTCGTGATGCATCTTTGTTTTTGAGGAAAATGAATTAGGGAAAGAATGGTACATAGATCCCTTGGTGTTTCGCCAAGGGCTTCATTGTTTTGCGGTGTTTTTTTTTTGATATGGAACTCCACATTCCATTAACACACAGGCATAGCCAAATCGCTAGCCAGAATCACACTTACATCGTTTGGAACATCATCCAGCCACAGGAGGCCATTACCAACATTACTGGAGGCACCTAACGCCGCCATGGCATGTGCGGCTTTATTACAATCCCGACGACAATAAACGAAAGACACTGATGAAAAATTCAGTCTAGCAAACATCTTTGCATCTCTAATGAGGACACCAATTGGTGAGCGATCATAACCATCGCTGTTTAGAGCCTTCACCAGTGCCAGGCAGTCCGACTCCAGGACAATGCGAGTCATGCCCCAGTTCATCGCTGCCGTCAGTCCCTGGATGCACGCTTCCGCCTCTGCATGGATGGCACTCTGTGGGAACTGCATCTGGCCTGCTCCTGCTCCTACTGCCTGTCCTTCATGGTCACGTATCATGAACCCCCATCCCCCGTTCAGCGGCTCAGCGGTAAACGCCCCATCGATGTTTACCTTCAGCTCATCTCTACATGGCCGTTTCCATTTCAAACTCTTCTCATTTTGACGAACTGTGTTCTCCTTGTTTACATAGTATTCAGCAAACTCCTTGGCCCATCTTCTGGAATTGAAAACCACCTCATCTAGAGGTCGCTCCGAATCCCCCGCATTCTTTCTGTTTCTGGCCGTCCACCATTGCCATAGCATAGCAATGATCAGCAATTTTTCTTGCTGATCCATCTGAAAGATGGTCATTAACATATCTTGTGCATTCGCACACGCTGTCAGCGACAGTCTTGTTTCCTCCAAATCGAGCTTGCGCCAGACTTGTTTCACCATCTTGCAATGCAAGAATAAATGTCCTCCATCCTCATCCATCCGGTTGCACATCGGACAAATGGTATCAACATCCATACCTCTGCGTTTGAAACTTACTTTCCATGGGAGGCTATTGTGAGAAAGCCTCCACAAGAACTGCTTTGTTTTTGGTGCACATTCTTGGGACCAGAGTAGATTCCAATTGAATTCTTTCCTGTGTTGTTGCAATCCAGAGCTCCCGGAGCAATCTGCATGAGGTTGCCTTTGCCGCGCCAATAATTTGTATGCTGATCGAACAGAGAAGACTCCATTCGGGTCAGGAAACCAGGCAGGAAAGTCCTCCATATCCTCTCTCAACGGTATTGTCATTATCGACTTGGCATCCTCCTCGCAGAACATGTCAGTAATCAGTTGTTCGTCCCACTTCCCTGTAATTGGATTAATCAGCTCGGCAACCTTGGTAATCACATTTTGGCCTCGTGGCGTGAACGGGATCCTTGCTCCATCACGATGAAGCCACGGATCTTCCCAGATATTCACATCCCTGCCATCACCAATTCTCCACACTAGCCCCTTCTTGATCACGTCCACCCCTTTTAAGATGCTCCTCCAAGTATAGGACATCTCTCTCATCGGGACAGCCTTCAACACTGTCTCATTTGGGAAATATTTTGCTTGCAGTACTCGAGCACACAGAGAATCTGGGGCAATCAGAAATCTCCATGCTTGTCGAGCTAGCATGGCGAGATTAAACGTGTGAAGATCCCGAAAACCCAGCCCTCCATCCTTCTTTGGTCTGGCCATCTTCTCCCAGCTCAACCAATGTATTTTCCTTTCATCTTTTTGTTGTGCCCACCAGAATCTGTTCACCATTGCACTCATCTGGTCACATAGACTTTTGGTTATGTCGAAACAAGACATTTGCGGTGTTGTTTGGCCGTATCACCTAGTGTATCAAGTAAGGCGTCTGTTATTTACTTAAACTGAGATCAATTTACTGAAAGAATCAAAAGGTAAGTTTCATATTTGATCAGCTTATAATTCATTGATGTCTGTCTATAATGAGTCAATGGCAGACTCAAAACTGAAGAAAATAATTTTGAATAAATGAATAAAATCAAACGCAGGCAAAAGATATTTTGTACTAATTAGAAAATTGATTGATTGACTTGTTCGCGTCACTAATAAAACTAAATGCAACATAGACTGGGTAGTTGCTGTAACTTTTATGATAAGACATAGTACTGAATAAGTGAAGGCAGTAGTGATTGAAGACTGGATTAGCTGCTTAAACATAATCATGTTCCCACAGTAGATTGATGATGAGCCTCCCTAACACGTATACCAGCAGAAAATTTGGGAGTAAATAGAGCGTTGGAACTCCAGGCCTACCCCTCAGACTGCCATTAGAAGAACTGAGCGAGGAGTAACATCATCAAACCCATGATGCCGTCCAGAAGCACCTAGCGCACTCATGAGAAACCTACAAAAAAGGGAATACAATGCAATGCGATTAAACACACATCCAGAGGATAATGAATGTAGTGGATTCAAAAAACACAAATGAGTACTATTTCCAAAAAGACCATTACAGTATTATAGCATGACTATCCATGGATTAATAGATTGGAAGGAATTGCTGCATATAATAGAATAATACATAATAAGAAATACGAAATGTGATTACACATATTTTACGGCATACAACTAAGTAAGCTGACCAAGAAGTGACTGGGAAGATTAGGGCTTTGTCTTCTCATTCCTTGAGTTGGAAAACTGTAAGTGCCAATGGCAAGCTGGCTGTTGAAGATGATTCACCATTGAATTATTACTAATGTATTGATATGATGATGCCATCTTTCTTTGTATTCAAAAGTACCCATCCAATAAAACCATTATTCAGTCAGTGTACTTGCTTAGTTCTGAATAAACAGGCTAGTAGCACGCATTACTTAGCCTACCATTTTATTGCTTTAATCGGCAGCAGCACTCCCCATGGGCAAGGTTCAGTTACAGTGGAACCATAGACAACTGTTTGAAAAACAATATGTACAAACCGAAAACTAATGCAAAGTTATATCAAAGCAAATATAAAGGTTTTTTATCAAAGGTAAGTGAATTAAAGCTCTAGAATGATATCCTCTTGTGTACCAAAGGAATCTCAATTATTTCTCCATTAAGAAGATTCATCAACAACTATCTCATAAAATAAAGCAATCAAAACCAGCAATGTCCAATACATATGTGTCTTGGAGCACCAAGCAATTATGGATTTAAGTAAGATTCATTAGCTTTTCTGAGAGAGAGAGAGAGAGAAGTAAGATTCATTAGCTTGTGCATGAGGTTGATTTATGTAGCTACTCAGTAATATCAAAGCACCAGCTTGAGCACAAAAAAGACAAAAATAGGTACTAAGAGTGAGAAGTGGCATTTTAATCACTTCTTGAACTCAAGCCTGATGCCATAGTTCAGTTCAATTGATAATGTATTGTTGTAGATGTAAGTTCCTACTCCAAAAGGCACACTGTTTCAGAATTTCAAGCAACGACATCCAAAATTTAGATCAGAACAGATTGTGACTATAGCTATAATGAATTTGCAATTATTATTTTCGGCGAGAAAAAATATGTTCCATTCAAATGACACGTACTTCATTTCTGCAAGGAATCACAAAGGGTACATAAACCAGTGAGGCACCCTGCAAAAGCCTTTTGCAATCAAGAAACAAAATTTTAAAATACTAATTTAGAGAAGTCATTGTAGATTCATAAAGCACAATAAGTGTTTTCTCGCACCAATGCCATGCATAACTGATTACATGGAAGGCTCCTAAGACAAAAAAAATAATATTATAGTTAAAAATAGTAATATTTCTCTTGAGAGACAAAGTTTTTTTTGCTTCTTCAAAGATACCCGACTCTATGTGCACCCCACGACGATTGGCGGAAAGATGCCAAATAAAATACACGGAACATCCCTGCAGGTTTCAACATACTCCACAGTGATATGAGCTAAGATTGTGCTAATATATGGTAGGAGATAGCTGGCAAATAAATGTAGGAAAGAAAGTTCAATGAAAACATTAAAGGATTGCTCATTACTGATTTTTGCAAAAAAATGATAGGGTCTCAAATAATGATGTAACTTCAATTTAGCATTCACTACACTAGCAGGGAACTCTTCAATTAGCAGTAGAAACTAAAAATGCACTCACAATCAAAAGCCAAGTAAGAAATGAATACTAAAATATATAGGTAAGTTGCTCATTGGGGGAAAAAGTGTTATGTAGATGCACTAACTATCTTTCTCAGTTTGGTAGTAACAGAGAACTGAAACCGTCTCACCTCGTCCCTCTCAGTAGACGAGAGCTGATGAATTTCAGGCCCTATGATTTAGGACTATTGCACATGAGCAAATACCAGGAGGCTTGTGAGCTCCAGAACCAACGACACTAAACATAGGGTCAAAGATCTGATTCCAAACTTTGTGGTCATAAGGATGTATACAAGTAGTCTGAATATGTGAACAACCTCCGCTGACACAAACAAGCGCCCATAAATCCTTTTAGAAGACCATACGGTTGCAAAGTTGTCTTCTCAACCTCCATCATTGCATGACGCATAACAAAAACAAGTAAATATAGAAGGACATACATTCCCATAAGTAAATTAATGAAATGCTTATGGCAAATAATAGGTAAGCATTCCAATGTGGGAACCATAATAGTTGTTTATGGAAAGACAACTTACCAGGTGGAACACGAGTAGGTTAGAGCCTCGTCATCCGCATGGGATCTGACATTATCTTTGCATTATGGAAAACTTGTTCAGAGAAGCTACCGCTCTTCCCTTCGAAGTTACGAAATAAATACATCTTTTCCATCCAGACCATTAGACCCAATCTCATGGCCATTTTGGGGATGTCCATTCATCGGATAGATGACCGACATTCCGTTACTTTTGGCTCCATGATTGTCTCTTCATAATCCACCTCCCCTCCCTGTAAAATCATCCTGTAGGCACTATCGCTGAAGGCAGATAAACTGACACATCCACACATCCTATGAAATTTTCCGCAACATTTATCAGCTGGAATGGAGGCGAAGGAGCTATGTCAGCTACTGCACGAGATGAAGCGAGACAATGACCGACAAGATGGCCTCGTACCACCAAGAAGCGGCAACCTGCATACACCGAGCACCTCCTGTTAAACACCGACATGAGGGAGATGTGATGCACAAAGGCGGCATGAAGGAGCTAACCAAGTCCGCCATCGTGCGTGTCAGAAGCCATTGATTTTGCTTCCGTTTATAAGGCTTATAGGTCCCGACCCTTTTGATAAGAACATATCATTCTTTTCTTGGAGGTTGCTGTTATTTTTACAAAATAATAAGGCTTGTGAAATATAGAATAAAATGATAAAAATTCAGACTTGGATATAAACCATCTTTCTGTTGGGTGTTAAGGACCAACGTAAAGTGCAATTAAGAAAAAATATGATATAAATAATACCTCAGTTTGAAGCAGAATGATATGCATAGGCTGACTGTTATTAGTTGTCCCAGCATCAGTTACAAATTGATGTAAATTCACAGACCCCTTAAAGGAGAAGGTGTATGATAATATTATCATCAATTAGCTGTTAGACATCAGAGATATCAAATTATGGACACTTTCTTTTCTCTTTTAAGAAACAAAGCAGTATGTACTGGTACAAGGTACCTCTGAAATTATCGCTTTCTCAGCAGCACCATAAGCGACAACTATACCTATGACATGTGTAAGGACATCCAACCCTACATAATAAACCAGACAATCCCAGCAATAAATCTCAAATAAGGCATCCTTACGTACCACCACTTTGCCATTTTATTTATTCAAATTGGTGCTTTTGAACCATTCCTCCAATTTGATGTCTGGATCTTTAAACATGACATGCTGCTAACTCTTGATATCCTTGCCCATGACGACCAATACCGAGGAGACGTAGTAGGCCTACCTGTAATCCATATATCTTCATGTCTTAACAATTAAGTATAACCAATCAAACATGTGTGAGATCAAATGTGAAGGAAGAAAGGAAAACCTACATCCATTTTATGTCTCCATTCCATCTTATATTCATAGTGTGAAACCTAAATCATAAACAGTAGTACTGAAAAACAACTCACGAATATTCATTTTTGAAGTTTAAATATGTAGGGCATTAAATCAATCTCATCATTGAAGAGTTGTACCTTCCAATTGGTCTCGTGACTGAAAAATTGGCTGCCCTCCATTGGGAAGGAGAGGTGGGGAAGGGGAGGCAGCTGCACTACTCGCCAGCACCCTCCTTGACGAACAAGGGGCCGAGTCTACAACCTGCAAGAATGACGGCAAAGCACGACACTCACGGTGCCCTCGATGGTGAAGAACGGACATAGGAGACCCTAATCTAGAAACACAGTCAAGAAGAGGGGAAAAAAATCAGAAGAAGCAAAAGAAACAAACACAGGCGGTACCCCATGAAAAGTAAAAAAATGAAAAACAAATTAGGTAGGAGCGCAGCCATGGACAGATCTGCGAGCGGAAAAAAATCTAAATAAACAGGCGCGCTGGCCTCAACCAAACTCGAGCACCGGCCACCGCCGACGACACAGAGAAGAACCAAAATGAACCCAATCCACAATAGACCGCCGCCATGGGCTAAGACAGGCCACCGCCGGCGGCCGCGGGCGTAGCGGGCGGAAGACGTGGACGACGACGGATCTGCAGGCTCCCGCGTTGACCGCTGGCTGCAGCTGCTCGACCCCACGGCGATGAAGAAGCCCACCGGCGGCGTGGTGCCAGAGGAGCAGGCGATCATCCACGGGGTCGAACCCAACGCAAGGCGAGGCGGTCGCCCATGGCTGGTGCAGCCTGCAGCAATCGCGTGCTGCTCCAAGGCCGGCCAGCCGGCGCTCTCCTTCTCTACCCAAGGAGATCACCAGCGAGGCAGAAAGGAGCACAGGAGAATGCGAGGTGGTGGCGGCACCAACGCAGAGGAGGAGCTGGGCCAGGGAGAGGTGGCGGCGGGATGCGGGGGACGCGAGGGAAGCTGGTAGGTGGAAGACGATAGAGGCAGCTGTTGCAAACGAATGGATTAGGTTTGACCGGCGGGCTCTAATTTTGTCTCACGCACAACCACTTGTGGCAAATGTCTACTTTACCCCTGGGAGTGGAGATATTTCCTCTTTCCCTGACGCCACGCCCGACCGAATCAAATGCCACCCGCAGCGACTGATGAACGGGGCCGGACGAAGGTGGGACCCACGAGCAGCCAGACGCGGGTAAAAAATGACCGTTGCATAGGGATAGCTAGGAGAGGAACCACCGTGGCTGGTCCATCTCTTTTTTTAGGCGCGAAGGAACAGCCAAGATCAACATACTGTAACAATCCAACGGCTGACATGCTAGAATCGCTGTGAATCCCCCATGGGGGGGCAGCTATTATACCTTCAGATGAGACAGCTCTTTTCTTCAAAAGGACATAGACCGATGGATATCAGCTTCATACCACCACATGGATAGAAGAATCTTCCTCCGGATGTGTCTTCATGTATTCTAGTGATGGCCGACCAGTGACCACCATGTCATGCACCCTCGGCAATGGCTTTCCAAGTGGAGATCCACTCAAAGACTCAAGTTTTTTCATCTTCAGGATCATCATGTCCATGAACTGGTAGATTTGTTCCACTCAAAGACTCAGAAGTTTTTTCATCTTCAGGATCATCATGTCCATGAACTGGCAGATTTGTGTACCTCTCAACTGTTTGAAAGGCACCTTCCAGTTTGAGTGAGAACAAAGCGTCACATCTGCTTCATGTTAATCCAACTAATCTTATTAAAAACAATGTAATTTCTACTGTCCGCACACCCCCCGGGATGGAAAAAGTAACTACATTAAAATGAAGAAATCTCCTATTACAAAGCAAGTTGGTTGCAACCGATTCGAAGCTATAGTGACATGAATATCAGAAACTTCAAACACAGCATCCCAAAGGTTAGCAACTGTACACACAAACCAATGATACTCGAGGAAGGCGTTTTTGCTCCCGAGCTCAGCTGCTCCCGAAATCTGTACCGCATAGCAACATGTCGAGATATGTACCTGATAGCCTTTTCTTTAAATAGCCTGTAGAACTCGGTCCAAGACATGCGGGCTTGTCAAGACCCGCTGGGCAACGTCTTCTTCCATATTTGATACCCTTCCAGACGTGGGCCATGTAACAGTTTGAAAGATCAATAAATACGAAATACAAACCGATATAGGCTGGCTGGTGTGAATCACTAGAGTAGTGTTCGGTCTAATATCGAGTCTATCTGTGCTCGGGATCAGATAGGAATTTCCGATGATACTCCACATATTCAATTTCCTTTGATAATTCACACTCTAAAGGTTTTCGCATACCCTCATACCCCTTGCCTATATTCATAGTTTATTCCATGAGAAAATCCAAATGACAACATGAATTCTTAGTGAAATTTTCAGATTTCACACAACATGTAAGAAAATCTAAATCTTTTGTACACCTCTAAAGTTTGTTGTTGGATACATAGAAGTAGAAGAGTAAACCCCTTTGGATTCATATCAATGAAATTACTCGGGTGAAAGTTCTCCTAAATGTACCTCTAATTTGTGTACCATCCTATAATTCCTCCATAGTATTAGTTTGTTGATTAGTTTATTCCGTAAGAAAATCCAAATGACAACATGAATCCTTAGTGAAATTTTCTAATTCCACACAACATGTAAGAAAATCTAAATCTTTTGTACACCTCTAAAGTTTACCGTTGGATACATAGAACTAGAAGATTAAATAAATCCCTCTAGATTCATATCACATAAATTACTCGGGTGAAAGTTCTCCTAAATGTACCTCATTTTTGTACCATCCTATAATTCCTCCATAGTTTTAGTTTGTTGATTAGTTTATTCTGTGAGAAAATCCAAATGACAATATGAATCCTTAGTGAAATTTTCAAATTCCACACAACATGTAAGAAAATCTAAATCTTTTGTACACCTCTAAAGTTTATTGTTGGATACATAGAACTAGAAGAGTAAACCCCTTTAGATTCGTATCTCATAAATTACTCGGGTGAAAGTTCTCACAAATGTACCTCTAATTTGTGTACCATCCTATAATTCCTCCATAGTTTTAGTTTGTTCATTAGAATCAAAGTATATTTCCCAAAATCAACAAAGTATCTCAAAGACTCTAATCCTCCTGTGTCATTAATGGAAGCTCCATAATTTGCAAATCTGTAGATTAGCGTGAACGTATTATATCAGCGATGCATCATATCGCATATTCACACCGCGTTGCACAAGAGGTTTGATACTTAATTAGTCGGTTTTGTAAACCTGAGTTACCTGAAATTCTTATGTTTAAGTATGTCCTTAGCTGCCCAATATCTCTGTATTTAGGGGTTGAGGTTCACGCCAAATTACCAGTAGATCAGACAAGTAGCTCCATGAACTACAAAACTCTATCTTCTATGTTCTTCAGAGGGAGTTATCGGGTGGGAGTGATGCACAAACGAGGTGCTTAGCGCGGGGCAGTGGATGGCCGGTGGCCTGCGCTTCCAAGGGTATCGACGGTGGGGGTGCAACATCAGTCGGCCAGGAGAGTGGCGGGCCCACACCGGAGTCTTGCAGCTGGAAACGTTAACATAAACTACCAAATTAATTAGACTAGCCACGTGTTTTTAGTGTGCAAGTAACCAGAGGTCGGGAGCGCCTCGGGATAACTTGAAAGAGGAAGATCGCGATGATGACATGGAGAAAGATAGGAAAAAGGCTAGAAGAAAGATGGGTGCAATAATCCCATACTCTCGTGGACTGCAAAACACTACAATATGCAGTGGTGTGTTAGGTTACCTCAAGGCATGTGGTCACACATGCAATTCCACGGTCTCCTCATAGAAATGGGAGTTGCGATGTAATTTGGACATGCAACAGGTAATGTAGCGGATCAGCTAGAAAGGGGAATATGTGGTGGCTGGGAGCCTGATGCTGTGCAGTTGCACACCGTTGGGGAACCCCAAGAGGAATATATGATGAGCACAGTAGCAGTTTTCCCTCAGTAAGAAACCAATGTTTAATCGACCAGTAGGAGAAAGGAATGACTTCTGAAGGTGTTGCTAGCTGACTTTTGGCAGGGCACACTACCGGCGTCAACAACAACGTGTAACCTACACACAACATAACCAAAATACTTTGCCCCAACTTACCGTGAGGTTGTCAATCTCACCGGTTTTACTGAATACAAAGGATTAACCGTATAGTGTGAAAATAGATGTTTGTTTGCAGTGAAATAAAAGAGTCGTTGCCGTGGGTGTTGGCAATAACAACAACATGTATTTGTAGTGTAAAAGAAAGGACCAGGGTCCACAGTTCACTAGAGATGTCTCTCCATAAAGATAAATAACATGCTGGGTGAACAAATTACAGCTGGGCAATTGACAAAATAAAGACCATACATGACAAGATGATTACTATGAGATTCATTTGGGCATTACAACATAATACATAGACCGTAATCCAACTGCGTCTATGACTAATAATCCACCTTCCGGTTAGCGTCCGCACCCCTTTCAGTATCAAGTTGCAAGCAAAAGATTATCGTATTAAGCAATGTGTGTAAAGTAAACAATAGAATTATCCTTAGACAAAACATTGTTGTTTTCTCCCTAGTAGCAACAACACATCTACAATCTTAAAAATTATTGTGACTCTTCCAGATTACTAGAGGCATGAACCCACTATCGAGCATAAATACTCCCTCTTGGAGTCACAAGCACATACTTGGCCAGAGCATCTACTAGCAACGGAGAGCATGCAAGATCACAAATAACATATGACAAGTATATAATCGATCTCAACCAAAGTATTCAATATTCATCGGATCTCAGCAAACACAACATGTAGCATTACTTAAAGATGATCTTGATCATGATAGGCAGCTCATAAGATCTAAACATGAAGCATAAATTGGAGAATACAACCATCTAGCTACTGCTATGGACCCGTAGTCCAGAGAAGAACTACTCACGCATCACTTGGAGGCGGGCATGGTGATGTAGAGGCCTCCAGTGATGATCTCCATCTCTGGCAGGGTGCCAAGATGAGCTTCACAACCCTCCCGAGCTAGGGTCAGCGATGGCGACCGCGACAGAACTTTTCGTGGATGGAGGCTCCGGTATTTAGGTTTTTCCCGATCAGATAAATAAAGGCGGAAGGACGAGGTCGGTGGGCGCCCGAGGGGCCTACACCATGCCTAGGTGTGGCCCGCGCCTAGGGGTGGTGTGGGCACCTCCTGGATCGGCTCCATCTCTCCTCTAGACCTGGTCTTCGTTACAGTAAAATAGGAACTTCGGCTTTTGTTTCGTCCAATTCCGAGAATATTTCTTGTACAACTTTTCTGAAATACAAAACAGCAGAAAACAGGGAACTGGCAGTGTGGCATCTTGTTAATAGGTAAGTTCCGGAAAATTCATAAAAGTGCAACAAAGTTTAAACAAAACATATAGAATTTTGTGTAAAACAAGCATGGAGCATCAAAAATTATAGATATGTTTGTAACGTATCAGCATCCCCAAGCTTAACTCCTGCTCATCCTCAAGTAGGTAAGTGATAACAAAAATAATTTTTGAGGTGACATGAAGCCAACTTAATCTTGATCAATTTATTGTAAAAGAATTGTGAGCTAGGATCAAAGTACTCTAAACATAGACATGATAGATATAATTCTAACAGTAGAACTTAGCAACTAAGTTACAACATGAGGAGTAACTCAAAAAAAAAAAGATCATGAATAATAGTGCACTGAAAGCAACTATTTGTTTTTTAGCATAGAGAAAACATAGCAAAGTGGTACTCAGCTTGTCCTTTATGAAGTACCAAAACATAAATGACCACACACCTTTAAATTTCAAAAGGTGACTAGATACAAGTAGTTTGAGAACAAACAATAATATAATTATGAATCCATCAATAATAATTTTTGGGACCATGCACATTATACTCAGAATGACAACTATGCTCTCTTAATTGGTGCATAAAGTAAGAAGATGAAGACTCAACATAAAAGTAAAAGAAAGACCCTGCGTAGAGGGAAGCAATATTACTCATGTGCTAGAGTTTTTTATTTTGAATACAATAGAGGTGTTGAAAATATATTTTGAGAGGTATGCATGTCTCTGTCAACGATGGGCATCAAATGTTCTATCATCCCTTCATGTTTAATGGCTTCAAGAGCGGCTCCCATAGATAGAACAATAAAGTTTCTCTTCCCATTTGTTTAAACAAGCTAAGTTCATGATTTCTCTCGGGAGTGGTGTTTTGGAACATGGGAGCATATGCTCCTTATATTTTGAAATGCATCTTACACATATTTTAAATTTCAAAAAAATTGAAACAAAAAAATTCGCACGTACATCTTCACGTGCTACGCGCTCACAAAGTCGTTTCATAAAAAATGAACTTATCATGTGACGTGTGTAAAAAATAGAAAATTTAGTGCTGAAAACAATGCTTTTCACAGGATAAGTTTTCTCCTTTTTACATAGACCATAAAAATTATTATTTTTTCGTGAAACTTGACGCATACAAATATATTATGGAGATGTACATGTAGAATTTTTTGTCAAAATTTTTCCACACTTCAAAATATGTTTTGTTGGTAGAGGGAGCATACGCACCCAGGAGCCGAATTGAATTTCCGATTTCTCAAGTACATAGTGTTAGGAGATTTAAATTACTGGTTCAATTTATATTTAGTGGGTGGGCACCCGCGCCTTCTCTTTTGAAAAATTAAGTACTAACACATGATGCATGCTAGTCAAAGTTTGAAGCCATAATAAACATGAAAGAGATGATAAAGAATTCAACACTTCCTCATGAGCTAAAACAAAACACAAAATAGGTAATAATCTTTGAAGGTTTAAAGGTAGCACACAAGCAATTCACTTTGGAGTGGCGGTGAAATACCACATATAGGTAGGTATGGTGGAAACAATAGGCAAACTTTGGTTTTTGGTAGTTGGATGCATGAGTAGAGCTCATACTCAGTACATGTGAACGCTAGCAAAAGACTGAGAGCGACCAACTAAGGGAGCAATAGTGGCAATAATCATGCATAGCGACAAAACATTATTAATCAAAGCATAAATTGATATTACTAGTTAAAAACTAAATGATCATAGAGGTTTTAGGTGACTGGTTTGTAGTCATAACATGATGTAAGCATGTGCCAAGTCAACCCAATAAAGCATCAAAGAAGAATACCACAATATTATGTTTTTTATGATGGAAACAACACATGATTGTTTCAATGACACATTAAGTACTCTCAGCTATTTAAGACAAGTCATGCTACTAAAATAACTACTAAGAATATTATATAAATAACATCCAACATGACATGCCAAAGTCAATGCCACAGTCTAAACAAGCTTCTTTTTTGCATCACTATAAACATGAAATATTTTACTCGTCTCCAACACCAATCAACTTATTTGAAACAACTCTCATAGATAATAATCAATAAAGATCAGAGAGATAATCATACCTAACTAAAGAAAACTAACAAGCTCTGAACAAAATACGAGTGGAAAAACAAGAGCTAAACGCAGTACTAGCAGAAGAGAACACTCGCAGAACAATAGGAGTGAAAACTAGAGTGTTCTATGCAATTAAAACGGAGTGTCTCATTCTCCAAAATAAATATGTTGGGATACAACCATATGCTACAGCAAACAAAACAAAATAAAACTAAAAAACAAAAATAAAGACCCTCCAAAAACAACACATAGCATATGAAGCAATAAAAATATAGCGTCTAGAAAGATGACCTGATGCTTTGTTGACGAAGAAGGGGCAAGGCATCCCCAAGATTTGACGCTTGTACCTCTTGGATATTTCTTGGGGTGACATGGGCATCCCCAAGCTTTAGATTTTGTCTATTCTTCATCTTATTACATCATTCTTCTCTCCCTACACTTGAAAACTTCCTTTATACAAAAATTCACACAATTCTCATTAGCAGCATTAGTGCAATCAAAATAATAAATTCACTTGGATTCAGTTCTAACATATGTCAAATATCCATTAAAACATTAGCCACTGTAGAAACTTCTTCAAAAAGCTCTTTCTCTCAAAAGAACTCAAAAAGAAAGAGATTAAGAGGCAAATGCAAATAGTGGCAGAAATCTTTCAAAACAGAACAGCAGGTAAAGATCGATTTTTTTCGAAAATCTTCTGTTGCTCAAATCGAAAAGTGCAAAACTAACGAAAATTAGATAATAACTTGGGGCATATGGTCAAAAATTATCAGCTCAAAATTCCGTTCTGGCTGGGAATACGAATATTTTTGGTGACAGCACAGAATCTGTTTCAGGACAACAACTTCCCCAAATCTTACTTTCTTTCTATTAGAGTCTATTCTTGGAATAAAAACGAAATCAAAATGATAAGGAGAGGTTATTACAGAGGTAATAACTTCGAAGACTCAATAAAATAAAATTTACAGAAATAAAACATGGCTTATCTCTCAAGAGTCCTTTTTTTAACGCATTTTAGCTAGGTGTAGAAAAAGAGCTCGCATCAAGTATTTTCAAGTGAAGAAGCATCAAGATCAATGATGGAAGTCTTTTCAACAAGGAATTGTATTTATCCATATAAGTTTTAGAAGACCCTCTCTCAACACTTTTGGGTTCACTGCTTTCATCAAATGGGTTTTCAAGAATGATCCAATCAAAATTCTTTTTCAAAGCTTCATGCATTCCTACAAGTTTGACCCGTATTGGTATTTTGATTTCCTCCCTATTTTCAGGTTTGGTTTTATCTATCTTTTAAAGTGTACCAATAATATCTACACATGATCTTAGCATCTTAAACCGATCAAAGACTTTCCTAGCTTCTATAACAACATCTCTAAATTCTTTAAGCAAGTTTCCAGGATAAATCTCTATTTTCATCATCCTCAACTTCATGAAGCCCAAGAAACATTTGCTGCATTATGGGGCTAAAAAACCTAGCCTCTAACATTTGAACTAAATAAGCTGCAACAGTTTCATAATTAGGAGCAAGTTATACTAAGGATCTATCCTCAATATCTTTTTGCTTACTAACATGATTAAAAAATTATTCAATGTTATGTCACCCAATTATAGAACCACTACCTATTGTTAGGTCTTTCAAAATGTACTTAGGGATCAACATAATGAGCTAAAAACAACAAAATAACAACCATAAAAGAAACAAAAAATTTGTGTTTTTTATATAAAGAAGCAAATAAAACAAAATAAAATAAACTGAGCAAAAAATTAACAAAGTAAAGAGATTGGAGATAAGAGACTCCCCTTGCAGAAATCATCGTTCTCCTCGGCAATGACGCCAGAAAAGAGCTTGATGTTGTGCAGTTGCACACCGTTGGGGAACCCCAAGAGGAAGGTATGATGAGCACAGTAGCAGTTTTCCCTCAGTAAGAAACCAAGGTTTAATCGACCAGTAGGAGAAAGGAATGACTTCTGAAGGTGTTGCTAGCTGACTTTTGGCAGGGCACACAACCGGCGTCAGCAACAATGTGGAACCTACACACAACACAACCAAAATACTTTGATCCAACTTACAGTGAGGTTGTCAATCTCACCGGTTTTACTGAAAACAAAGGATTAACCGTATAGTGTGGAAAGAGATGTTTGTTTGCAGTGAAATAAAAGAGTTGTTGCCGTGGGAGTTAGCAATAACAAGAACATGTATTTTCAGTGTAAAAGAAAGGACCGGGGTCCACAGTTCACTAGAGGTGTCTCTCCATAAAGATAAATAACATGATGGGTGAACAAATTACAGCTGGGCAATTGACAGAATAAAGACCATACATGACAAGATGATTACTATGAGTTTCATTTGGGCATTACAACATAATACATAGACCGTAATCCAACTGCGTCTATGACTAATAATTCACCTTCCGGTTAGCGTCCGCACCCCTTTCAGTATCAAGTTGCAAGCAACAAATTATCGCATTAAGCAATGTGTGTAAAATAAACAATAGAATTATCCTTAGACAAAACATTGTTCTTAGAAGTATTGTCACTCTTCTAGATTACTAGAGGCATGCACCCACTATCGAGCATAAATACTCCCTATTCACAAGCAGATACTTGGCCAGACCATGTACTAGCAACGGAGAGCATGCAAGATCACAAATAACATATGAAAGTATATAATCAATCTCAACCATAGTATTCAATATTCATCGGATCTCAGCAAACAAACATGTAGCATTACATAAAGATGATCTTGATCATGATAGGAGGCTCACAAGATCTAAACATGAAGCATAAATTGGAGAATACAACCATCTAGCTACTGCTATGGACCCGTAGTCCAGAGATGAACTACTCACGCATCACTTCGAAGACGGGCATGGTGATGTAGATGTCTCCGGTGATGATCTCCCTCTCCGGCAGGGTGCCGGGAAGAGTTTCGAAACCCTCCCGAGTTAGGGTCGAAGATGGCGGCCGCGACGGAACTTTTCGTGGATGGAAGCTCCGATATTTAGGATTTTCCCGATCAGATGAATAAATCGGCGGAAGGGCGTGGTCGGTGGGCGCCCGAGGGACCCACACCATGCCTAGGCACGGCCAGGTGCGGGGCCGCGCCTAGGGGTGGTGTGGCCACTCCTGGCTCGGCTGCGTCTCTACTCTGGACTCCGTCTTCGTTACAGTAAAATAGGAATTTCGGCTTTTGTTCCAATTCCAAAAAAAATTCCTGTACAACTTTTCTGAAATACAAAACAGCAAAAAACAAGGAACTGGCATCGTGGCATCTTGTCAATAGGTTAGTTCCGAAAAATGCATAAAAGTGCAATGAAGTGTAAACAAAATATATAGAAATCGGTGTAAAACAAGCATGGAGCATCAAAAATTATAGTTATGTTTGCAACGTATCAGAGCTTGGGAGATACGAGGAGGGGAAAGCATGCGGAGAGGAAGATGAATGTATGTAAACTTATGTGTGGTGTGTCGAATAGCTAAAGTAAATCTTTGGCCAATTGCTCAGGAGGCTGCTGTGCTTTAATTAAAATTCTGCGAGTACAACAAGCTGGTAGCGTTAGGCTATGCATTCTGTGTTGGGACTTGGGAGGCTTGGGGTTGAACGAACCAGGTTGCGTCACATTACTTGCGTTGCATTGTGGAGGCTCTAATGGAAGACGATGACAGAACAAGGAACAATGTGGGTTCGATCCTCCAAGACATCCATCGCCGTCACGGCTTGGTCGATCGATGGGGCATGAGAGGGAGGCTGAGTGGGATGTTGATAGATACGAGAGGTAAGCATGCACGGAGTTATTGGCACTTCTCCCGTGAGAGTTATTGTGCCCACTCGTGCAGCGCTTCGTTGGCTTGCGGCAACTTTTTCTGTCTCTTTTTGTCTTCTCTTTTGTGAGCAGATTTGTGCTTCAATGGGAGTGATTTCATGGGTCTTACTGGCTCGGTAGTTTCTAGTAAGTTTGCCTTGAATAGTTGGATTTGCTCGAGCGGTCCTCTATAACAATGACAGGCGCGGCATGCCGCAGCCCTAGCCTTTGCTAGCAGCTATGAAGATTTTTGAAGCAAAAAAGGTTGGAAAGAAAAAAAGTGGTATTTTAATTAACATGGTCTGCTTTAGTTTGGCATGCCCAAGATTTTCTTCGAAGCTCCGCCATTGATTAACGAACAACGCTACTTTAAATTGTCCTTTGTATCACGAGGCAATGATATTAACCTTTGTATTAACACAAGGTTCACTCGAAGTTACTCGTGTATGTGTGGGAGCCATCACTGACGTTCAAGTCTGCTGTTGGTTATCAACCCCAAAAGAGTTTTGAACTCTTGACCACGTATTGCAGAAACTGCTAGGTCACAAGCAGTAGTCTCTACAATCTTTCTTTTTTTGAAAACTTACAGCAAGAGAATATCCTGCTGCTGATATATATATTAAATAGGATAAGTTTTATATATTTACATTTAGCCACAAAAGGCCTATCCAGGACTCCATGGAGTCACCAAAGATCAAACCCTCAATGAAGCCGAAAAGGTTACAAGTTTATCTCGAAGCTCAGGTTTTAACCTATAGAGCCTAGCAGATCCAGATCAATCTATTGTGAGAGTTCCATATATGATATGAGGTTGAGGGAATTGTTTGGAAGAGTTCCCATGGGTTTTTAAATCGTTTTAGAATTTGTATACGTAAGGGATAAACTATGGAAAATGTACCAGAGCTGCCAAAATTGTTTTGGAGCAATATCGAAAAAGTTCCGGAGTTGTTAAATATGTTTTGAGATTTATAAAAAATGTTATGATGAATTTTCATGGAAAGAATTTAGATATATAGATGAGTACCGCAATGTTAATCCTGATCATGAACCAAGTCTAAACCCTAAGAGTACGTAAGAACTCAAACTCATCATCCGTTAAAATTTGAAACCAAGTGTTGGGTTTGTGCATTAACGTCTCCTTGCAATCGAGCTAGCCTCACTCCCTAAAACTATCTTACTACCTAATAAACATCTTAAATTTTGATACGAATCTTGTAAATGCCACGGTTGTTCTGTTTTGAGTGGTTGCTGCCGGAGGTGGTGTTTCGGCATGGGTGCATATGAACCTATTATATAAAATGCAGAAAAACTAAAATTTAAAAATGTCAAAAATATTCAATATAAATTTTGCATGTATATATGAACATTTTGTATTCGCACAACAAGTTTTCGGTGGAAATGAACATTTTATGTGGTTTATATAAAAACACAAAAAAATGGCATCTGAATAGTCATGGTTTGAAAATAAAAAATTGTCCTTTTTACATGGGATACAAAAATGTTCTTTTATCCCGAAAACTTGTGTGCGAGCATAGAATGTCTAGATGTACATGCGCAATTATATTTCAGAATTTATTTTTATCTTAAAATGTGTTTTTCATACAGTGGGTTCATATGCACTCGTGAGCCGAAATGAATATCCCAGCTGGTGCCTTCTTCCGCTGCCATCAAAGTGCTAGTTGTTTGTCTGAAGTCTGAATACTTCAGCTTTACATAAAATAAAAATCTAATGGTTTGTTTGATTCATATGATTCGTATAAGAATTGTGTAGAATTTAAATTCTATGGGATTTTTTCCTACACTAGTTATTTAATTCATATGAACATACCATATAAGAATCTTGTAGTGTAAATCATATAGAAATAAAATATTAGATCATAAATCATAAAAAAATTCTTTTGACACGATTAAACACAACTTATCTCCCCATGAAATTCAACTAGCCCTGACATCTCACTCCTATGCTTTTTCTAATCCTACGATTTTCCTACCCTATGATTCAAATTAGCCCTAAATATGTTTGTCACGTACTGACGTACACTCCCCCATTCCACTCAATACATAAGTAAAAGGGTGTGCCTATGTCTCAGTTGACTGAGATTTTATTAAGTCTCAGTCAACTTAGAAAAGTGTAACTATAGTTTAAAGAAAAATGCAACTCGGTTCAGTTACACATTTCTGTCAGAAAAGTGTAATTGCACTTTTTTAACAGAAAAGTGCAACTCAAAGCACATTTTTACAAGTGACTTAGGCATAAGAAAATCTCAGTTGACTGAGACATAGCAAAAACCATAAGTAAAAGCCACTCAACCGATTTAGTGGTGTATAGAAATGTTCAAACTGTTGAGAAAGTCAACAACCGCTGCCGTTGACGATCCACCGGACTCCAGCGCATCGGCGGCCATCTGTTTCGCTAGCCTCGTCCTCTCCCTGATCTCCTTCCCTTGCTCGGACTCCATGACCAGCCTCACCTTCGCCTCCACCACTCCCGCTTTCACCGTTCCCTCGTCGTAGCCGTCCATGGCCACCCCAAGTTTCATCTCCTCCACGATGAACACCTTATTCATCCTCTGCTCCGCGTACATCGGCCAGCAAACCATCGGCACCCCAGCCGCGACAGCCTCCAGCGTGGAGTTCCAGCCGCAGTGCGTCACGAACGCGCCCGTCGCCGGGTGCCGGAGCACCTCCACCTGCGGCGCCCAGGACGACACCACCATGCCGCGTCCTCTCGTCCTGTCCAAGAATCCATCCGGCAGCAGCGCCTCCACCGCCGCCTCGCCCCGCCCCTCGAACCGCTTCGTGGAGTCAGCGTCCGGTGCCACGGGCGCGCGCACGGCCCAGAGGAACGCGTGACCGCTCCTCTCCAGCCCCACGGCGATCTCCTTTAGCTGCTCCGCGGGCACCGAGCTGGCGCTCCCGAAGCAGAGGAATACTACGCTCCGCGCAGGCTGGCTGTCCAGCCACCGTAGGCATTCGTGCTTTGCGTTGCTTTCCCTCTCCTCGCCGACCAATGGACCGACGGAGAAGAATGGCGGTACTGCCTCGCCGGGACGGACAGTCCCGTCTTTTATCGCCTTCACGGCGCGGGGCTCCAGCCACTCGAACGTGTTCGACAGGATGCCCTTCGCTCTCGGCAGCTGCTCCAGGAGGCCAAGAAATGTCTTGTACTGGTTGTTGTCGCGATCGAGCAGCACTTCCGGCAGGTCGGACGCCGGAATCGGGTGAACTCCAGGGAACTGCAGCAGGTTGTGCCCCATGTCCCCGAAGGACACGTCGGTGCGCATCATGGGGATTTGCAGGTAGGCCGCGAGGACCGACGCGCCTGAGGCGAAGAACAGGTATGCCGGGACGCCGAGCTCCGCGGCGGCGTCAAACCCGTACGCGCAGAAGAAGTCGGCCACGAGAGCCTTGACGGGCCCGATGGAACTCAGGAAGGCGAGGAGGGCAGCGTTGGTGGCGCGGATGTCGGCGATGAGGGCGATGAAAGGATCGGCGTCGGGATCAGCCGTTTCAGCGGATCGGGTCGCTACCGGATGGAGTAGGTGGAAGGAGACGGAAGGATAGGCCGCAGCGAGACGGGCAATGGTCTCAGAGGAGTTGCCGGTAGACGGAACGTCGGCGACGGCGACGGTAATAGGAAGGCCAAGATCGGCGAGGTGGTCGGCGAGCTGCGTCGTGGGGTGGAGGTGGCCCCTGACCATCCATGTGTAAAGCACGATGGTGCTCTGCATATTTGCTTCTCTGGTGGTGTTGTGCTTGTGTGTTGTGAACTCTGAATGGGAGAGACAGGCAATCGATCGGGGTGTGTAGTAGCCGCTTTGTCGTAAGTCGTCGTCGGCGGCTACCCGGCTGTGGAGTTGGACATGTATTCTGCTACATGATTGCTGATTGATGGGCGACGTCACCAAAATGAGACATCTAACCATTTTCTGAGATCAGATTAAGATATTTTTTGTCAATGGTTCGGCACCGCCACCTCTAAAGGCATGTAGTGTTGTATCGTGATTCAAATTCATATATTAAAGGAGACTAATTTCTGACTCCGCTACGCTTCGGCCCCCCCGCGGTACGATACGGATCGTTGGCACCGCCTATATATACATCTTGTAAGCCGCCAGCTAGGGTTTATCAGATTATAAGATATCACATGGTGTTTGTAAACACTCCCGGATATAGTGAAGTTTTGCTGGCTGGCGCCCGTGGTTTTTCCCCTTCTGTGTTGGAAGGGGTTTTCCACGTTAAATCTTGTGTCTTCGCTGCGTTTTCATTTATCGTTCTTCGTTATTTACTTGTCGCTTTTATAACAAGTGGTATCAAAGCCCAGGTTTCAACCTAGGGTTTGCGACATATCTTACTTGAAGTTCGATCTACTGCAGCTGGATTATACCACGAGATTCTCTCTATGGCAAGTGAAGATGAGATCCTTACCCAATCTTCTGATCTGGATGAAGCTCTTGATGAATTTAGCAAAAAAGATGCCAAGACCTGGACCAATGATGAAAAGAGGAAAGACAGTAAGGATTTTTCATTAATTCAGCTTCATCTATCCAACAATATCTTGCAGGAAGTGCTGGCTGAGAAATCCGCAGCGGCGCTGTGGTTGAAACTGGAATCGATCTGCATGTCCAAAGATCTAACCAGTAAGATGCACGAGAAGATGAAGTTGTTCTCGCACAAGCTGCGGGAAGGTGCGTCAATGATGAATCACCTATCGATCTTTAAAGAGATCATTTCTGATTTGCTGTCCATGGAGGTAAAGTATGATGATGAGGATCTCGCTCTTATACTGTTAGTCTCGTTGCCTAATTCTTTTGCGAATTTTCGAGACACCTTGTGATACAGTCGTGATGAACTAACCCTTGCCGAAGTTTATGAGGCCCTCCAGCAGAGGGAAAAGATGAAATCTATGGTGCATGCAGAGGGTTCGTCATCTAAGGCAGAAGCACTGCAGGTCCGAGGTAGGACCGAGAACAGAAACAACAACTACAACAGAGATAAGAGCAAGACCGATAGAGGTCGCTCAAAGTCCAAGGGACGAGATGGTAAGTTTTGCAAGTATTGTAAGAAATCTAGTCACAATATTGATGATTGCTGGAAGTTGCAGAAGAAAGAGAAAATAAACAGTACTTACCAACCGAAAAACAAATCTGATGGTGATGGTAAGGTTGTTGTTGTTTCAAGCATGGAAAAAAATAGCGCGCTATTTCGGCGCTAATAGCACGCTATAGCGTTTTTAGACAGCCCACGCTACATCATTTCGGCGCTATAGCGAGCTATTAGCACACTGCATATTTTTCGGCCGACGCTATTTTGTTATAGCGCGCTATTTTTTTCCTTGGTTTCAAGTGATAATTCTGAAGGCGATTGCCTAGTTGTGTTTGCTGGTTGTGTTTCTGGTAATGATGAGTGGATCCTTGATTATGCATGTTCGTTTCATATTTGCTGTAACAAAGAATGGTTCAATTCATATGAGTTTGTGCAGAGTGGAGATGTTGTGCGGATGGGAGATAACAACCCACGTGAGATCGTGGGCATTGGCTCCGTTTAGATCAAGATGCATCATGGCATGACACGCACTATGACAGATGTGAGACACATACCTGGCATAGCTAGAAATCTGATCTCTCTCAGTACCCTTGATGTTGATGGGTACAAACACTCCGGTTCTCGCGGAGTTCTGAAGGTATCAAAAGGTTCTCTCGTTCACATGATTGGCGATATGAATTCTGCAAAATTATATGTTCTTAGAGGTAGCACTTTGTGCGAGTACTGCTGCTGCTGTTATTCTCGATGAACCTGGTAAAACTAATCTGTGGCATATGCGTCTTGGACATATGAGTGAACATGGCATGGCGGAATTGCACGGGAGAGACCTGCTAGATGGCTGCAATTTGAGTAAGTTTGAGTTCTGTGAGCACTGCATTTTTAGTAAGCATAAAATAGTTAAATTCAATGCCTCCGTTCATACCACTAAAGGGATTTTAGATTATGTGCATGCTGATGTGTGGGGACCTTCCCGCAAGACTTCTCTTGGTGGTGCAAATTACATGCTTACTATCATAGATGATTACTCCAGAAAAGTGTGGCCGTTCTTTCTGAAACATAAATCTGATGTGTTTGATGCTTTTAGAAAGTGGAAAGTTATGGTAGAGAAGCAAACAAAAAAGAAAGTTAAATTGCTTCGTACTGACAATGGCATGGAGTTTTGTTCTACTGTTTTCAATGATTATTGCAGCGACAAAGGCATTGTCAGGCACCACACCATCCCATATACTCCTCAGCAGAATGGTGTGGCGGAGAGGATGAACATAACCATCATCTCCAAGGCTCGGCTGCATGTTGTCCAATCGTTGGTATGCATAGACGTTTACGGGCTGAAGCAGCCTCCACCGCTTGTTACTTGATAAACAGGTCACCTTGTATTCCGCTTGATAAGAAAACTCCTATTGAGGTATGAGTCCGGTTCACCTCGCTGATTATTCACGAGTTGAGAATTTTCGGTTGACTTGCTTATGCTCATGTTGATAATGGAAAGCTAGAGCCTAGGGCCGTTAAGTGTGTGTTTCTTGGTTATGATTCGGGAGTTAAGGCATACAAGTTATGGAATCCCGAAACTAAGAAAGTTTTGCATAGCGGGAATGTAGTCTTTAATGAGGTTGTCATGTTTTATAAGAGTTCATCTACGGATATGTTACGATGCTCGTTGATTTTTCTAATAATTCGATGATGAACAACGAGAGGATTAGCGTGCGAGGTGGAGCACGTGGAGGAGAAAGAAAATGATGTTGCTGAAAATGATAACACCTGTTGTTCGAGCACTCACCACCTGTTTTGCGGCAAACAAATAGTTCCATTGCTGCTCGATAGACCGAGGCGTAATAAAGGTCCACGTCCTTGTTTAATTGAAGAATGTAATCTTGTTCATCATGCTTTGAGTTGTGCTCGAACAGGTGGAGCATGATATCGAACACTGCTACATATCTTGAGGCTGTTGCATCCGATTGACCACGTGAAGTGGATTTACTGCTATGCAAGAGGAGATGCAATCGCTTGACAAGAATGGCACATGGGATGTTGTGCCCTTGCCTAAACAAAAGAAGGTTGTCCGCTGTAAGTGGATATTTAAAAGAAAGGAAGGTTTGTCTCCTAATGAGCCTCTGAGGTTTAAGGCAAGGTTAGTAGCAAAAGGTTTCGACCAAATTCCAGGTATTGATTATAATGATGTATTCTCTCCGGTTGTGAAGCATAGTTCCATTCGTGCATTCTTTGGTATTGTGGCTATGCATGATCTTGAGCTTGAGCAGCTAGATGTAAAGACTGCTTACGCATGGTGAGCTTGAGGAGGAGATATACATGGACCAACCTGAAGGTTTTGTTGTGCCTGGTAAGGAGGATCTTGTTTACAAGCTAAAGAGGTCCCTTTATGGTCTGAAACAGTCTCCAAGACAATGGTATAAAAGGTTGGATTCATTTATGCTTGCACATGAGTTTAAGAGATCTCAGTATGATAGTTGTGTTTACATCAAGTTTGTTAATGGATCACCTATATACTTGCTATTATATGTTGATGATATGTTGATTGCTGCCAAGAGCAAGAAAGAGATCACTACTTTAAAGTCACAATTAAGTAGTGAGTTTGAGATGAAGGATCTTGGTGCTGCTAAGAAAATACTAGGTATGGAAATTACAAGAGACAGAAAATTTAGTGTGTTATTTCTTAGTCAGCAAAATTACATTCAGAAAGTTCTTCATCGCTTTAATATGCATGATGCAAAGTCTGTTAGTACACCTATGGCTTCTCACTTCAAATTATCAGCATTGCAATGTCCTAGTACTAATGAAGATATTGAGTACATGTCTCGAGTTTCATATTCTAGTGCTGTTGGTTCATTGATGTATGCCATGGTTTGTTCCCGTCCTGATTTGTCATATGCTATGAGTTTGGTCAGTCGATACATGGCTAATCCTGGTAAAGAACATTTGAAAGCTGTTCAGTGGATTTTCAGGTACCTTCGTGGCACATCTAAAACTTGCTTGAAGTTTGGCAAGACCGGTGAGGGACTCGTAGGCTATGTGGATTCAGATTTTGATGCCGATTTGGATAAGAGAAGATCCCTCACAGGTTATGTGTTCACTATTGGTGGATGTGCTGTGAGTTGGAAGGCAACGTTACAATCTGGTGTTGCCCAATCTACGACCGAAGCAGAATATATAGCAATTAATGAAGCTTGCAAAGAGTTTGTTTGGTTGAAAGGTTTGCATGCTGAACTTTGTGGAGATGATTCTTGCATTAACTTGTTTTCTGACAGTCAAAGTGCAATATATCTTACTAAAGATCAAATGTTCCAAGTTTCAAAAAAAAAGATCAAATGTTCCATGAGAGGACAAAGCACATTGATATCAAGTATCATTATGTTCGCGACATTATTGCTCAAGGTAAACTGAAGGTATGCAAGATAAGTAATCATGATTATCCTGCTGATATGATGACAAAGCCAGTTCATGTTTCCAAGTTTGAGCTTTGCTCGAGCTTGGCTGGTATAACTGTTTAGCCCAAGTGGCTGTTGGCGGCAACAAGTGTTTTTCTTTGTTGTTCAGGAGATTGTTGAAGTTCATGCTACAAGATGGAGTTTGTCTCAAGGTGGATTTTGTTGTATTGTGATCCAAATTCATATACTAAAGGGACGCTAACTTCTGACTCTGCTATGCTTTGGCCCGTTGTCGATACGTCGCGGCCTGCAGGGACACCTGCGAAGGGGGGGTGCGGGGGGCGGTAGCCCCCCGCGGTACGGTACGGATCATTGGCACCGCCTATATATACATCTTGTAAGCCGCCGGCTAGGGTTTATCAGATTATAAGATATCCCACGGCGTTTGTAAACACTCCTCGATATAGTGAAGTTTTGCTAGCTGGCACCCGTGGTTTTTTCCCCTTTTGTGTTGGAAGGGGTTTTCCACGTTAAATCTTGTGTCTCCGCTGCGTTTTCTTTTATCGTTCTTCGTTATTTGCTTGCCGCTTTTATAACATCTAGAATGATGTATAATCAGCTGTCTATAACAAGTGCCAATTAGGATTTGAGGCTGACGTGGGGAAAGAAAGGGAATAGAGAGGAGAAGCCCGGAAGTAAGGACGCGTTTGGTAGCATGCATCCATTTCGTGTACCATTAGCGAAGTGGGAAGAAGCCCCCTGCTCGTCCAAGACAGGTTATGGGACCGAAAAGCCACGTTGTTTGCTGGCCTGCACAGAGTTTTTTTTGGCCTATGGAGATTTGGGGTCTACCCGTTTGGTAGGTAGGTTTTCAGGCCTAGTAGCAGCCCAGAACGGCGCCACTATTGTTTGGTTGCAACACAAAATCCATTTCCAGTTACCTCTTCCATTCAGTGCTGAGGTTACCAGCGATCAACAACACAAGCAAGAACACAATCGATGAATGCATCATTGCCTTCTCTCCTCGTAGTCATCCTCCACTTGCATCCAGTGTTGGTGGTGACGATGATGTTGGAAGGAATTTTTCTGAACCACTTCACGAAAGCTTGAGGGATCATGAGCCAGCCGAAGGTGGGCTTGAAGATCATGCAGAGGAAGTGGTCCGTCCCTACGTCCTCGTTGAAGTGGCCGACGTTAGCCGGCCTTCCACGATGCTTCTTCGCCGGTCCCTCGCCGGGAACCTCAACAGGTGACCGAAGCATGATCTTCTCAGTCTGCCACAAGAACACATGCCATTAGAGGTGTGTCTGCTCACAAGTAGTTTAGATGAAAACGGACATTGATAACATTAGTAAGGCCTCATACATTGGTTCACACAGCAGGCATAGGGAGTGTCCACAAACTAAATATAGTGTGCAACGACTGTGGCACACATGACTAAGTTTGAGGCCACCACCTAGCCTTCCATTATGCCTTTGTTGAATCATTGGCCAACGCAAATGAGGCCTCATACATTTGGTCACATGGCAGGCAGAAGAATTGTCCCCAAACTAAATCTAGTGTGCAACGCATATGGCACACATGACTAAGTTTGAAGGCAACACCTTGCCTTCCATTGTGCCATTGTTTAATCATTGGCCAATGCAGAACTGAAGAAGCAGAAACATGCAAAGCAAGATAGCGGATGCCTCATACTATGAGGACTTACGGAGGAGATGTTTGATCAGAACCAATGGCATGGTCATGTTCAGTCATGCCATAGGTTCTGATCAATCATCTCCTCATACTATGATCCCAGGTTGTAATCATCAGCCTAGTTCAATCAGAAACCACACAAGTAGCAGTTCAAATTGAGTACATTATGAGTTGTACTTAGGGTACATTACAAATTCCACTTAGGGTACATTACAAATTCTCCTACAATACATCTAGAACACATTCACCACTCATCACAAGTAGCCCTGGTCCTCTTCAGCTTATCCTTGATTGCAAAGTTCACTTGAAGCAGATCGTATATGTCATACTCTAGTTGTCTCTTCTCAGCCTCCAAAGTCTTTCTTTCTGCCTCCCACTCCTGTTTCTTAGCCCTCATCACTTGTGCTTGTGTTCTCTGCAGATTCTTGAGCAGAGCAACTTCGTTTTTCAAGTCCTCCCACTCCTCTTCCGTCTAAACAAACTAGCGCGACTCAGCTTAATCTTTCGCACAGAAATCACAACAAGCTAAACCCCAGCACAAAAATCCTTCCCCTCTTAGCATGCATAATAAAATCTGACAGTTTCACCAATCGACAGTCCAATCTACAAAGGATCTACCGCGATTGGAGATTAGAGTAACAAATCTAAACAAATTGAGACTGTGAACAGCAAGAACTGGACAAGAACAACAAGCAATAGCGATGAACACCTTGCAAACATCAATCCGAACCCTAATGTGTATGTCGTCGCAAATGCCCGAGCATGGCATGTTCTAGCACAACGAGTAAGAAGGTGAGAAGCAGAGGTCGTTACCGCCGTTGTTCCGACCGAGGAAGAGGTCGAGTTCACGGCCGAACTCGAGATGCCGATGAAGACTGCAGAGCAGGTTGAGGCCGATGTCGCGGTGTTGCTCGTCGACGTCTCCTCCTTTGGTGTCGGTGCTCCTCCTTGCGGCGGTGCGGCGGATTGGTCGGCGGAAGGGGAACCGCCTGCTGATGTGACAGTTTGGGGGTGGTGAGAGTGAAGTCGCGAGTGAGAGGAAGGAGAGGGGAGCGGTGAGGCTAATTATGGCGCGTGTTCCCGAAGAGACGCGGCGTTTCCGTCTCTCTTCCCCATGCATGCAACCTTCTGGCCACAGTAGGCCTGGCTCCATAGAAATTGTCATTCCGGGCGTTCCTCCAGGGCATGTCCCAGGGGTGCTTTGAGACTCGATGTAAGGGTATTTTACCCTTATCCATTATTTTGGTAACAATGCCACCGTAGCCAGAGTAATCAGACTAATACATGGCTACAAGATTATTCTCGGGTATTAGTCTAATAGGCATAATGGTGTATCAATGGAACAAGAAGGTGAAGGGTGACCCCCCCACTTCGATGAAAAAGGGGGCACCAGTTTTCTCCTCTGGCCGGTGCCTGGTCCGGCGGCACCGGGTGCTGCACCGGCTAGTTCGGCGCAGACCGGCTCTAGCGCTGGTGCACACTGGAGGCATTCCAGGAACCCAGCATCGGTCGCCTGGCTATCGCGGTCCAACGTCTGGTTTCTGCCGGCTGGCCCGGTGCCTGGCCCGGCGACGCTGGCTTGTGCACCGGACCGCCCGACGTAGGCCGGCCCATACGCCAATGCACACCGGGGCACTTCCAGTAAGCTGGGACGCCCGCTCGGGGCAGGCCCGGCGGCGGCCGGCCGGCCCGGTCTGTGGCCCGGCGGCACCGGGCGTGCCACCGGCTAGTCCGGCGCCTAGCCCAGCAGACCGGCCTCGTCGACTCACTTCTGAGCTGAACAAGTCCCCAACGGTTGGATTTCATGTAAAGCTATATATACCCCTTCTCACAGTTTGATGTTAATTTGCAATGGATATTTGGTTCTTCAGAATAATGCCATCGTGAATATAATTCACCTAGGAGTAGAAGATTTGGTAAGTGTTTGGAAAGAAATCAAGATACTTATAATTCATTTCAATCCTAGAAGTATAAGAAAAAAAAACTGAATCCCGAACTGTATTTTCATCGTTCAGCATTGTAGCCCGAAATTCAGGTATGAACTAATATAAGTTCACTGTTGGAACTCAGTAGATTGATATCTGATGGTTTAGAAGTTATTAAAGATTCAATGTTCACCCACTACTATTCGTATCTTATTTGGTATGCCAGGAGGTTCATGAAATCAGTTTTCTCTCTAATTTCTAAAGTCTGAATGTGTAATATTTACTCCCTTATATCTTGTATTAATTAACTTGCGGTAAAAAGAACTAGCAGTTTGACATATGTGCTATGGCTATAGATGACAAGGTAAGGTCCTTCAGTTTTTTGCAAATGATTGATATTTACTTGAGATAGTCGTGCTGCCGCCGCCGATGTCCCTCCGAGTTGCCAAGGCTAAACACTTGTCATGAGCTCACAACCAGTGGTGGTGGCTGGTCGTCTCGTCAGACCTTCTCGCACCAGCTAATGCAATTCTCGTATGTTTTCATGAGCCAAGGCTGTGTTGTATTGAGTCATTTATGTATGGGAGTTAGAGGGAAAAAATTAATATTGGAAATTCTGCTTGTACTGCAGTACTGATACTTTCGTTGTGAACTCTGGTGATAGTTAAAGTCACAGAAAGGATGGACTCAGTGGGGAGACTGAAGAAAGTTTGGTGGAAAAAGGAAAGTAGAGGACTTAGGAGATGTCATTTCAGCACCAAGATAAAGCATTGAGCTTCTCATTACCATATAGTCCAGTATTCTATTTGAATTAAATATTTGTTTCTAAAGACCAACACGAAATGGACCAGTAGATACATCACTACATCGTTACACATAACATATATACTGAAGTTAGCTGGGTCCGTTGCTATTTGACCCCAGCAAAGGAATGACCAACTGGTTCTTGTTAGGTTTACTATTGAAGAGCTGCATGTAATATCCGGATAGCGAGGATCTGCAATGTAAGATAGCTAGGACCTGCAAGGTATTAACATATTTTCTTGATACCAACCACATCCAACACAAAATTCAGCCAATTAAGCAATTCTTTTGTCTCCTATAGATGAGCAGACAGTTCAAGAGCTTTCAATATCAGTCCATCTCTTAATATCATTGCACCATCAAGCATGTTCCCGGTAGCATGGTCTGCAGCCATTTCCATAGAAAAAATATAATGACCATGCATTTGTGTTTCTGTAGTTGCGTTTAGCATCTATGTTTCAGTGAATGTGAAGGTACTAGCATAGTTGAGTTTAAGTTAACTAGAGTTTTTGTTGTATGTACCAGCAGATCTACAAGCTGGCGATAATTCGATATGCTATTAGCTCATATGAAGAACTTGTTACTTGCATCTCAATTTTCATTGTGTTTGGAGGATAAATACTACTATGTCCTTTGATCTTTTGGTTGTTTTCGGGACGAATGGATGCGCATTTATGTTCACTCATGCCATGAATATCACTACATGGATGAAGGAGGAAATCTAGCTCACGAGGGAGCTTCACATGGTCGCCGATATCCACTGGCTTCATTACAAGAGAGACTACGAGCTAAAATTGTACATGAGAATTGGTAGTAAATACAAAATTCAATGATGTACCCAATTGCTATTATGGAATTGTGAATTGTGATCCATGTGTTTGTACATAGAGGTCACCCGTAAGTACCAGTTTGTTGGTTGCGCCATCTTACTTAATGCCATAAATTACATTTTTTTCTTTGGATAGAAAAAATTATGTCAAGCTGTTTGGGAACAATTTTCTCATTCATATATGGATAGCTTAAGAATGTTTGATTTTTTTTGTTGAACATCAAATTAAGAAATACATCAAGTTCTTTCTGTAATTTCGATTGCTACCTTGCGTAACTGTGATGTGTTCAATGATGCAAAGAAGTGTTGGTGTATATTTCTACATGTCTCATATTTCTATGAAATTGTAAATACATCTGGCCTTTCTTGGTTGTGTATACTTTCCTTGACATCAGAAGTACTACATCAGTATATGGACGAGCGTTGCACTGTCCACAGTTACAAGTGCAAGATTTTCTGAACGCTATACTAATTGTTGTAGTTTTTCTGAACAATGTCTGCATTAAACCTGAGTTGAGAACATGTCTTTATTTTTGTTTCTAGAATGTGTTTCTATTCGGAGCAATTGTTTTCAAAACATGTTCATTTATGCTGTTGATCAGTTATACATACAAACACATATATAATCTTTATTTTTGTATTTTAAAATGGCGACGTGCGATGCACGTGCAAACTTACTAGTTGTACTAAATTACACATATATCAAAGAAATGCGATCAATTAATAAGTATTTGGGATTTTCTTGCCTAGGAAAAGCAGCAAAATGTTAAATACTCAACGTCGAGAAATTACTGCCTAAATTGAAAATCATCGAAAAATTATTGTAACTTTTTTACAAAGCTGAGAAATTCTACTGATAAATTACTGTTAAAAATTATTCAAAAAACCAATGAACATTTTATTAAAGAATCTGTGAGAAAAAGCTTAAGACGGTGTCAATGCGCAAACACTGTTTACCGACGCATGATTATGGAAGCTCTACGTACATCTGCAAACTTGTTTTATTATGCAGCCGCTCCAACTTTTTCTGGGATGCAGGAGAAGCCTTCCAGAAGAGGTTAATACAAGCGTCAAAAAAAGAAGAGGTTAATACAAGTTACACAATTCGAATGGTGCACGCCTGCACATAAGTGTGCTAAACAGGCAAAGCCACTATCATTTGCATCTTTTGGAGTGGCGGTCTCGATCGTCTTCCATTTGAGAGGAGCTCTCCGTAGCCGGAGTTTTATCACTTCCAAATGTCTCTCAGCCTGCTTTGGTGTTGTCGAGCTTGCTCACCTCCAAATGTTTGAGGAACGCGTAGAATGCGACGTCGGACGACCCACCTTCCTTGACGGCGTGTGCAGCCATCTCCTTCGCCATGGCCACCCTGTCTCTCAGCTCTTTTCCTTGGTCGGACTCCATTACAAGCCTCACCTTGGCTTCCACCTCTTGGGCCTTGACCAGCTCCTCCTCGTAGCCCTCCACGGCCACCCCGATCTTCATCTCCTCCACCAGGTGCACCTTGTTGAGCCTCTGCTCCGCGTAGAGCGGCCAGCAGATCATCGGCACGCCGGCCATGATGGCCTCCAGCGCCGAGTTCCAGCCGCAGTGCGTCACGAAGGCTCCCACGGCCCGGTGCTGCACCACCTCTGCCTGCGGCGCCCAGTTCTTGAGAACCAATCCCCTGTCGCTGGTTCTCTGCAAGAACCCGTCGGGGAGGAACGCCTCCGGGTCCGGCTCGGTGTACTTGCTCTGCTCCTCGCGCGGGCTACGCACCGTCCAGAGGAACCTGTGCCCGCGCGCCGTCTCTCTCAACTGCGCCGCCGAGAAAAGTCCACCGCTTCCGAAGCAGAGGAACACCACGCTCTGCTTTGGCTGCATGTCCAGCCATTCGAGGCAGGCGTGCCTCTCGCCGCTTCCCCCGTTCACGCTCACGCCGCCGTCGACCAGTGGGCCGACGCAGTATATCTGCGGCGTGGAGCGGCCGGCGGGCACGCAGAGTCCGTCCCGGAGCGCCTTCACGGCCCTCGGCTCAAGCTCCTCAAAGCTGTTCACCAGAACGCCTCTCGCTTCCGGCATCCGCGCGAGCTGCTGCACCCGCGTCCTGCACAGCTCGCTCTCCCGGTCTGCCATGGTGTCCGGCATGTCCAGCGCGCGGACGGGCGGCACGCCGGAGAAGTGCAGCGGCGTCTCGCCCATGTCCCCGAACGAGGAAGGCGCCGCGCGGCAGCAGCCGGGGACCTGGAGGTAGATCGCGAGGTCGGCGGCGGCGGACGGGAAGAACATGTAGGTGGGGATGGCGAGGTCGGCGCCGACGTCGAGCGCGTCGATGCAGAACATGTCGAAGACGAGGGCGTCGACGGCGGGGAGCGAGGCGAGGAACTCCCGGAGCACGGGGCTGGCGAGGCGGAGCTCGGCCAGCATGCGCATGGCGCCGTGGGTGTAGGGCTTGTCGGCGCAGGCGGGCGGGATGGGGAGGAGGCGGACCGTCATGGAGGGGCAGGCGACGGCGAGGCGGGCGACTGCGGCTTCCAGCACGGGGTCCTTCCCCGGCGGATCGACGACGGCGATGGTGACGGCCACGCCGCGGCGGAGAAAGGCCTTGGCCAGCTGCACCATGGGGTTCAGATGGCCCACGCCCAGGGCGGGGTAGAGGACCACCGTCTTCTCCGTCATGGCCGCCGACCGGCTCACAGGAGTTACGAGGAGTAGAGATTTGGCTGGTCAGCACAGAAGAATGAGCGGAGAAATCGAGCGCGCGCGGTTACAAGAGTGAAGGGTGAACCGCGTGCCACGGATCTAGCACTTGGCCACATGTCATTGTATATCGAGAGAGTGTAATGGCGTACTGAACGTGCAGTCAGTTCGACACAGCCGGCAGGTGTACATCGTCATCAACCCACGCTTTTGAGGCGGACACGACCTGCTACCGTCTGCCAGCCATACACGAATGACTCATGCACGGGAAGACACAAACATGTCCGGCGTTCCGTGCACGGCAGCACTGTCTTGTTCTTCTCCTTGTAGATGTTTTTCTTCCAGCATAAGGGCATCTCCAACCGGACGAAGAGGCGGAGTCGGAAGGGTTCTGGGGGGGCCACACAGTAGCCCGGCGCGGAGGAGCAGCGGCGGCAGGAGTCTAGGTGCCGCGCGGAGGAGGAGCGGCACCAGAAGGCCAGGCGCCGCGCCTGGCAGGAGAGGGAGCAGCGCCTCAGGGAGGATGCGCTGCTCCGTGCGCCGCCGCTACCTCGGGTGGCTCCGGACCCCACTCGGCCTGGGAGGAGGCCCTGTGGTCTCCGTGGCCGGAGTCCCCGGCGCGGTCGAGCCACAACAGTGCCTCGCCGCCCGGGGACGTCGTCGACGCCGACGACGCCCACACAGCCTAGGCGGCGCACCGGCGGTCACCGCGGCGATCAAACCCTAGCTTAAGATTTTTAAATTTAAAGCCCATATAGGGCTTCTTTTGTTAGTTATTTGCCCAAAATAGGGCTGTGTACAAATTTTGCTCAAAATAGGGCATATGTTTAATCAAATATAGTTTAAATTTTCATTTTCATTTTGTTTTCGGTTTTTTTCGATTTTGTGGTGCGTCCGCGCGTTGGGTGCAGCGTGCGACCCAAACGGACAGGGGACACGCGGACGCGGGTCGCTGTTTTTGGTTGATCCGTGCAGTTTTTGGTTGATCCGTCATGTTTAGATAATGACTGCTAAGTTCAGTTAATACTTAATAGAGGAGATAGTCAGAAGCAAATAACGTTAAGATTTAAAAAAAAAGACCAACAGAACCAACATCCACGAGCTTTTCCAGTAGGAGACATCCTCCTTCGTGCTCACGTCTATGAAAAGTTTACATCGTCTTTTTGTAATCGGAACTACACTTCTCCAAGTCCCGCAGAAACTCTTCAAAAGCCATGTCAGACGACCCGCCTTTCTTCAGGGCGTCGGCCGCCATCTTCTTGGCTACCGAGAGCCTTTTTCTGAGTTTGTTCCCTTCCTCAGACGTCATCACCAGCCTCACCTTCGCCTCCACCTCCTCTGCCTTCACAATTTCTTTCTCATAGCCTTCCATGGCCACCCCGACTTTCATCTCCTCCACCACGTGCACCTTGTTCATCCTCTGCTCCGCGTACAATGGCCAGCAGATCATCGGCACACCAGAGACGATCCCCTCGAGCACCGAGTTCCACCCACAGTGTGTCACGAACGCACCAACGGCTCCGTGTTGCAACACCTCGGCTTGTGGCGCCCAGTTCTTCACCACGAACCCTCTATCAGCCGTCTTCTCTAAGAAACCTTCTGGAAGCAACCCTTCCAAGACGGACTCGTCCTTGTGCTCCGGTGGGTTGCGCACCACCCACAAGAACCTGTGGCCAGATTTTTCTAACACACGAGCCACCTCTCCTAGCTGCGCGGCGGAGAAGGTGCCCAAGCTGCCGAAGCAGAGGAATACCACACTCCGCTCCGGTTGCGCGTCAAGCCACTGGAGGCACGGGTGTCTCTCACCGGACGTTTGTGCAGGAAGGACCAGCGGGCCAATGCGTAGACTGGCGGCGTCGAGCGGCCAGGGGTGCAGACGCCGTGCCTGAGTGCTTCGAGAGCCCTCGACTCCAGCCAATCGAAGCTGTTGGCGAGGAAGCCTCGCGCTTCGGGCATCCGCGTGTACTGGCGCAGCCGTTCCTTGGCGATGTCGCTCTCCCGGTCCAGCATCGTGGTGGACATGTCCAACGCACGGATGGGCGGCACGCCGGGGAAGTGGAGCGGGGTCGTGCCCATGTCCTTGAACGACGAAGGGGCGGCGGGGTAGTAGTATGGGAGGTGGAACATGACGGCGAGGTCGCCGACCGCGGACGCGTAGAGGAAGTAGGCGGGGATGGCGAGGTCGGCGGCGACATCAAGCGCGTCGACGCAGAACATGTCGACCACGAGGGCGTCGACGGCGGGGAGCGCGCGGAGGAGCTCTCGTAGCTCAGCGTTGGCGCGGCGAAGCACGTCGATGGTTTTCAGAATCGGGCTGGAGAAATGCTCCTCCTCGTCGGAAGAAGACGGCGCGAGGAGGAGGCGGAACGTGATGGCGGGATTGGCGGCGGCGAGGCGGGCTACCGCGTCGGCGGACACGGCGTCCTTGTCGGGCGGGTTCACGACGGCGATGATGACGGCGTGGCCGCGGTGGAGGAAGAGCTTGGCCAGCTCCACCATGGGGTTGAGATGGCCTACGCCCAGTGACGGATAGAGAGCACCACCGTCTTGTGCTGCGTCATAACGGCTATGCTCTTCTTCTTGGTCTTTGTTAACGTGCGTGGGAGCCTGCTCCCAGGGGAATCGAAATGTGGAATAGTAGAACAGATACGATCCAGCTACGAATGCATCCTGGCCACTTTGTAGACACGCATATAAAGCATGGAAGCTTTCGTGTTCGATCCAGAAGGGAATGGGCAAAGCAGCAGTGTCGTGGCACACAATGTTTGACACGTAATTGGATTGCTTTCGTAGTCAGCTCTGAACTTGACACGTATGGGAGGAGCAGATTGTTCTAATATATACAGTGATTCGTGTAGGAAACAAGTTGGCATTGCCAACCAGTTGGTCCATGCATTTCTGCCATCTCCGCAGATCTAACATAGCGGTATTCGACTCATCCATTTTTTTTTAAGAATTTCGTAACTGAATCTTAAACAAATTTACTGCGGAGAAAAACTGATTCGGGCTAAAATCATGTGACGTAACTGATTTGCAACAAATTTACCGCGGAGAAAAATAATTCGGGCTCGCTCCCCCCCCCCGCGCGTTGCGAGAGGGAGCTAACCCTAGCTAGCGCCGCCGCCCGTCCCCCCTTCTCCTCCCCCTCCCCTCAGTGCCGCCGCCGCGTGCCGCCGGGCATTGCTCGTGCGGTGCCGGTGGCGGCGGCCGGCCACTCCCCGCGCGCGTGGCAAGGAGGCGTGCCGCTCGGCGCCCGCGGCGGTGCTCTTCGGCGGTTGTCGGTCCGGCGCGGCTGGGTGGATACGGTGGCGACGGCGCTGCTCCTTGGCGGAGGGGCGGCGTGGCGCGGGTAGGCGGCAGGCTGGTCGTCGGCGTGCGGCCGGCAGGGTCGTCTCGGCCCAGATCTGGACCAGTTTGGGCCCAATCTGGGCTTGGACGGGCTGCCCTACACGCGATGTGGTCGTTCCCTGGAGGTGGCGGAGGTGCGGCGGTGGGTAAGGTTGTGGCGGTACGCCGGCCGGCTGGCTGCGGCGCGGCGGCGGAGACTAAATGGGCCGGTTTGGGCCCGGCCGGTCCGGTTCGGGCCTGGTGTGTCTCTGCTGCTACGTCCGGCCGGCTACCGCGAAGACGATGGAGGTAGTGCCCTCTGCGCGGCTGCGGTGCTGCTGCCCCTTACCCGCTGTCCCTTTCCTTCCTCTAGGCCTCGCGACGGTTTCCGCAGTGAGACGGCGAAGTTGTAGTCAAGACCGTGGTGGCGCATGCTGGTGGGCGACATGTTGGGTGGGTTCTTTAGATCGTTCAGGGTGGCGTTGGTCGGGGTCAGGAGAAATCCTTGCCGGCTCGTTCGGCACCGATGCAGTGACGCCTGCGGGTGCCATCCTTCCTTCCTGGAGGGCATCGGGTGTACCTCCTCCTCGCCCCCGCCGCGTACGGGGGAACCCTAGGACTTGTCCGGGCAGCGGCGGCGTTGTCGTCGCTTTCCTTGTTGGAGGTGTTGCTTGGTATGGGGGCGATCCGGAGTGCAAGGAGCGTGGTGGGACGTGTCGGAGGGCGCGGCGGTGGCGACTCGTCTTCGTTTTTCCGTCGAGCCGCCGATGATGGCATTTTGTTTCTCTTTTCTTTCTTTTTGTGTCTTTCCTTTTGGGCTTGTTTGTGCCGCGGCCCCAGCGTGCTCGTTGTATCGTGTGGTTGCTATATTAATATAGCGGGGAGAAAGCCTATTTCGAGGACAAAATTTACTGCAACCAACCACGTCCTCCCGTAAGTTAATCCTGTAAAAAATATTTCGTATGTGTAGCATTTCTCCATTTCATAAGGGGCGGGGCTAGCTCACGGTTGACCGTCTGCCTCGTTGAATCCGGCCGACAAGGTATCGACTTGTCAATGCCTACAAGTTGTAGACTAGGGTTTCATGGAAAGTAGAGGGCAAGTAGATCTCGAGGGTTTCAGCCGGAAAAGTACTCGACTGCTAGAAAACTAGGGTTATATTGACAATGAATCGATCCTCTCTTTCTCCCTCGACTCCCCCTTATATTGGAGGCGGACCAAGGGTTTCGTGATGTACAAGTTACAAACATCGGGATACTCTTTGAGTTCGTCCCGTAATAGTTACAAGTTCTTATTCCTAATACAACTCTATCTTTCCAAACCGACACTTAGTTGGACTTCCAGGATTCATATTCTTCGAGTCATGGGACTTGATGAACCCAGGTACCTCCTTCGGCAGGCCCAACGGGGATGCCTATGTCAGTAGCCCCCCGAGATTTTACTTGAATCGAAGAATCAAGAAAAATCTCCCTCATTACAATTAACACATGATTTCTTCGAGTCACTAAATAATCTTTATCTATACCTAATAATAAAAGTAAAAGGGTTTCTCCCTCGGTCGTTTGTCCAATTTAAAAGTGGCCTAAAAGTTGGTACAAATTACCCACCACTGCCACCCGTAAGTTAAAATCTATACCTATCTATCCCTATGTATCAATCGTAATTACGGATATTGCCACCGGTAAGATAAATTTGGACGCACACGTTGCGGTCGTTCGGTCGCGATCTTTGGAAAGGTCTCATATCTGTAGATCGTGTAACAACCCAACTCCAGCTGGAAGTGTATCTGCCTATGTATGTATGGAAAAAGCCGCTCCGTCGAATCCGTGCCTGCTGCATCGGTTGCCGCCGGACGGCCGGAGACCTACAAATACGCAGGGGCGAGCTGTGGGCGCTGCAGACCATGGGCAACGATCTCACAGGGATAGCTTCCACCCGAGTTTCTGGATGCAAGAACCAAGCGCGACCTCCTGCCGGTGAACAGGCCATAAGAGGGAGCGCCGAGTTTCTTTCGCGACACGATCTTGCCATGGTGACGCCTCCAAATATGGCAACATATCGCCCCGAGAAGCTAGCCCCACCCACTTCTTCCCAATCGGCACTCCATGGTGGCCTCATCAGAAGCGAGAGGGGTGTTTTGGACCCCCGATCTAACGAGTTAGGTTTCGATCCGTTGTCTTCCTGGCTTATGGCGTCGTCCTTCCCGTGTTTCAGTGCAGCCATGGCTGATCTGGAGTTCCTCTCACCGGAAACCGAGCTTTCCTGCACGATCTGGGGGTTCTGCGCATCTGTGGTCGAAACCCGGAGGTGTGCGCGCTCGACACGGTCATATGCGTTGCTAGGTGCAGGCCTGGGCTTTCTTTCTGGGCGTTGGTTGTTGTCTTTGTCAGAAATAACCCTCTGCAGTTGACGAGCCAGGGCGCGTCAATTACACACGGTTGCTACTTGCTGGACACGCACTACCAGAAACCAGTATTTTCCTTTCGGCTGTCAATTTTCCTGTGAGGCCCGAAGTAGTTCACAGGAAAACACTGTATTTTTCTGTGGGTTTTGACTTGCCCGTCAGGAAAATACGTTTTTCTGTGTGCGGCTCAACTCACACGAAAATGTTTACAGTTAGCCGCCACCGTATCGAGGCAAATTACACGCCAATATTTTCATCTCCGCGCCAACTCTAGACTGTTCCCGCCACGTCGCGCGAGAGGAAAAAAAAAAAGAAATGAGCAGATAAGGCAAGCCGTAGAAAATTTCCCCATTCTTTGTCTTCTCCACATCCTCATCGCCGCCGCCCTCAGCCCAGCTCCTCGCCATTGTTGGCCGCCGGCATCCTCTGCAGCCTCCTCGTTCCAGCGCCGCCGGTCTCCCATCTGCTTCGTCCTCCACCGCATACTGCTACCATATCCCTGCGCGGACAGATCCCATCTCGCCACTCATGTATCCCTGACCTCCACCACCGCCTGCTCCTAGGTCCGTCCGCGAGCCCCGCGACCACCGTCTCCACCTCCATCCGCGAGCGCCGCCCCCCTGCCTTCTCTTCCCACCTCCATTCGCGGCCGGAAGGCTGTCCGAATCCTATCCGTCTGCAGCCGTCGCCCAACTCCACTCGGTCGACCTTGACAGCAACCGGCAATTCCTCTTCCGTTTTTCAGCAGATTCGTTTTTGGTGTGGTAAGTACTGCATTGATTATTATACATACTTGATGTGCTGCACGGTGAAGTACCTAGCTAATTCATGCATGTATTTATTTGCTTAGAAGAAAAGGAAAGAGCAGGATGGGTGGCCGGGTGGCTGCATTCCAAACGATTTGAGGATAGCCTGGTTTGCATTATCTGTGATAGAAATTGGCTAGCTAGCTCAGATTCATTTTAGCTGAAAATATAAGCCATACTTGTCAGAAAACTAGGGCCATTTGTATGACCGTATTGATTATTTTGTTTTCATGACGCAAGAGATAGCTTTGTTCTATTTTGTATGTTAAAGATTTAGGAGCCCGATTAAGTGTTGCGATTAGGTGTTGAGTGTCGCCTAAGCGTGTGGAACCGGGCAGAAGCGAAGAAAAGTGCAGTGCTGAGCATCTATGGCCGCCGGCGGCAAAACGAAAAATTGAGGGTAGGTGGGAGGGAAAAGTAGAAGATAGGGTTTCCGCCCCAGATTGAGGTCGACCTTGTCGCCGCCATCCGTCCGCTGCGCCTCAGCACTCAGGTATTCCTTAATCCCTTTATTCTCCTTCACGTGCATGTGCTACTGGTGTGCTGTTGTGTGTATGTGAGTTGGTGTGGTGCTAAGATTTGCTTGCAATTTGTAGGTACTGTCAAGAAACGGACATTGATCCGGGTGCGGGTGGGTCGGTGCCTGAGGTGCCAATGGTATAGACCGGCAACTCAAGCGATGTTGGTTTGAAGTATGGCAAATATTGTGATCCAATCAACAAGAGTAAGGTGTTTGTGAACATGATACCCTTTCTTTTCTAATTGTTAGTTAAGTAAATTTTGTCAGATTATATCAAGTGAATGGCATTGGATATGTGACATATTGATTCTTTTTGTCAAGCTTGATGTGCTGCATGGTGGTAGGATCTAGCTTTGAATCCTTCATACTGTCCTGAGCTATTATGGAAGGTGCAGCCTGTTGATACAACTTCTGCCTTTTGCCACCCTTGACAAAAAATTAGACGGTAAGCATTTAGGTTTAGAAGCAAGTTAGTTATCTCTTTAAGTGGAAATATAAGTATTGCGTTTGAATAATTGTGATATCCTCTTGTAGCTGCTGTTTTGCATCTTCAGAAATGTTCGTGCAAAACAGAAGGAATTGTGTTGTGTAATTGCAGTCAAGTGCAACGCATAATTAATAAGGTACCTCTCATACTTTGGAGATTACGAGTAAGATCCAAGGTTCAGTACCGATCGATAAGAGAGGTGTAATATCCTCTGCTCTTATCAAAGTATGCTTTATACTTTTATTTTCTACTTGTCTCGAGATATATACCATGAATAATGTTTCATAGTTATGTACACTTCCTATTTAAACTCATCGTATTCTTGCTTTTCCTGTAACTTTCTATTTTATTTTCCTTATTTTAGGATTAGGGAAGAATTGCACAGTTCCAGGGCAAGGGCAGGGAATATCATCAGTACAAGAACTCTGGTTATCCCTCAACAGGAAGAGGTACTGTTTCCTACTGCCACCCAACTAGTCAATCCCCAGCCTCAGTGATATCTTAATCATTTTGAGAAGCTAAAATGCAGATACTTAACTCTGTTATTAACTGGTTTATCTAGGTGCTCATTTCTAGGTTCACCTATGTTCTCGTGTCATACTTGGTTAAAACTGATATTGCTACTATTTCTCAGAGAACCAACATTGTTAAAACTGATCTTGCTACATTGTATTTTTTTTGCTGAAACTGGTCTATTTCAACTTGAAGTTTCTGCTACTATTTCTCGCAGAACCATCTTGGTTAAAACTGATATTGCTACATCGTAATTTTGCTGAAACTGGTCTATTTCAACTTGAAGTTTCTGCCGCTATTTCTCACAGAATCATCTTGGTTAAAACTGATATTGCTACATCGTAATTTTGCTGAAATAAGTTAGATGTATATGCTAAAGTTGATGTGAGGAACTGAGGTGCCAAGTAGATTCTGCTGATTATATCTTGTAGATATTATTTCTGCTTCCTGCTATCTTTTTCTAGCAACCTTTGCAACTTTGAACTGTTTAGTGTGACATTTGGCACACTTTTAAAAGTTCAATTATATCCATTGCAGGATCATCATAAAGAGAACCTTAAAACTCAAGTTGCAGAAAAAGCATCATGGAACATAAGATCTCCTCTACTGAATATTTACTTGATGCACCTGTGCGTTTTGAAATGATTGAACTTGTGTTTATGTTGAGATTTGATGCATGTACGAAAATTCTATGGAATTGTATGACAATAGATGTGATTTCATAACTCTACTTGTTCATGTAAGCGGCTGGTTTTGATGTGTATCTTTTGTATATGCCAAGTACTGGCATAGTTATATAGAAACATGATTCTGCTTTCCTTTTTTTTTTGTTAATCCTTCCTTATTTTTCCTGACGGTTATGTCCTGACAGGATATATATGTTTGTGTTTTACCATGCCTGACATGAACATTTTGCTGTTAGCTACAGAACACCTTCAGGAAAACATGAAGAACCGACAGGAAATAGTTTCCTGTCAGCCAACCGTCAGGCATTTAGAATTTCCCTGTCAATTTATCCCTGGCGGTATTTTCCTGTCGGTCAACTGACAGGAACAATTACCCTGACGGTATTTGGTAATTTCCTGTAGGTGCTTAGCCGTGGGGAAAAGACCAGTTTCTGGTAGTGACGGTTGCCACTTTGTACTTCTTTGGTGAAAGGTTCCCAAGTCCATCTCCTCCTTGTGGTATTTGAGACATAAATATTCAGATTCATCATGACTATTTCCGTCGGATTTTGTTGTTGACATGACTGCAGGAGTGAACCTAAACAGTATGCAACAAGTATAGCTCAGCAAAAGAGTAGATGATCACCCTGGCTAGCCCCGACGGAGATTGCTTTGAGATCACGTACGAGGCCTCGCTGCCAAATATCTGGAATTGTTACTTTACTACGAGATTAAAGCTGGCGATGGACCACTGCGATACAAGATATCCTTAGGCGCGCGCGCGGAAGTAGACCACGGTGCGGTGAGGTGAGGGCATCTCCAACCGGGCGACCCAAACGGACGCGCTGGGCCGTCCGTTTTGGGCCGTTTGGGTCGCCGCCCGGACACGCGGACAGCGCCCCGCGTCCGCGTGTCCGTTTGGGTCGCACGCGGCGCCCACGCGGCGACCCAAGAGACGCCACGTGGTTCGTCTTCCTTGCGCGGCGCTGCGCCATGGCGAGGCCTCGACGGGACAGCCATGGCGGGCGGTGGAACGCGCGGGAAAGTTCCCGCGCGCACCAAGGTTCCCGCGCGCGCGAAAACGCCATTGGCGCCCAAGTTTCCCGCCTCGCCGCCGGCTATAAAAGACGGCAGCGGTCTCAAACAGCCCGCATCACCTTCCTCTCCCCCCTCCACCTTCTCCGGCAGCGGTCTCGAACATCAACGCCGCCATCGAGGAGCGCCTCGCCGACCTCACGCGCGTGACCAAGGAGCACGAGGCCACCTGGCGGGCCGGCCGCCGCCGTTTAGGCGACCTCCTCGGCCAGAAGAACGAGGCGCTCGCTATGCGAGCAGCCCGTCACCTCATCCGGATGCCCTCGCCCGAGCGGCGCGCCCGGGAGGACGGCTGACTCGGCGGAGCGCGGCCGGCAAGAGCGCATGCGCCGGCGGCGGGAGAGCCACGAGGCCCGGGCCCCCGCCCGCGTCCGCCCGGAGGCGCGCACCGCCGTGGAACGCGCCGCCTGCCGCGGGGCTGGAGCCGTGCGGGGCGGATGGTTCCGCCGCGGGAGGCGGAGCACGAGCGCGCCCGAGGTGCGCGGACGGGAAGGAGGAGGATGAAGGCCTCCGCCGATGCCGCCGCCCGCGCCGCCGCGCGCCGCGGCCCACGCCGCCGCCGCCGCCGCGCCACCCGGCCCGTAAAGGCCGGAGTGGAATCCTCACGCGTACGAGCCGCCCGCGTCGAGTGAAATCCACGGCCCCGACGGCGAGCCGGCGAGGAGTTGCCGGCTACGCCGCCGGCCCCGTACGTATTTAGGATAGAGTAGAAGCTAAAAAAAATTGTAATGACTCCTATTTAATGAAAACTATTATTTCTGCCTATGACACGCGGGCCAGTGACGGACATGGGGCGGACGCGAGCGACCAGGCTTTCGCGTCCGCGGCCACGCAAACCCGGCCAAGATTTGGGCCGGGTTTGCGTCGTTCCGGACGCCGCGGCCGTCCGCTTTTGCGGTACGTACCCGCGTTGGGCCGGGTTTTTGTCCGTTTCGACCCATCCGGACGCGCGGGCGCGGGATGGGTCGCCCGGTTGGAGATGCCCTGAGATGGCATGCCCGGACCTCAGGGTTCGTCCATGGGCACGTGTAGACGAGCCGGTGGCGGCTGCCGGGGAGGCTGGACAGCAGGCTCAATCCCTTCCGACCTCCCGTTCTGCCCCAAGCTCGTGTACGAGTGCCGTGAGACGGTCGTTCTCGGCGTGCATTGAGGAGGCACTGGGCAGGAGAGCCACTGGTCTGTTTCTACCGAACAACCTTTTGAGTCACTCTGAAGTCTGAACTATTCTTTTGTCGCCTGCCTGCTCATGTGGAGCACGCCTGTTGAGTTCAGTTTCAGCTGAGAGATTCAAGCTGGAATTAACTTGGCTTCCTGTTTGTTTTGTCCGGAACAAATTCCGGTGGCCTACATTAAGATGCCTACGTATGGCTCAATGGATAGGATCTACATATCTTAGAAGGAGAGTTGTTTAGATAGAAGCATTTTCTGCACTTTATTTTCTGATACCGGCAGCTTTTGCATTTATTTAAATGATATATCCCATCTGTACCGTCATTACATTCATGATATAGTTTAGGATCAGATCTATGTTCGATCCAACTGCAAACGCAAGAGAACTTTTGCATTTTCCGATTGGCTGAATGTACTATTAAATTAAGTTGCATTGTTGTAATTATTGGTTGCCTAGGCAGCCTTCTCCCTAAGATGCAATATAGATGCTGAGTAATCTTATCTTATAATAATATAGGAGTATAACTAGGAAACATGTCCGCGCGTTGCAGCGGAGGAGAACCCAGCAACCAGTTGCTTGGATCATCGCCGATTGTGGCGTCTTACTGATTAACTTCAGACTAAGAACTGTCGCCTCCTTCAAGAAAAGAGTACCGACGCTACGCCTCCACCTCTGCTGCAGAAACCATCACACAGAGCGTTCATCTAAGGTACCAAAAATTGATGGCAGACTATAGCATGGCCAGAAATTGTATGCTAAAAAGATTCAAAGCTTGTAGGAAAATGATTCAAAGCTTGTATATAAAAGGGATTAGGGTGATAACTGCAGAACCTCCATTGGATCGTACATGTTCTTTAGATGATTTATTAGTTGGAGAAGATACTCAAGTAGTGAACTTCCTCTGTTGCTTCAGGAACCATCATGGTGGGGGCTATCAATTATCACCAAAATTATGCAAGATTATACGTTTATCAATTTATTTTGTAGGCTTGTAGTTGCAGACTCTTGCTATCATGCTGAACTGCTGCTATATTTACAATACCAGGGAAAAAACAAAACAATCCCCGGCCGTGATTATCACCTTGGGTTCACTCTGATTGACATCGAATAGAGAGACTATCTTTTCACTTGGATTCATGTTGGAGCCATGATAAATTTTGTCGTCTCTGAGCAAAGCCCCTCTTGTCTCGTGAATTTGAAGACACTCTTATCGTGGTCCTTTGCAGCTCCTTAATATTCCTACAGCTCAGTGACATTGGTGAGTTACTGCCGGAAAATCTCAAGATAGGCGTTGCGAGACCATTTATCACAGACCTTGTGCTGAAATAGCTCAAAGTCATCGGAGATCCTCTGAGAACATGCAGCCTCTTCATTGTACCGCTGTGGTTTCTCCACAGCTTCTCAGGCTCATTGTCGACCATGAGCTCTGTCAGGTTGTTGCTCTCAAGGCATGGCTAGGATCAATATTGTTGTGATACGACCTTCCCACCTTCTTGCATGTTCGGCACGATTTCCCGCTAGGCTGTCTTATTGGACGACGCCGGTGTCCGACGAGGGTGCCATCGGCACGGCGTTCCACGAGGCCGGCGCATCGGACGCCGCTGGCGAGGGTAGGCTGCGGACGGTCGTTGCCCACTGCCTCCCCGATCCGGTGGAAGCATCACTTCCATAGCCTCGGTCGCCATTGCAGCAGGGCAGAGCACGATCTGAGCGAGCTGCGAACAAGATCGTCCCGTCTCCTCGACCTCATGCCGCCAATATTTTTGATCTCGTCTCCTCCAATCTCACGTGTGGACTATATAGTAAATCAAGGGCCAATCTCACATGTATATATAGCATAGGAAATCAAGGGTTGGCATATTTGGGACTTGGGAGGTTGGAAACACGCTAGGAAAGTGTAAAGCGGATCGAAGTGGGATTCTCTAGCGCAAACTCAGAAACTTCGCCGTATTGACTTGGGACTCTAGCGAATAAAAATCGGGAACTCCACCATACGAGCGTACGGACGAACGAAATAAGCAACGGACGGACCAAACCGAACGGACCAAACGGACCGAACCAAGGAAACACTTCTCCCTTTATTACTAGGTATAGACTAGGTATAGATATAGATTGCATAACACTGTATAAACCACATTGTTATGTTAAATAAATTCACATACTATAGTATAACCCGACTGAGTATGGCAACGATAATTTATTTTTTGTGATGTGCTTTTCCCCTTCCCGTCGCAACGCACGGGCACTTTTCCTAGTAAAATTATCATGTATTATACAGGGATAATGGTAAATGGGGCTGGTCCATCTGACGGATCAGGTACCAGTTAACTGCTATTGTGGCAATCCCGCAAAAACCTTCTTCAAGATCAAGTCCCTGGACATGATCTCGGTATACTAGTGTAATTTGACATGTGCCGTTTAAGGTCTTACCATATGCCGAACTCCATTCATATTTTATCGGGTACCTAACGCGTCCGTTAGGATTTTTCTTCGCATCTGTTGATACGGAAAAAAGTAGCAGAGCGCATTTGTGTGTGATACCACGCTACGCAGAACGGATCCCGGGGTCTTACCTTCGTAAAGTATTACGGCATTCAGAGATTCAACCGCGACTGAGGCTCTCTGAGAATATATTGTCGAGTGCCTTTTTCGGCTGTTGGAACAACACATTTATTCGAGTCATATAATGAGTTTTTTATATTGACCTCCCGATGGGAGTATATGAAGAGTTATCTCATAACTCGAAATATACTTACTTTGTCTCCTTCAATTTCATCGAGTACGCGACCAGCGTTCCCGATGGGAGTAGCCGCCGAGGCTACATCCAAGTGCTTGTACTTGGTTGTAGGCTCACATTTTTATCATCTTTTCGCTATATTGTCATCTCTCCTACGTTTTCCATATTTATCGGGTGTGCGACCAGCGCTCCCGATGGGAGTAGCCCCCGAGGCTACAGTCAAAGATTTTATTCTTGGCTGTAGGCTCAATTTTGTAACCTCTCTGAACCACCATTTATTTTTGTCCTTTATGCCATCCTCTTATCATAAGGAAAACTTTGGGTTAGAATAGTCCCCGAGCGTTTGAACAAATATAAGTATTTGATCAAAAGCTCTCTCGAAGTTTCTCTTATTTGAATCCTCAACAGATCTTCTGCCGCTATTTTGAAATACTTACTCGAGAATTTCCAATGATTACGTCAACACTGACGACAGCCACGAACTCTGTATTGGGAAAGCGTGAATCATGTTGCTTCGCTGACATATGGGCCCAAAGCTCGGTCGTTGGACACGTTATGCAAGTGGGGGACACACGTCCTCCGCTTTTCCGGCACGCGTGCTGCGCTGCCTGCCTAGTAACTTCACGGTAAATATAAGATTATACCCTCAATAACACGTGTAAGGCATCAGATTCATTTCCTTTTTATCCAACGGTGCGATGGATCGCTTTCTTAGTATAAATAATCTTCCTCTTCCTCAATCTTTCCCTTCGCTGCGCCGCTCAAATTTTCCCCTTCTCTGCAAAATCTCCATTGCCGTCCCCTGAGCTCGTTGCATTTCTTCTCATCTCCATTCTCCTCCACCACTTGTTTGAATGCCACCGCGCACCAAGCTCCTCACTCACGCCGCTCCAGGAACCACCATGTCGACAGAGGAAGCGGAGATCTCTGGATGGGAGAGATCTAAGTTCTCAAACCAAGACATGAGCGCCCTCAAGAAGCTTGGGCTAATGAAGAAAGAAGGGGCGCTGATCTTTCCTCGGGATGAAAGCTTCCCTACTCCTCGCATCGGATACCGGGTAACATTCATCGACCACCTCATCCGCGGCCTGTCCACCCCCATTCACGAGTTCCTTCGTGGATTGATGTTCATTTATGGGATTCAGCTTCATCATCTAACTCCCAACTCCATCCTCCACATTTCCATTTTTATCACCCTGTGTGAATGCTTTATCGGGACCCATCCTCATTGGGGCCTGTGGAAACGCATCTTCTATCTTCGCCGCAACAGCTCACGCAACATCGCCTACAATGCCGGCGGTGTTGTTATCTGCATCCGTTCCGACGTCGATTACTTCGACGTCAAATTCCCCGACTCCATCTAGGGGTCGCGCAAGAGATGGCTATACATCCAAGAGGAGCAAGACAACTCTCAAGAATACAACATTGCTCTCTTTGATGGTACCGCAAAAATCCTCAGGCGCCGTTCTTGGGACGCTGAAGTCACTGCCGAAGAAAAATCGGCTACCGATGCTCTGATGAAGCGCATTCATGAGCTATAGAACACCCGCGGTAAGGAACTTTCGGGTGCTCAAATTACTGCGCACTTCCTTAGGATCAGGGTGCAGCCTCTGCAGGCTCGCAAAAATCCCCTCTGGATGTATACTGGCGAGGAAGATGTTGATCGCTTGTCCAAGGATCTCTCTGTGAAAGATCTGGAAAGGCTGGTCCGACGTTTTACCTCGTTGAGCAAGAAACATAGTGTTCCATCCTCCTGCCGCGTGACGCCGTACAGCAGCAACCACGCGCTCCCCGAAGTAAGTGGTTTCTTTCTCGAGTTGTACTACTACTTTTTGACTTACTATCTTATTACCTTACACCTTGGTTTTTATTTGTGTTTTGTTCGACAGAACCATCAAACTTTCACTTCTCTTCCTCCCCTCCCTAAAGGTGACGAGGTAGAGGAGCGAGCCGTCGTTACCAACGATTCTCAGGAACCCTCTCGTCCTGAGAGTGAAGTCACGAGGATCTCAAAAATCCGCGGCTTCCTCCGATAAAGAGACTAACTCAGAAGCTTCTGAATCCGCACACTCTCCTCCCTCTACTGTTTCTCCAAACAACAAGAGGAAGCGGGATGAAGTCGAAGATTCTGGCACTTCTAAACCCATTGGGTCAGCTGCCAAGGAAACTTCTCCCGAAGAAGAAGGTGGCTTCTGCCCTTATGACGACGCTATCATTAGCTCGTAAGTTACGCCGCCTCCTTTTTTTGTACATTTCTTGTGAATGTTCTCATGTTTCTTTGTCGACAGTGGCGAAGAAGAAGAGGAAGAACCCGCTGCCAATGCGACGGCTCCAACGAGCACGTCAAATACCGTATTTCTTTCGAAGCACGTCGTACTACCGAGGAAACCTCGCCTCCTCATCATCAAGATTTGGAGATGTCGACTCCTCGTTGCCAGCCCCCGATCCTCTTCGCCGAAAAGACCAAGGATTGGGCTTGGCGAGAGCCATGACTTTGTGGCCGAAAGTTCCGCGACTCCTCCATTGGATGACCTAAGTATTTTTTGCTTACCCCTTGCCGAGTTTTTTCACTTCGAACCTATCTCTCGACTTTCTTTTTACGGCCTCTCGATGAAACATTTCATCAATCTTGGTACTCAATTCATTGGGTATCGTGATACCGACCAAGATTTGAAAGGTGAACATTGCTTACTACGGATGAACTATATTTATTTCTCCTTAGATAGCCTGTATTGTATTTTGACTGTAAATTCCTACATCATCTCATTCTGCCAGAGGCTCTCGACAAAGCCAACAAGCGCGCTGATGATCTTGATGGGGTTCGTTGCATAGAAAACAAAAATTTTCCTACCGCAAGACGAATAAAACCAACAGATCTAATCTATGAAACACCCAAGATCTAATCTACAAGATCGAAGCAACGAGATGGAGATGAGACTAACCCTCGAAGATTCCAAAGCCTACGAGATTAATCTCGTTGTTGGTGTAGACGATCGTCCCCGGTGCTGCAATCCGGCAGCACTTCCGTACTCGGTCGCGCGTACGGTGTCGATGAAGCTCCTTCCTCTCCCGTTCCAGCGGGCAGCGGAGGTGTGGTAGATCTCCACGGAATCCCAGCAGCACGACTGCGTGGTGGTGGTGGTGGAGAATAATTCCTGCAGGGCTTCGCCTAAGCCGGAGCAGGAGAAACTGGGAGGGAGGAGAGGTGGCAAATTAGGGTTGCGTACGGAGCAGCTCTGGCCGGCCAAACCATCCCTCTATATATAGTCGGGAGGTAGGGTTTGGGTTTCACAAAACCCATCTAGGGCCGGCGCCTGGTGGGCCCACACCATACCCTGGCGCGGCCTGGGTGGGACCCGCGCCGAGGTGTGGTGTGGCCCACCCCTGGCCTTTCTCCGTCTCCCCTTTGGACTCCGTCTACGTGACAGAAAAATAGGAACTTCTGTTTTTGTTTCGTCCAATTCCGAGAATATTTCCAGAACAACTCTTCTTGAAATACAAAACAGCAGAATTCTTCCAGAACAATTCCGGTCCTCCTCGTGATGTCTTGGATCCCATCCGAGACTCCGAACAATATTCGGTCTCCATCTCATATTCCGAATCTACTTATGCGACATCGAACCTTAAGCGCGTCACCCTACGGTTCGTGAACTATGCAGACATGGTCGAGACTCCTCTCCGAGCAATAACCAATAGCGAGATCTGGAGATCCATAATGGCTCCCACATATTCAACGATGACTTAGCGATCGATTGAACCATTTACATACGATGCCAATTCACTTTGTCTCGCGATATTTTACTTGTCCGAGGTTTGATCATCGGTATCTCCATACCTTGTTCAACCTCGTTACCGACAAGTACTCTTTACTCGTATCGTGGTATGTGATCTCTTATGAACTATTCATATGCTTGCAAGCTAATCAGATGACATTCCACCGAGAGGGCCCAGAGTATATCTATCCGTCATCAGGGTGGACAAATCCCACTATTGATCCATATGCCTCAACTCATACTTTCCAAATACTTAATCCCATCTTTATTGCCACCCATTTACGCAATGGCGTTTGATGTAATCAAAGTACCCTTCCGGTGTAAGTGATTTACATGATCTCATGGTCGAAGGACTAATGCAACTATGTATCGAAAGCTTATAGCAAAATGAACTTAATGACTTGATCTTATGCTACGCTCATTTGGGTGTGTGTCCATTATATCATTCAACTAATGACATAACCTTGCTATTAATAACATCCAATATTCATGATCACGAAACCATGGTCATCTATTAATCAACAAGCTAGTTCTACAAGAGGCTTACTAGGGACTCCTTGTTGTTTACATAACACACATGTATCAATGTTTCGGTTAATACAATTATAGCATGATATATAAACATTTATCATAAACACAAAGATATTATAATAACCACTTTATTATTGCCTCTTGGGCATATCTCCAACAGTCTCCCACTTGCACTAGAGTCAATAATCTAGATTATATTGTAAGGTACCTAACACCCATGGCATTCTGGTGTTGGTCATGCTTTGCCCTAGGGAGAGCTTTAGTCAACGGATCTGCAACATTCAGATCTGTGTGTACTTTGTAAATCTCTACTTCACCATCTTCGATGTACTCGCGAATCGAATGAAAATGCAGCTTGATATGCTTTAGCTTCTTGTGTGACCTTGGTTCCTTTGCATTGGCGATGGCACCCGTGTTGTCACAATAAATGACTAGCGGGTCCAATGCACTAGGAACCACACCAAGCTCAACAATGAACCTCTTCATCCATACCGCTTCCGATGAAGCCTACGAAGCCGCTATATATTCAGATTACGTTGAAGATTTCGCCACCGTGCACTTGCTTGGAACTGCTCCAGCTTATCGCCGCATCATTCAATATAAACATGTACCCAGACTGAGACTTAGAGTCATCAGGATCGCTGTTCCAACTTGCATCGGTGTAACTGGTTACAACGAGCTCTTGGTCACCGCCATAACAAACAAACATATCCTTAGTCCTTTTCAAGTACTTCGGGATATTCTTGACCGCTGTCCAGTGTTCCATCCCTGGATCACTTTGATATCTGCTGGTCAAACTAACAGCATGTGCGATATCCGGTCTAGTACACAGCATGGAGTACATGATAGAGCCTACTACCGAAGCATAGGGGATCTTGCTCATCCTTTCTCTTTCATCTGCCGTAGCCGGACCTTGAGTCTTACTCAAGACCTTACCTAGCAACATAGACAAGAACCCTTTCTTGCTTTCATCCATTCTAAAATTCTTTAGAATCTTGTCCAGGTATGTTTTGTGAAAGGCCTATTAGGCGTCTTGATCTATCTCTATAAATATTGATGCCTAAAATGTATGTTGCTTCACCAAGGTCTTTCATTGAAAAAGACTTATTCAAATAACCTTTAACGCTGCTTAATAGTTCTATATCATTCCCAATCAATAATATGTCATCTACATATAATATCAGGAACGCTACAGAGCTCCCACTCACTTTCTTGTAAATACAGGCCTCACCATGAGTCCGTATAAAACCGAAGTCTTTGATCACTCTATCAAAGCGTAGGTTCCAACTCTGGGATGCTTGCTTCAGTCCATAAATGGAACGCTGAAGTTTGCATACCTTGTTAGCATTTTTAGAATCGACAAAACCTTTGGGTTGTACCATATACAACTCTTCCTCAATATCTCCATTAAGGAACGCCGTTTTGACATCCATCTGCCAAATCTCATAATCGAAAAATAGAGCTATTGCTAACAAAATCCTCACGAGACTTTAGCTTCGCTACGGGTGAGAAAGTCTCATCGTAGTCAACTCCTTGAATTTGTCGGAAACCCTTTGCGACAAGTCGAACTTTATAGACGAGTAATATTACCATCGACATCTGTTTTTCTCTTGAAGATCCATTTATTCTCGACGACCTTGCGGCTATCGGGTAAGTCTACCAAAGTCCATACTTTGTTATCATACATGGATCCCATTTCGGATTTCATGGATTCTTGCCATTTGTTGGAATCTGAGCTCATCATCGCTTCTTCATACGTCTCAGGGTCCTCATCATTGTCGTCCACAATCATGACATTTAGACAGGGATCATACCAATCAGGAGTGGTACGTTCCCTCGTCGATCTGCGAGGTTCAGTAGCTTCCTCGTTCGAAGTTTCATGATCATCATCATTTGCTTCCTCTCCTATCGGTGCAGGCTACGCAGGAACTTCTTTCGGCACTGCACTACTCTGATCTATGAGAGAAGGTTCATCAACCTCGTCGAGTTCTACTTTTCTTCCAGTCACTTCTTTAGTGAGAAACTCCTTCTCAAGAAAGGATCCGTTCTTGGCAACAAAGATTTTGCCTTCGGATCTGTGATAGAAAGTATACCCAATTGTTTCCTTAGGGTATCCTATGAAGACACATTTCTCCGCTTT